>NC_143016.1:170319949-170626994 GCF_055824585.1 Amblyomma mixtum
CTGGCGCAGGGCATGCTGGGCCTGCTGATGCTGTGCCCCCAGGAGGTGGCCCACCTGCGCAAGGAGCTGCTCATTGCCGCCCGACACATCCTGGCCACCGACCTGCGCAACAGCTGAGTATAACACTCTGATAGAAGGGAATGCACAGTGTGGGCTTTTTCACGGTGTGAAAGCAGATTCGTTTTGCATCGCTCGCGCGTGAACCCAGTGAACGCGCACTTATTTTTCTTGAGCACTTGTCGCGGAGCAAACATGATATCATTGAAGAAGGATGGGTGGATAGCTGGGTGAGTTTGTAACAATTCATCGTGGGGGGTACAGCGCGAACGAGACGAAGGACAAAGCAAGAAGACTACACAGACGAGCGCTGTGTAGTGCTCGTCTGTGTAGTCTTCTTGCTTTGTCCTTCGTCTTGTTCGCGCTGTACCCCCCACGATGATGTCACTGCTGCACGAAATACATTCTTTCCTATACTCCGTTTCATACATAGCTGTCAACGCTGCCAAAGGTACAAAAGTAGTCCGCTGCAAAAAACAAGCAAAATGTATCCGTCCGCCTCGCGTCGTGGCTGAGTGGTACGAAGCTCGCGCCTCTGTGTTCATTTTACAGAGGGCCGAAGTTCGACTCTCGACTTGGCTGTTTTTTTTTTTTTTTTCATTTTTTATATTTTTCTTATAATTATCATTAGGTAGAAAGTCGAAACTGTCAAACTCTAGTGCGTACTTTGAAAAACACTGCGCTATTTACTTGCGCTGCTTACTTGTTTCGAAGGGAAAAGGCAGTGTAGTGTATTGGCGACGGACGTGATTGCGAAGTGCTGTTCTCGGGCGTTCAGTGACTCTCTTGCATGCGGCACACAATGAATCATTAATTGTGTGGTGATAGAATTCAGTGCGGCGTCGATTATTCCGAGCAGCCTCGGCTAGCGGCAACCCGGCATTGATCGGCGTATTCAGCGGCTTTAAAGTGAGCGGCGTCTGATTCGGGAAGTCTCCACTTTTGGGCTGTTGTCACAAGGAAAATTCTTTGAAGTGCTTCCGTTCGTAGTAATGTTTTATATTAGATGTTGGATTCGGTGTGTTATGGGTGTGAGCTAGTGCGGTGAGATGGGTTGAAAGCTGTGTATTTGGGCCATGAGCAGAGATTTCGCTGCGCAGGTCATCGAATGCAACAAGTGGTGTCGTATATTAGCGCACTTGCCGCTGCAGTTGACATTGTTATTGTGAGAAGCCGACGACGAGGTTCCATAGTTCCTGAATAGGGCGCACAAAGAGGTTGACGAAGCTCGCTGTTCGTTCTCCACACAGTAGCTCGTCATCGTCCTCTCGCGGTAACGAGTAAAAATTCGAGCTTCTTGCACACCAATGAGATGTAAGCGCAGCGTGAGTGAATGTTGTGGCTGGCATTTTATTGTTGACATCCACTCTCATGTTTTTAATCTTTGTAATTATCATCTTTGTAACTAAAGTTGTCCATTTGCTCGATCGTAATCTACTATCGTTGTTTTTCACTGCTGCCACAACTCACAAGAGTGTAGAAACTGGTGCTGTAGGTTATGGAATGGTATATATAACACTTGCTACGCGTATCATGTGAGTGGCCTACAGTGGTTGTACGATTGGTGATTTTTACAGAAAAGAGAACAGCGCACCAGGTCTCGGAGGAAGGAAATGCTTCAGGTGAACCACTCAAGCAGTCGACATGACCAGCCGGCCTGCGCGGCCGTCCTAGCTGCGAAAACCTGATACAGGAGGGACCGAAAAAAAAAACCCCAAAAAATTAAGGCACTCTGTTTTGTAGAACATAAAAGAAAAAGCAATCTTTTTGCAAAATAAAACACTGTTATCATTATACTGCAATATCAAGCAACGTTTACTTTAATTTTGAGTTCATTACAATTTTTGCTTTTGACGCACTACATTACGATGCGGACGAGGAGCACAAACAGGCGCCGCAGCCTTGGCAGCGTTGACTGCTATGTATGAAACGGAGTATAGGCTCTTCCTTGTCGCTTGGAACAGCCAGTGTATCCTCTTGGAATAAGATTGATGGGAGTGTGACTGTGTGTATGCAGGCATGAGCTTACGCTGCGGTCAATTGGTTTTGCTCGTCTCTCCCTGGATGCTTTGGTGCCTTAAGGGGGGACACTGGTCTTGAAAAAAAAATTTTTATTAATGAAGTCACAGGTACGAAATCTTCAGGGAATATGTATTTTTGTGTGCTGATTCTAAATATGCCATTTAATATCATGTAAAACAATTCCTTGAGCACTTATGCACTTTTTATGCTAGTATTTTGCGGAGAGTTTTGAAGAAAATTTCCTGCGGGAAACTCACTGAAATGTATGCCGTTGGGTTCTCTTGACACCAAGGAATACAATAAGGGTGAAATTATCTTCCTGCCTATCATAGAACTTAAGTTATAGAGTTTTGAAGTTGTCGCTTCAGAAATGAGAAGAAAAGTGTGTATTCCTGTTTCTGAAGTGGCAGCTTCAGTACCTGACTATTGAAGTTCTATGAGAGCCAGGATGATAATTTCACCCTTATTGTATTCCTTGGTGTCAGGAGAACCCAATGGCATACATTTCAGCAAGTTTCCTGCAGCAAATTTTCTTCAAAACTCTCTGCAAAATACTACCATAAAAAGTGCATAAGTGCTCAAGGAATTGTTTTACATGAAATTAAATGACATATCTAGAATCAGCGCACAAAAATACATGCGCCCTGAAGATTTCATAACTATGACTAAATTAATAAAATTTTCTTTTCAAGACCAGTGTCCCCCCTTAAGGCTTTTTGTCGAACACCCTAGGTTCTTTATGGGGACAGTTAAAATTAAAAGAAACAGCAAATGCAGTGAAACCCCCCCCCCTATGTTGAAGTTGCTTGCACCAGCAAAAATATTTATGCTATTTCAGATGTCGGTGGTGGCATGGCTCTTAGTGGGCTGTCTGGTAATTTGGCTGCTAACCAAATGCACAATGGTGATTTTGAAAGCGAAACACTTATATCTCATGTTCCAGGGATTTATTCTGACTCTTCACATTTAGTATGTTTTCAGTGTCATTCAAGTTTTGTGGAAGTGGCGCATTTGCACGCATGCATAACGCGAGGATGGGGGGGTGTAGTTTGACCGCATATGAAAACCAAAGTTTTTGTGAACACAGCATCATCTTCTGCGGCCATGGTGCTATTTAATAGGCAGTAGTAGTAGCTAAGAAACACATGTGACACAATTGGATGTGGCAAAACTACCCACTCATTGCCGCGTATGTTTACAGTTCTTGGCACTTTTGCTTCATGTTGCCCAGTGTATGAATGCTTGCCCCTTTTTTTTTTCTTTTTTTCCTTCCCTTCGCCTCACTGCACTTTCACTGTCGCTCCTTCCTCAGTGGCCTGCGCCACCTTATTTCCACATTTATAACCAGCTTTACTTTTTTTTTTTTACCCATGCAAGCGACACGATTTTCCTTACAGCCCCAAGGACTTGTAAGAGTTGGCTTCTCTTCGCAGCTTACGAGCTGGCGGTTAAGCCATCTCAGAGAGTACCGTTTTTCGTCTTTGTTAACCATCTGCCTCCTAATCTTGGCCTCAGAATTACGCTGTTACATGTCTGTGGCTCAGATGTCATAGAATGCACATGTGCCACCATGTCGTTATTCCGCGGGAAGTGTGCCGCCTTGGCCAGACTCTCTTTACTATAAGCATTCCTTATTTCAAGATATCTTTACTATAAACGCAAAAAAAGTGCAGTCGTCTATGGAGGTTGAAATGGGACTGCACTTTGACTTTTCTATATTCGAGCTTTCACTATATCAGAGTTTACTATAGTGGGGCTCTACTGTATATAGACGCTGTAGGAATAGGGCATGGTGTTGGCAGGGAGTGTGGCTGCTGAAACAGCAGAGATGTAGGCTATACTGAAGACAAAGCAAGATTGCCGGTTCAAAATGCAGCGAACAAAAGGCAGGCATCCTGAGCATACCTCATATGATGACAGTGACTGCTGTGTTACAACTTTGTTAGATGCGCCGGCAAGCCTGGCCAAGCAATTGTTTTGCAGGACTGAAACATGTTTTCTCTTTGTAAGTGGTGTCTTTGATGGATGCCAGGATTGAGGGGGGGGGGGGGGGGGAATTTAGGCATCTTGTTTGAAATTTACTGGCTGCCCTCTGCTTTCCGTGTTGTGTGTTGTCTGAAGAGTTGGTTTCTGATGGCTGTCCTGGCCGGGTGGTCTCGTGCACTGATGCCCTTGTAAAAGCCCTCCCTTCATGATGCGCTTTCCTCTTCTGTCTTCCTGCAGAGTTCGTTGGATGCATGGAGCAGTTGTTTGATGAAAACATTCTCATTGGAACTGGCTGGACAGCGTATGAATCGCTTCGGTGAGTGGGATCTTCTCTCTAGCAGCCCTTGTTTTGTCTTGCTGTGGCAGCAGTCGGGCTGTTCACTCTTGCCTTTCTTGTCAGCTGTGCTAGTGAAGAGAGCTATGCAGTAAGGAGGCTGTGGACAGAAACTATGGCCTCTTTGTGAGCTTACTCCCAACAGGTGCACCGGCTTCGAGACTGTCTGCATTGGGGAGACACACAGAGGTTGCGCATGCTCTCCTGACCACAAATGGGCACTGCTCATTGTATTTTTTTTTTGTGAAGAGAGAAAGTGACAGGAATGCGTATGTGATGTTTCTGGTTGGTGTCACATTTTGAAAGAGACATACACTAGAGCATCATTCTAGTGGGGTCGTCAAGACAACAGTAGCTAGAGTGCTTGCGAGCTTTGCATGCACTGGCACAAGCGGGCACAAAGCAGCGTGAGCCGAGACCGCTGCAGCTGTTGTCAAGGGCGTACACCGTCTTGGTGCTCTGCCAAGTTTGCCAAGCGTGCCACGCCCACAAAAGCCACAGGAGCTCTGGTCAAACGACAAACGTGCTGTGATGTTATCAGCGCGTAGGGTCTTGACACACTGCCTAGGTCTGCGCTTGAAAATGAGGAATGTGCTGAGAAAAGCTACTCCTTAAAAAAAAAAGTAAATTATCAGTGACAAAAGTGAGAGGTCGGAGGGCTTTGTTATGCAAGTGGGTTCGTTATATTGAGTAAATACAGCGTATATTATGATTATAAATCAATCTTCGCCTTTTCAAACAGTCGAGGGCTAGGAAAGAAACGGATGGAATGCGAAAACACAGATGCAGCAGATATATCAATATTATTTTAGGGGCAGCACCTCAGAAATGCCCGCGACAGCACGAGAACGCACCCAGTCTCCCACGGAGCAGGGGCCGCCATCATCGCTGAACCACTGCTGCTTTGTCTTTCGTGCTGCCCAGTTGTGTGGCCATTCGTCCTTTTTTCCTTTCCCTACTTCTTGCAACTATTTCAGTGCCTTCTCTTTCTCTAAGGCCCCCGCTACCTTCTTTCCACGCCCATAGCCTGTCATAGGCATTTTGTGTGGGCTGCACTATAGGCAAAAAGAGGTCAACTAAACAGCTCTACACGGCACAAAGCATTATATTAAACATACAGTAATCCCTCGTTATAACGAAGTCATCGGGACGGCGAAAAAATTCGTTATAAGCGATAATTCGATATAAGCGACCGCTCGAAAAAAAGCTAAAATAGACCGAGATTTAATTGCGCCACAACTGCGAGGAAGCTGGCGGATTACCTTGAGCCGTTGCCTAGCAACCGCTGCGCCGCGCGGCGTCCGTCGGCTGCGGTGGTTGCTAGGCAACGGCTCAAGGTCGGTCTCTGTGCCTCCTCGGAGCACTGCCACAGCGAAATCGCAAGTTCGTGGCCAATTTGCTCGTAGCACATTTGTTACTTCTACCAGCAACTCAGTATTGGTCAGCGATCCGCAAAGATGATACAGTTTTCAAATTGCTTATACCAGAGTTTATCATCTATATCAAGAACAAGCTTTAGCTCATTTTTGTGATCCAGACGGGATCCAGGTTGATCGACAGGCCGGCAGGCCACGGCCGGTCCCGACGCGAGCGAGCGAGCGCGTCGAGACCGGCCGTGGGCAGGCCGGCCCGGCTCAAAGGAGCGCGCCCTACGTCATCATGACGCTACCGCTCTCCGCGCTCGCGTTGGCTCCCGCTTCCCGTCGTCGCGTTTGCCGCGGGCGGCCCGTCGTTGAAATCTAGTTGTGCGCGGGCGGCGAGCTGCGATCGGACGCTGCGGCGCCGTTCGCAACTTCGCGCCGCGGTGAATCGCGCTCGCTTTTCGCACACGTGTCCCCGCCGTAAGAACAAAATTCAGTCACCCTACCACGCATTTAGGCCGTTTGTCTAGTCGAATGGCGCGAATCGAGCATGACCGGCCACTTTTCCGCATCCAAGACACCGCGGTGTTCTGTCATCGCAAAGCGCGAGGAAAACTTTATTTTCGTGTGGATTCTGTCACGGGGAACACCAGGAATGCGCTTCCGACCGAGATTAACGGTTCGGGCGCGCTGCACCATGGAATTTGGCCCCGCTGAGCAGGGGACACTCGGCACTCTCTTGGCGCCCGTTACTAGGCAGGTCATCGATCGTGGGTTTGGTACTTTTGTGGCCTGTTCTATGCCTGCACGAGTCATTCGTCGGCGGTATTACCGTATTTACTCGATTCTAAGCACCCCCTTTTTTTCACGATCGCGGTGCCCAAAGTGAGAGGGGGTGCTTCATACTGATCAATTCGCGCTACAAGGGGGTGCTTAGATTCGAAAAATCTAAACTGACCCCCCCCCCCCCCCCCCCCCCCCCGGGCCCCTCTTTTCGCGGCGAAATCTCGATGAAACGGGCGCGAGAAAAAACATTTTATTTAGGAAACATTCAAGAGAAAAATAGCTGCAGACATTTCTGTGCCGCCATCTGTCTTGTAGTGTCGGAACGCAGCAACACAAAAAGCGCCGTGGACGCCGCTGTCCTCGCTTCGGCGAGCGAGCGCGGCCTCGCCCGCTTATCTGTTTTTTCAGCAGCCGCGGACGCATTTGTTGCTGCGACGCCGCGCGTCTTATCTTTTCTCTTTATCTTTCCTCTGATCTCTTAACTCTCCTCTATCTGCACTTGGCAGCGGTGGTGGCACCCCGCGCGTCTTATCTTTTCTCTTTATCTTTCCTCTGATCTCTTAACTCTCCTCTATCTGCACTTGGCAGCGGTGGTGGCTCGGCTCGGCTGGAGCCAGCAGGCAGGCCCGTGCAATTTCCTTTTCATCCTTCTCTCAGTCACAACAACAACGCGCAGGCCGCGCCTCCTTGGGACTCCGACTGCACAGGCTCGACGAAAAAAGAGAGCAAGTGCACTTGGCGGCCTCTGCAACGCTCTCTTCCACGCAAAAAAGGGGGTGCTTAGATTCACATGCAAAGTTTTTTTTCAGATTTTTTTTTTTTCCCGAAAATAGGGGGGGTTGCTTAGATTCGGGGGGGGTGCTTAGAATCGCGAATACTTTAATTTGGCACTGCATGCGCAAAGGGTCGCCGCCACGGCGGCGATGCCTACGCTCGGCGGCGGCGATGCCTCCTCTCGCCACTTCGCTCTAAGCGGGTCAAGCTCTACGTGCGCTTCAAGTAATGCGGCTTAAAATGCATGCGTTTGGGTCGGGACCGGAAGAAATTTCGAATAAAGCGATATTTCGAGTAAAGCGATTTCGTTATAACGAGGGATTACTGTATTTACAACACATACCGAAGAACGCTGATGAAACAAAGAGAACTCTCTTTGCAACTACCTCTAATGCAAAAGACTGAATTAAGGAACACTTGAAAAGTCCTAAAACAGTTGATTACATGGGAAAACGGTCGTCTTTTTCAAGTGGCATCTCATCAGTGGTGACAGGGGGCAGGGATGCAGAAGGTGGCAGCAGGTTAATGCTGCATCACCAGGAACGTGGTGTCGACTTCGGGATCTCTTGTAGCGGAGACAAGAGGTCCACAGCCGGCAGGTCTCCATATCAATGTGCAGAGGTGCAAGCCTGGGGCCTGCGTTCTGTAGACGAGGGTATAAGCCATGGATGTGAAGGCTAGAACTCAAGCTGGCGTCACCTGCGCTTGGTCGATAGGCCCAGAGAGAGAGCGAGCGATGAATGGTAAGGCAAGGAGGTTAACTAGGTGACACCAGTATGCTACCCTACATGTGGGAAGGGTTACAGAGGGAGGGATAGAAGAGAGAGATCAGTAGGCCGTTGCTAACAAGGTACACAGGGCACACACTGAAAGTTTACAACCTTGAGCTAAGTCCTGAGTCCTTCAAGAATTTGAAAAGCACCTTCACAGCTGTCCTCTGCCATCAAGGTTCAGTCAAAGGACCCAGTATCTTGGCTTCAGTAAGGGCCGAGGATCTAAGTGGCGAAGCGTTGCAACCAGGAGGGTGAACTCATACTCAAACCAAGGGCAGTCACAAGAGTAGGGGCTCAATTGTATCGTCGCACCCACAGTTCTCACATGCAGGAGAGACTGCCATTGAAGTGGCCGTGGGCATTTGTAAACGCCACTCCCAACCACAAGCGACACAAGAGTGTAGCATCGCAACGGGAGTGGCCGGGCGGAGGATTGAGTTGAAGTAAAGGTTCAAGGCAGTATGGTAGGCCTAGGGTCCCAATAAAGCCTGTAGCCTACCTTGCACCTCACCTGATGCCTGGAACCATCTACCCCAAGGCCATGTCACCTCTCACTTTCTCTTTCTCTTCCTCTGCCCAATTTTTCTACTTCATCTCCTACCTCAGTTTTGCTCCGATTTCTGTCCTTTCTTCCTTCACCATTCATCTCTTCTGTTTTTCCCCTCACTGCCAGCCTTGCTCCTGACATAGCTGCCTTCTCCTTTGGCCTTGCACCGAACCACTGCACGATCCCAGGGCCGACGAAAAGTTGGTTCTCCCTAGCAGATCATGAGTCTGGATGTAAAGCCCGCTGTAGCTATCACGAGAAGCAGCGAGGAAAAAACAAAAACGTTGCGTTATATTTGTACCTTAGTTCCGAATATAATGCTAGATGCATTCTGAAATTTATGATTGGAAGAAAAGTTTGTACAGCCTAGCTTACCAGGTTAATGTATGAATCTGTGAAAGCTGTTACAGCTTTGGTTTAGCCATTGAGCCCAGCATTTGGCCATGGAATATACATCGTCAGCCGTCAGAGAAAGCCTTGTTGTGCTAATGCAAATCAGCGAAGTCTGATGTGTCCACCCCCTCTCTCTCTCTTCCCTCTCGTACTTGCCCTCACCCTTTTGCCTATACGTGGAGAGGGGATCCTGGAAACCATAGCAGGTGGCAATTGAGTTAAATAAAATTTCATTAATTGAGTTTAAAAAATAATTCACTAAGTAATTATGGTCTTACAGCTTATGCTGAAGACTGGACTGTAGAATGCAGGGCTATGTGGCTAATATATAATAGCTGTTGTTGTAAAAAAAACTGGGATTGTGTTCATGCAATGCAGTACAGTTACTGAAGTGCGCACATGATAATGATGGTTGGTTGGGATGCACCATGGACCAGGGTCTCTTTTGCTGACATTGTCAACTGCTTGGGCAGAGCAGAGGGTGCAGAACTGGAGAATTGTTGAAGTGAGTGGGTGTGTGTGTGTGTGTGTGCAGGCCTCTGGCGTACAGCACCCTGGCCGACCTGGTGCACCATGTGAGGCAGCACCTCGCCCTGAACAACCTCTCGTCGGCGGTGGCCGTGTTCTCGCGCAACGTGCACGACGAATCGTTGCCAGCCTCCATCCAGACCATGTCCTGCAAACTGCTGCTCAACCTGGTCGAGTGCATCCGCACACGCTCCGACCAGGAGAATGGAAATGTACCCACTTTTGTACTTCCTACCAACGATTTGTTGAGGGGTGACCCTAGAATAGCCCATACGAGGCATTGCTTGTGGAGCCTGACATGCTGGAAAGTAAGGGTGCCAGAGGGGGCATCATTACAGCATGCAATGCATAGGGCTCTTTCTGAGAACCAGGCATTGTTTTGCGAGGTAGAGACCAGGCCTTTCTTTTTATCTTTCAGGTAGCTCTGCAGCTACCAGAATGAAGTGTTCACCAGTTCATCCCATCAACCCTCCCCATCCTTTGTACTTTTAACATTTTTTGAAGCGAAAAGCTTCACTACGCTAGTCAACAACACGCTTCGCGTGAGCTGGCCTATGTCGGAGCACGAGTGACGTCACGCACGGTGCAGGCTACTGCACATGTGCGCCACCGCTTCTCCTCCCCGCCACCGTTTGACCTTTCGCCACAGCCGTTCGCAGTGCGCATTTGAAAGGAGGGGTATGTAATAGAGCACTTGCCCATAGAACAAGTGCACGCTGCCGCGCGCTGTGCGTCATCGCTTGACGTTCAGATCACCGCAGCTTTTCGCTTCGAGATATCCTTAGCTAAGCCCCAGCCAATTTTTTCCTTGTTTCCATCGTAATCTGAAGTGATTGGATTTCTATATTGATTGTAGACCAGCTGGGACTTGCATGTATTGTGACTACAGAGACACCTGTTCAATGTAACGGCATGCATTTAGAGTACTTGAAAGGCATAAGGTCTGTATTGCCTAGTGCTGGGTAGTGCCAGGCTGTGTTTTGGGGGCTTCCTTTTATTGTGTATTGTTTGACTAATAGCCGAGGATGCTCTGAGCAACAAGACCTGAAATGGGGTCGGGTCAACTTACCACTAAGAGACTGTAGGGAACTTTTTGGTGCGGTTTAGGATAGCTCCTGCTTTCACACGGTGCTGCGGTTCTTCCATTTGCATTGCGGAAAATGCATTTTGGGGAGGCAGCTTTCGGCTCCAGTTCAGGGGAAACTTCTTAAGGGGTCATGAAGCAAGAGAAATGAGGCCGTAACTTCAGAGCGCGTGCTTGATGCACGGCGTGTTGTGTGCAGGTGAAACACACTGCTGAAAGCAGTCCAACTTGGTTCCTCTGGACTAGTTCTAGGTGATCTTTCGGTAAACCCTCGGGTCTTTGGAGGATCACTGCAGTGGTCCTTGGTCATGAATTTGCCAGGGATACCTTGGATCACTGCTGAGGGGGGGGGGTTGCAGAGCTAGCAGTGTTGCGAACTGCACCTGCTCATTTGCTAGTTTATCTGTGCATTGTGCCATTAAATTGCTAGATTGGCTTTCAAGTGCAATGTCCTAGTTCTGCATTTTAAGTGCAAAGTTTGCACGTCGAGGGTAGAACTGAAAGTATGGCCTTGTATACTTGGTTTGCTTGTGGCATTATGTTATCTTGGTGATCGGGCTAGAAAGGCAGGTCTGCGCATCAAGCAGCTAGAACTAGAAGGACCCTAGGCATATACGAGATGCACATCCACAGGCCTTCATTTGACAACCACCACACTTGCGGAAGGCATGCTGGAGTGTCGTGTTCATATATTGGACATGCTGTAAAGCAGGGCATCTCAAACTGGGTTCTACATTCATTTTGGGTGGAAAAACAGTGCAAAAGGGACGGAAGACAAAGATGAAGGAAACCACACGGACGAGCGCTGTTTCCCTTTCGCGCTGTTTATCCACCCAAAATGAACGTATACCAACTCGCACAACTTTCCATTCTACTACAGTGGGTTCCACATAACATCGGGGCTTCTGCGAGTGAAGTTACATTTATGAAAGCATCAGGGAATATGTATGTTTGTGTGTTGATTCCAAATATGTAGTTTAATTTTATGTAAAGCAAGTCCTTGGGCCCTTATGTAATATGTTAAGCAACTTCTTTCTGCCAGCTTTTAAGAAATTTTATAGCAGGGAACTTGCTAGAATACATGTCATTGGCTTCCCTTGACACCAAGCTATGCAATAAAGGTAAAATTGTTATCCTGACTGTCATAGAAGTTGCAGGGCTTTGAAGTTGCCACTTCACAAACGTGTGGAAAAATTTGTATTTTTGTTTGTGGAGTGACAACTTCAAACTCCTGTAACTCAACTTCTGATACAGGCAGGGTGATAATTTTACCCTTATTGCATAACTTGGTGTCAAGAGAACCCAATGGCGTGCAGTCTAGCAAGTTGCTTGCTGCAAAAATTTCTTGAAAGCTGTCAGCAGAAAGTTACATAACATATTGCGTAAGTGCATAAGTGCTTGTTGTAAGTTAAATTAAACGACACATTTCGAATCAGCATGCAAAAATATGTGTTCCCTGAAGATTTCATAATTGGGACTACATTAGTAAAAAATTTTTCGAAGACCCTCTTCCCCGTTTATTTGGGACTAATTGTGCTATAATTGCCATTTGCAGACTGTTTCATTGTGTAGGCAGTCATTATTAAGGGGGGACACCCCTCTTAAAACTTTTTTCCTTATTTATGGGTGGATCTGATTGAAACTTGCACCGTTAATATATTTTTGCATGCTGATTTCAAATATCTGATTATTTTTCTTGTAGATGAAATAGTTTTCAAAATATTACCTAATTCATGTTCTTCGTTTGGAGGTGAGTTAATTACTAAACACTTTATGGCATGATGAGAACAGACCTGCCAGAGTGATCTAGAAGGATCATAGAGTGCCGCTAGCCATGAATTCACGTGCTAGAAGAATTTGAACCAAAGTTACACTAAGTCAAACTTTTACGACTAAAAGCCCATGTTGCCACCTAAGATTGATAATTAATCCTCTAAATGTTGCCGCATAATAACTGTACATATTTTAGTCCTATTGCACTGTCCAAGAGTTTTTCTTTCTAACAAGACAAGAATGAGAGCTATAGCACAGATAGTTTAAGAGATATCTCTCCTCCAAAATTGCAGCACCCTCAAAATTGCAGTTTTGAGAAAACGAGGAAAAACATTTCACAGTATGTAGGTGTAAACAATGTCAGTGATTGATATATCAACAAGATCAAAAACAGATGGAAAGTGATCTAGAGCAAAAATTAATGGCCTATGCCAATTTGAGCCAAAGTTATGCAGTAGGAAACGTTTGAAAGGAAAGGTCCATTTTGGTACCCAAGACAAGATAACCTTCTCAGTAAATTTTCCTTTGTGGTCACTGCATTAAACTTGGTTTCATAAGACTCGGAAGGATTCCCTTTCTAGAAAGAAAAAAAATTATAGCAATAGCAAGAACAGGACCGGAGATATTGATCTTTCAAAAATGCAACACCACCGAAATTGGGGGATTGTCAGAAGCACTCAAGCCTCACAGCATATTTATTAATCAGGAAGGACAACCCCAAAGACCTCATGCTTTCAAAATGCACCAGGAGCATAGTCAGGGTGCATGCTGTCGCGGTGTTTTCTTTTTCCTGTTTTAGCAGCGCCAAGCGAAGCCGCCGCTTCTTTGCAGAACGTGCGCTACGGCGTAAGTCCTTTTCTTCAGCCCTTCTGGAGCCAGTCGCCGTCACGTTTACACTGCATTCTTGCAGAATTGCTGCTGCTGTATGCTTGAAGCCAGCATTGAAGCGCAGTACAGCTTCTGCTGTGGCTGCTTCCACAGCAAACAGTGATGAGTGCCGCTCTTTGTGGATCAAGGTCCAGATGACCGAGTGGAAGCTTTCATTCGAGTTCTGGGTCTTCCCCCGAATGCACCTCTGCAGCAGGCTCTTCTCTGATAAGCGCCTATAAACAGGCAAAAGAGCTTCAGCCACATCGCTTGGCAGACTGTAATTGTGCTTGGGTGCAGGCTCCCCTTTTGCTTTTGCAGCGTTGTGGCGGCACCAAGACTTCTCACCAGTAGGACACAAACTGTGATTTGGGCAGTCATCAGTAGATGTGATGTGGTAATATGTCGCCATTACAGCTCGCTGCATGGCATCCACATCACCTACATTTGATCTCAGCGCTCGGCCATAATATACTGCCAGCTTGTCAACCAGATCAGCTGTGAGCCTTCCTCTGCCGCCGAGACTTTGCTTCCCTGCACCCTTGTGCCTCTGCAAGAGGTTGCGCAAAGCTGCTCCCATCCGCTTGTGCACATGATTTATGCAATCTTCTTTAACTATTTCAATATAGCCATAGATTGCCGCATCTTGAAGGGCATTGAATGTGCGACTGTCCCCATCGCATAACATGGTCGTGTAGCGCATGTTGTGGCGCTGCAGAGACCTTTCAAATAGAATTTTGCCTGCCTCTACCTCCATTTGACCAGCCTTGCAGTTGGTGTTTTTTTGGCACTGGTGGCGCCATTTCCACAGTTCGTAGCCGTCAGCGTTCGGCTTGGGACCAGTTTCGCAGCACAAACAAAAATTTGACAGCACCACGTAATCAAGCACATAACCAGTAAAGAGTTCCACCACGGCACCGACGCCTATATGTGATGAGTGGCCGCGCGTCATCCATGTGCCGTCGTAGCACACGGCAATGTTCCCCCTGTGCCCAAAACACAGATCATCATATATTTTCGCTACTGCCTGCGCGGCCTGTGCCATAGCGGTCGCGGCTGCTCGGGTAGCAGCAGGTTGCAGAGTGTTCTTCAGATGCCGTTGAAACGTCATTATGCATCCCGCGCCGCGACAACCCCATCGCCGAAAAGATATCGTTCATTGCTGTCTGGCCGTTACCGGTCGACACCATTGCTCGATTAGCCAGAATATTGAGCTCGAAAGGATTGCATCTTTTGTCGCCGTCAACCCTCCGCGAGTTCCACTCGGCCGCAATCTCACCGCAGTTGTCACACAGCACGATCACTTTCACGGCGAGGCCATAGCTCTGGTCGCTGGTAATTAACTTCACGCATCCGCGACACGTTTTGCACCGCATGGAATCCAGAAGGATGTTCGCAATGCTGAGGTCAATTACCAAATAGGAGGCTGCGCCGTCTGCGTCCGATTCTGCGGACGCACCACTTGCATCGGCGAACAGCGCAGTCTTTCGTGCCGTCGCCGGGGTCGATGCCAATCGATCGAGCGTAGCCTGCTCACGGGCACTTACTTGAGCTATGTCACTGTTAGTGACAGGCGCGGTGTCAATTCGTACGCGACTGCTGTCGGCACGAAGAACGGCGCCGTTATCCAGCTCAATCAGAGAAACGTCGCCGCCCGCGACGGGATCGTCGCCGTTATCCAGCTCAATCGGAGCAGCGTCGCCGCCCGCAAAGGGATCGTCGCCGTTATCCAGCTCAATCGGAGAAGCGTCGCCGCCCGCAAAGGGATCGTCGCCGTTATCCAGCTCAATCGGAGAAGCGTCGCCGCCCGCAACGGGATCGTCGCCGTTATCCAGCTCAATCGGAGCAGCGTCGCCGCCCGCAACGGGCTCGTCACACAATCCCGTAGCACTGGCACTTGCTTGTTGCACAGTATGCAACGATGTCGCACTGTTAACGCGCTTCTTCGGTTTCTTTCGCCCGAACTTATGCACAGAGCGGTACTTCTTCGCGCCTCCTGGCATGGTTCTCGCGTTGCACTAGATAGCACTAGCGTGGTCGGCAGAAAGACAAAATGGCGCCGCTGGGCGTCCGCATTCCTGGGCTAGCTTGCCGGAACCAACCAGGCGACGCCATTTTGATCACGTGCCTTAACCGGCCAATAGCAGCATGCGCTGCATGCTATCTTTTTGTTCGTTTTTTGGGGAGAAGGCGGCGCGTACAGGGTTGCTTCCCGAAAAAAAAAAAAAAAAAATAGCCGAAAGCGCGCTCTTTCGAACAAGACCAAAATGGCCGCGATGGAGCGCGTAGTTCTCATGCGCCGGGCGATCAAAATTGGGTGTCGTTTGTCCACAATTTAAAGGGCAGTGGGCGTGTAACTGCATTTTTTAATCGCTATAACTTCATAAATACGCGGGGTATAATGATGAAAACTTGCACGCAGATGCGGAATGGTGCGAGGAACACGAAAATGAAAAGATTGAAAATCTGATTTTTGGGCCGATTTTCGGTGCCAAAGAGCCGTGTCCCCCCTTAATTGGATCTTAGCATTTCTTGACGTGCCACATGTCTGCGTGCTCTTTTTTGCAAGCATGTGGGGCAGGAAGGCATGGAAGCCGGAAAACGTGGTGTTCCTCGGCACATTCTGAAAACCGCTGGGGCTCCTTAAGACTATAGGAATTGAGAAGTCCTGGTGTGGAACAACAGCACAGTTGTTTATCTTTATGAGCTCTTGATGTGTTGAGAACTAACTATAGTTACTTTACATTGCATTATGTTATCTTGTATTTTAACCCCCCCTCCATTTTTGCCTAGTGCTAACTTTGACTTGTCATCAAGCACTTTAGGCTGTTGTGGTGAAGCAACTAGTTTTTCAGGCAATCCAATTACTAGTTGAAGTTCATGCTGACAGCGCTGACTGAAAATCTGAGAACTAGTTGACAGTGATCCTTGTGTTGGGGCAACAGCTGTGCAAAAGTAGTCAGGTTGGGGGGGTGGTAGTGAAAGGAATGTGGTTGGGGTTCTCTGTTCGAATAAAGTAGGAGGTGTTGCCTCAACCGACGGTTTGCGCAGGGACGGGAGCTGCTTATACGAATGTTGGAGGTGTTCGTGCTCAAGTTCAAGACAATTGCCAAGCTTCAGCTGCCCGTGCTCATGCAGAAGAGGTGAGCCCTGTCCTATTGAGTGATGCCGGCCACTGTGCTAGCCTGTGGCTTGCTTTGTTTCATTGTGTTGAATAGGTAACTTCTGGATGCATGGCACACCAGTGGAGCTGAAGTGTCTAGAGGCGCACTCTTCCAGGCTAACTTGGGCGTGTACAAATTAATAGACATTTAGTATCTCAAAAAACAAACACTCGCCAAGGTGAAATGAAATTCGGGGTTTGACGGAGACTCGTCCGGTCGGGAATGTTTGTGGCGGGAGAGTATCGAGCGCTGACCAATCTTGTTAAAATAAGACCTTTCCCGTCAACAAACCCTCCCTCTCTCTCCCGTGACAAGTACAGCTGGGGGTTGGTGGTTGAAGGATTAACGGACGTGCAGGAGTAATGGAGCAGCCAAGTGGCACAGGCCTAGTGAAGTGGTTGACATGTGGGAGTACTGCTGTATCAGAGTGCCTTTTTTCTTTTGTCACGTGACTGTGCAGCTGCTAAACTTTTTGAGTGTGTCTTTCCGGGCACCAGCAACTTGGCAGCATACCAACTGCGGTGTTGTGCTTGCTTGTGTGCAGCCGGCAACAGGGACCACCGTCCGAAGCGAATCGTGAGGACAGTGCCCGTGCCAGCCTTCAGTTCTCGGCCTCCTTGGCTGACCTCAAGGAGGAGAAGGTGAGTCGGGCCAATTCCTTTCCAGGGTGCGAAATTCCTTGCGCTTTCGAGACCTGCGTTTGTTTGTCTGTGAACTTTGCATGAAAGCTGTTTGTGAAGCCTGTTGGTAAATGCCAAGGTGGCACGTGTGCTCACACCTGGCAAAGTAACAAACTCTTCCTGGAGATTTGGTGAACTGGGCCAAGTTTGCTGAGCCAGTTTCTAAAAACCTGCAGAGTTCCTGTGGTGTGTGTGATGCGACACATCTACTGATGCTGGAACATCAAAAATCCCAGCTTCGAAACTCCTAGTAGGTGACATGGTTTGAAATTTGTCTGTGATTACAGTCGCCAACCGACATTTCAGACGCGGCGGTAGTAGCAAAATGGTCTGAACAATCAAACATTCCGAAAAATCACTGAACTTCAAAAAAGTGGCTGGCAGTTTAGCATTACTAGGCATGAAATATTGTGCGAAAGCAGGTTTTTGGAGATGGACACCAACACCACGTACCTGAAAAAGCAGTTGAGGTGTCCATGAACCCAGCAAGCCAGTTAATCATATTGCGCCACATCATGGCTACACCTGCTGTCGAGACAGCCATAGAGGGTAGCATGCCTTACCCTTCTTCAGAATCAAAAGAGTCTACAACGTTGTCAGCGCCAGCGCCATTGAACCCAGTGAATGCCGGCAGCGTGTTGCTCCAGTTGTGTGTTTCTGCCAAGATTTCAGTGCAAACGCAAGAGTGCACATCTCTCTGTCTCTGTCACTGCCACATAGCTCAAAGTGTGATTGAGGTGTCCACTGACCCACGGAGGCAGTTATGTGTGTCTCCTTACCTTTCGTGACTTTTACGCTTAAGGGGAGACACTGCTCTTTAAACTAACTTTGACAATTTTTATCATACATTGATGAAATTAGCATATCTAATGTATTTTTATGTTGTGAACACAAATATGCAATCTATTTTTACCTATCTTTTTTAGATTTTGAAATACTCATTAATTTAGGACTAATTATTCTGCCCAGGTTTTGATGAAGTTCCTCATAAAATATTTATTAAAATTTGATGTCTATATGTTCTACAAAAGCCAGAGTGTGCAACCATAGCATAATTTAAATTTTTGGTTCACTGACATAGAAGTTACAGACCTGTGAAATACACCCATTAAAAATTTTGAATTTATGAAAAATAGCCCCTCCATTTTAATTAAATTTGGAAAGAGAAATGTTACATTGTTTTTATTTTATTGCAGAGAGTAATTCAAAAGCTTTAAAATGCAACAAGAACTGTCCAAATCTGACCACCACATCTGGAGATATCTTGGGCAACAGTGTGTGCAGTGGTTAAAAAATCAGTTTTGAGAAAACAGGTCCAGAGTTTTTCTGTAAATTCAGACTTGTAGTTCAAAGGATCTTATGCTAGAAGCCTCCAGGCACATAATCTTCATCAATCTCTTTCCCTCGTTTTCTTTTCATTGCCTGCCGAAAGTTTTCAGCATCTGCATGCTTCCTGTCAGATGCTACTAGCCGACGCTGGTCCTTCTCGGCGCATCTTTGGCGCATCACACTGCTTCTGTTCACGTGCAGTTCCCTGAGGATGGCCTCACTGGCACGCTCTTTGCCAGCGTTAAACCTTGTGACAGCTTCTGCCACTGCACTCTCAACAGTATAAAGAGAGGCATGCCTGTGTTTTGGTACAAGTGACCATATCACCGAGTGTAGGCACTCGTTTGAGTTCTGCGTTTTGCCTCTCTGGCAGCGTTCAAGCAATTTCTCGTCAGAGAGGCGCATATATATAGGCAGCAGTGCCTCTGCAACATAATCTGGCAGGCTGTATCTGTGCTTGGGTGGAGGTTCCTTCTTTGCCACGGCCTTGTTGTAAGTGCACCAGCTTTCTTCACCTTTTGGGCAGAGCGAATGATTTGGCTTTGCGTCCGTGGAGGCTATGTGAAAATAAGTTGCGAGGACAGCATTTTTCATTGCTTCAATGTTGCCCTGGTTTGCTTTCAATGCCCGTCCATAGTAGGTGGACAGTTTCGTGACAAGCTCACCTGTGAGCTTGCCCTTTCCACCAAGGCTCCTCTTGCCGTCTCCCTTGTTTTTTTGCAGTAGACTTCTCAGGGCAGCACCCATGCGTTTGTGAATATGGTTAATGCAGTCTTCTTTCTCGATTTCCACAAAGCCATAAATTTGTTCTTCATGCAGGGTGTTGAATGCACGACTATCACCATCGCACAACATGGTTGTGTACCGTAGTCCATGCTTATCCAGTGATCGGCCAAACAGTACTTTCGCAGCCTCCACTTCCATTTGGCCGGGCTTGCTCGAGCTGTTTTTTTGACACAGGTGGCCAGCTCGCCATGCTTCATAGCGAGGGTCACCTTCTTTCGGGCCCAGTTCGCATCCTAAACAAAAGTTCGAAAGAACTACAAAATCGAGCACATACTCTGTAAAGAGTTCAATAACTGTTCCCACACAGATGTGCGAGGAATGGCCTCTCGTTAGCCATGTTCCATCATAGGAAACTGCAATATTGCTGGGATTTCCGAAGTTTAGCTGACCGTACAAGGATTTCACGGCATCCGCACATTCGCTCATCACATGCGTGGCAGCATTCAGGGAGGCAGGGTTCAGCTTTCTCTTCACGTATTTTTGATACGTTTTTTGGTGCAAACCACGTCGCGAAATGTTTAGCGCCGAAAAAATGTCATTGAGGACGGTTTGACCGTTTCCTGTGCTCGTAACGGCACGGGTCGCGAGCACGTTCACTTCAAACGGGTTGCACGTCGCATTCCCACCTGCTCTCGGCGAGCTCCACCCGGCCTTGAGCTCTCCGCAAGAATCGCAGTCGACAACGAGTTTGACTGCAATTCCGTACTCATGGCCCTTCTTTGACAGCGTCACAGGACTACGGCACACAGTGCACTGCACGCATTTGAGAAGCTCGTTCACGGCTGCGAGGCTTAGAACGGTGAACGCCGTCCCGTCTCCCGGCGCCTCGTTGATGCCTCCCAAAAGAGATTGCTTGCGGCGGGTAGCGGACATCGCAGAAAGCCGTCACTCTTCTTCTTGTGCGTGGAGATCAATTGCCATTTTTTCGGCTTCGGAAAGCATTGGCGTGTCGACGCGCACTGTTTTCGGCACCGCAACAGGCGCCGATGCAGCGCTTGCTCCCGCCGTCACCACTCCCTCCGTAGTTGCGTCGCACTGACTCGTGGGAATCGTCGCTGCTGCTGGCGGGTCTGATGGCTCCTCGCGTGTCCGCGGCCGCCGTTTGCGCTTTTTGCCAAAGGCATAAGCGGTTCGAAACTTCCGTTTTCCTCCAGCCATCGCGAGGTAGACACGGCAGTAGCGCGGTGCTGCGCTCGAAATGGCGAACGACGCTTCTTTGTCCAGCAGACGCCGCTTCCCAGCGTCCAATCGGGAGGCACGATTTGCTACACGTGATGCAAAAGCACCAATGGCGCTCGCTTGCTTGTATTTTTTTGCGACGGGCTAGCTCCACTGTTGCCAGACGGAGAACTGTTTCCCGCTAAAAAATGGATAGCAGAAGAACGCAGCTTCCAAACGAAACCAAAATGGCCGCGCTCCGTTGCGCCGTTGCGACGGGGCGCGAGTTTGAATTTGTCCAATTTTGAGGGCTTTTTATGAGCGAACACTGTCGTTGTACTGACTTTAAAATTTAATAACATGATAAATACTTGTCAGAGGACCATAATATTTCAGAAACAGGCTCTTCAGAACCTGAAGATTCCGAAAAAAAATATTTCAGAAAACCGATTTTTTTCGCGATTTTCCGATCTTAAAGAGCCGCGTCTCCCCTTAAGTGGAAGTTGATGTAGATAATGATGTGCGATGCACTGCACGAGATTTTGTTGCAGTTTAATGTGAGGCATGATCAGCTGTGGCGCGATTGGCTGTTGCGCGATCGGCTGAGGCGCAATCGGCTGTGGAGACAGCATAGTGCTCTCGTGCAGTGGCAACGAAGCTGACCTGTTCATGCCGCCGCGTGTCTGAAACCGAGTGGGGGCAATAGTTATTTTTTTTCTGTAGGTATCTGAGAGGCTTTAGACAGATGTTTGCTTTTTTTGGGATTGCTAGTGAGGTACAGTCGAATCTCGGTGATAAGAATCCTGCGGGGTAGCGAAAAAATTTGTATCATCCGAAATTTCGTATCATCAACATGAGCAAAATTCATATGCAGATGCATGAAAATTGCATTCACATAGATTTGCTTACGGCTGATGGGCTTTATTTACAGCCAGGCAGCCATAGCTTGCTACCTGTGGAGAATATAACATGACTGGCGATTGCGATGTCGCCGATGTGCGGGCCACGCGCCGCCGCTCATTGCTCGCAGTGCATGTACCGTGCGATTAGCTATCGTGACTTAGGCGATGTGTGTGGGCAGCGCTTAGTGCTTGAGGGTGCGGTCGCAGCTCAGCCATTTGTATCATAGCGCGGAACAACCGAAATTCCGTACATTGTACATAATGCACTCTGGCCGGGGAATTTTATGAATTCGTATCATTGCGAAATTTGTATCAACTGGGTTCGTATTGAGATTCTACTGTAGTGCTTTTGCACTAGAAAACCACTTTGCTGCGGAAAACTGGCCTAAAAAACCTAGAACTGTGGTGCTTCCAATATTCCATTAGCGTTAGCATATTGGATTGTTTCTGAGTCAGAGTCACGCTTTTGTCGCATCCACATCACTTCGCGTCGCCAAAACTAGACTTTGCGATGCAGCCATGGATCATGGCTCGGGCGCGCCGCAATGCATGTCCCATGCCGCTCTACGCTGTCCATACAGAGTGAGAACAGAGTTAGTTTCATGGTGCAAGGATGGTTGCGAAGACCGTAATGGGGAACCTACGGGGAGAAGTGACCGCCTCCATCAGCACTGCCATCGTCCCCCATCTGTCCCTCACTGTGGGGCGCATCGGGTCTAAACTGCGGCGGACGTGACCGCTCTCCCATTTTCAATGCAGTCACGAGCACCATTCGCTTGAGCGCTGTTCTTTGTAGCTTACCTCGATGGCAACAAAGGTCGTGCCATTAGCTCGAGTGGCAACTGTGAGGAACAGATAGCCAAGCCTATCGAAGCCAGCAGCCTGTCCGAGTGACTTTGTTTGAAAACGAGATGGTGCCCTTCACAGCTGGGATGGGCTGGTTGGTTGTGACAGTGATGACCGCTCACGATCTCCGCAGT
The DNA here is from genome assembly GCF_055824585.1 of Amblyomma mixtum. NCBI lineage: Eukaryota > Metazoa > Arthropoda > Arachnida > Ixodida > Ixodidae > Amblyomma > Amblyomma mixtum. Next base: position 170,342,234 of record NC_143016.1, read on the forward strand.
ATTGGTGATGTCTATTTTAGTGTGAAAAATTGAACTTCTGGGCTTCGTGGAGTCCTGAATATCACATATGAGTATGTGCATGTTCCTGTAGATGCGTGATGCTTCCTGAATAAAGTCCGAAATATAGTGTTAGTCTGAAACATGGGAGTCCAAAAAGTAGGTTGCTTAATGCACTTTGAAATGTGGTTGGCACACCACTTGAGGCATTGAGGTGACTCCCTCCAGCCTGTTCAAAGATGCAACCTTCAGAAACTGGAGAGTTTTTGGAGCTACTGCTCTATGTGGTTGGTACTGCACTCCTTGGAAATTTGTGACCCTTGTAACAGTAACAGAAGAGCAACCTGCCGGGCTAGTTGGTGATGCATGTTGGGAAGAAGTCAGCTGCTTGTTGCTAGACTACTGTAATACCGAGTAGCACCGCTAGCATACAGCAGCGGAGGCCAGTCAAATGCTTGCTAAGGTGGCTTCCCCGCATCACAGTGATGTCGCCACTTTTGAGTCGGCCGACTTGAGTTGGAAAGCTGCACTGCAGGATGGTTACTGCTACGTTACATCCATCCACGTTGCTGCTTCTGAGGCACTGGCAGGCAAGAGAGGTGCGAACACTTGCCGTACCACCTTGCTAACAGCCTAGCGGCCGCTTGAGTTGTGTGACGAAGCCTGTTCCCCCTTTGATTGGAACGGGCACTGCTTGGCGCTGGGAAGTCGGGTGTATCTGTTTTAGGTGCAACCAGGTTCGGTATTTAAAGTAAAAATTGCAGGCATTTAAAAAATATTTTACAAGAGTTCTATACTAAGGGAGTAATTACTCATTGACGTCCACCCAAGTGCAGCCATACGGCTACCTTTCACAGAAACTTGCAGTTAAAGAAAAATTCGTCCTGGTCCGGGGTTCGAACCAGGGACCACCGCTTCACCGGAGCAGTCGCTCTACCAATTGAGCTAACCGGGACGGCAAGCTTATGGTAGGGCGAGTGTGAATTGATCAATAACTCGAAGTGGGAACAGTGTTGGTCAGATGTTTAGGGGAATCCCCCAAGGTGGAGTAGATTTGTAATAAGGGAGTAATTACTCATTGACATCCACATTGGCTGCACTTGGTTGGACGTCGGTGAGTAATTACTCCCATATTACAAATATACTCCACCTTGGGGGATTTCCCCTAAACATTTGACCAAGAGTTCTATACGCAGCCAATAACAGCCCAATGTATTTGTGTTCAATATGTCGAGGTTTGACGAAAGTGTTCGCAAGTGAGGCGTGCTCCTGATGACCGGTTGTTCTTTCTCTGGCATGCAGAGCAATGCCTACACAGTGGCTGACTGCCGTGGCCTGGTGAAGACCCTTGTGTGCGGTGTCAAGACCATCACCTGGGGCATTGGCACCTGTAAGATGCCCGGTGGTGAGTGTGCTCCCTACCTCAACGCACCCCCACCCGTGGGGGTGTCGGTGGGGTAGGGGAGTGGGTGGCTTCCTCACATGGGCCAGGCAAATGTAGGGTTGCTAGCGAGCAGGGTTGACCTGTCGGGTGCCACACGCCTGGTATAGCAGCGACATTCGGCCAAGCAGCGGGGTCGTGAAATTTTTAATGGCATTTCAGAGCCTTCTAGAAGGGCTCCAATTTCAGCGTTAAAATCAATTAGAAGTGATATTGGTCACATTTGAACCGCATTCCAGAAGTGAATATGTTCAAAACTTTCAGAAAAATCGCTGCTTTCCTTGACTTTTTCAGTTCTGTATTGTGGCGTCAAACTCTTGCAGCATTGGCGTTGAGATTATGCACTCAGAATGAAGTGATGTGTGCACCATGTGAGGTAAGCTCACGGAGCACATTCATTGATGAGTGCATTATATGTCGTTGATGCTTGCCGTCTTGCTGTGCCGGACGCCATGTCGGGTGGCACGTCTGCTCAGAGTGACCCTAAATTTGCCCCAGACTTGACAGGGGCGTGTCACTTGTTTTGTACAGTGGGCTGTCATTAATTTGAACTCGTGTAAACCTAACAGGCAGTTAGTCCAAACCGGTGCCATGATCCCATGAACATTGAAAGTAAGAAGACTGCTGTCGTTGTCAGTTTGAACTCCGCTTAATTCAAAGGAGGTTGTCGTCCCCTATGACTTCAAATTATTGAGAGCCTACTGTAGTGTGCGTGGGGAGTGCTGGTCGTCTCTTGACTTTGGTGTAGAGCAGATTTGGTCCTGCTGAAGAAGGGGATGTTGCTCTGAGTAGGGTTCAGAGAGAAATATTTGTGCGATGTTCGGGCCCCCTGTGGATAGTTTGTTTGTAGGACTTGCGAATATTGAATTTGTAGTTTGAAGTGAATAATTATTTTGTTCAGATGATTTCAGGGTGAAGTGAACATTTTCGGATTGAAGCGAATAGCTCCATATAAACTGCATATAGGTTGAATAGGAATACAGGTCAACCCCGTTACCTTGAAGTGGAAGACAGGGGAGAAAAAAGTGAACAACAAAAAACTGCCCAAACGCATTTATTCACAACATTGGCTGCGCCCGTGCAAGACTGGAGCTATGTTCTCATTCGGAACTTTCAGCAGCAGCATCGTCGCTTCGTGTGCTGGCGGAGGGAAAACTCTGAGCCTCATCAAAAGGTGCACCCGTGATTCTGGTGCTCTGAATTATTCTCGGTGCAGTCTGGCTTAAGGGGGGACACTGGTCTTGAAAAGAAAATTTTATTAATGTAGTCATAGTTATGAAATTTTCAGGGCACATGTATTTTTGTGCGCTGATTCTAGTTATATCATTTAATTTCATGTAAAACAATTCCTTGAGCACTTATGCACTTTTTATGCAAGTATTTTGCGGAAAGTTTTGAAGAAAATTTGCTGCAGGAAACTCGCTGAAATGTACGCCATTGGGTTCTCTTGACACCAAGGAATACAATAAGGGTGAAATTGTCTTCCTGCCTATCATAGAACTTGAGTTATAGGGTACTGAAGCTGCCACTTCAGGAACAGGAATACACACTTTCCTTCTCATTTCTGAAGCGACAACTTCGAAACTCTATAACTTAACTTCTATGATAGGCAGGAAGACAATTTAACACTTATTGTATTCCTTGGTGTCAAGAGAACCCAATGGCATACATTTCAGCGAGTTTCCCGCAGCAAATTTTCTTCAAAACTCTGCACATAATACTAGCATAAAAAGTGTACAAGTGCTCAAGGAATTGTTTTACATGAAATTAAATGACATGTTTAGAATCAGCACACAAAAATACATATTCCCTGAAGATTTCGCAACTGTGACTTCATTAATAAAAATTTTTTTTTCAAGACCAGTGTCCCCCCCTTAATGCGCAAGCACCAGAGGTTTGCAGCTACTGTATTTACTCGCATAACAGGCGCACTTTTTTTCCAGAAAATCCGGCTCAAAGTTCGGGGTGCGTCTATTATGCGGGGCAAAATTGAACATAACGCATAAACGCACTCGTGTACGGGCCGCACCCCGTTTCCCCAAACAAAGTATTAAAAAAAAAATCCGTGTAGGGGCCGCATCGAAACTTTCCACGACCCACGCGGGAATAGCCTTTGAAATGCACGCGCCGAGGCCTCCGCGATCAGCTCCGGCTGCGCGCAACGGGCGCTTGATCGCGGAGGCCACACGCGCGCACAGGAGCTTGCAGACGCCGCCCACGGAGGGCGCCCGAGGCCAAGCTCATCATCATCATCAACGCTTTCCTCCGCCGCGAGCTTTCGCTATCTATATCGCCATCAGCATCACCAGCTCCATTTTTTTTTTTGTTGCTGTCAAGTGCCGGGATCTACGGTAGTGCGTTAGTTCATCGTGGTTTGTGGCTTTGCCGCCAAGCGTTGCTGTTTTAGCTCGACGGGCAAACACCTTAATAGCTACACGGCTGGGAGCTTGCTCTCGAACACGGCAGGCGTGCGGCAGGTCGGAAATTCCACGTGGCCGAGAAGTGCGGCAGTTGCGACTGTGTCGCGCCTAATTTTTGTACGCGACTTCAGGCGCCGAGGTTTTCGCGGGCCTAAGTCGGGAACGTTTCCGGCTGGAGATGGAGCTTTCCAAACAGACGTTTAAAGTGAGCATCCCTGAAAACTGTGTGCGGCTGTTCTACGCGATGTCGTTGTATGTGCTGTGGGTCCGCAGCAGCTGCGACGGCAGCAGCACTAGTGAGGACTAGTAGTCAGTTCAGCAAAAACATAGTTAAAGTAAAGACTGGGGGGCGGGGGGTGGCGGGGCGTCGGCTTGCAATCGTGTAAATACAGTACTGATCACAGTGCCAAGTTCGGGGTGCGCCTATTTGCGCGGAAATAAAAAAAATCGGATTTTTCGCGACCAAACTAGGGGTGCGCCTATTATGCAAGTGCGCCTGTTATGCGAGTAAATACGGTAATTAAACACAGAGTCACGGGTAGTGAGCGCACACGAAGCTGCCCCACAAAGTCCACACCTCAAGTTGTGGGTGCCCTGCACATTGTCCACAAAAGGACGTTTTACTTGGCCTGCACGCAAACAGCCTATCTTTTTGTTGGGCGCAGTTCACGCTGCGCACCTGCGCACAGAGCACCTGTTGAAGGCCAAAATTTGTGTGTCGCATCCAGAGTGGGGTGATTGCATGGAAGGGTTAGTGTTTACCACTAACCACTGACTGCTTCTTCCAGCTGCTTGAAAATTTGGAGTTCAAGTGGCTTTTTCAATCGAAGTTGATCTACAAATGTCGTCGAAGTTGATTTATTGAATATACACCCCAAGGTCCATATAATTGGCCGCCACTTAGATTTCATTGTCCTGATTAATGACATATCTTCCCACATTCCTGCAATTCAAAATACAGCAGAACCCCTCTATAGTAAAATTGTTTGAACCAGTAAAAATGTTTACTATATGAGATCAGTGACTTTACTAAATGGTGATGGAATGGCTCTGAGGATACTTTCTGCTAATTTGGCCATTTGCTAACTACAAAGTGTTGATGCAGAAAAGCAACACACATATGCCTCCCGTCCTGCTTTAATCATCCATTTATGTGCCAATCGTTTATTTTCAGTTTTCATATTTTACGTTATCACATTTTTGATTCTGTCCCAAGTCTTTTGGAAGCTGCATATCTGTGCATATATTCCACGGCCGTAAATGTAACGTGGAAACGCAAGCTTCCTGTGAACGTGGCATTGTCCCCTACAGCATCAGTGTCATTTCAGAGGAAATAGTAATATAATAAAACAATGTAATGAAATAAAGTGAAATGAAATAAAAGTAAAATAGAAAAACAGAAATAACACAGAATGAAGAATAAAATAACTACAAAACGACAAATAAAAATAACATCAGTAAAAGGCAGCCGTCGTTCTGCATTTTAAGTACCTGTGTCCATTTTTCTGCCATCTCTACTCCTCACTGCACCTGTACTGTCTTTCCTTTCTCAGTGGCCGACACTGCCGCCTTGCCGAGTTCGTAGCCAGCTTTATTTTTTTCTTTTTTTTTATGCGTGCTGAGCGCTTTGCCTCACAGCCCCAGACCTTCGAAAACGTAGCTTCTTCTTGCAGTGCAGGAGCCTGGTGGCTAAGCCATCTCAAGGAACACCATTTTTATTGTTATCCGTTTGCCTCCGACTCGGCCTTGCTATTACGCTGTTGTCTGTTGCTCTGAGAAGCCCTAGACTGCGCTTGTGCAGTGATGTTAGAATTCTGCGTTAAGTATATTGTTATGGCCAAACACGCTTTGCTATAACTGCTTTTATTAAACGTCTTTACTGTAAATGAAAAAAGAAAAAAATCCCCGCCGACACTGTCTCAGTGTTCAATTTAAGAGCGTTAGCTACCCGACCTTCAAGTGTTTTTTTTTTCTTTCTTTATTTATTCTCAGAAACAGTACAGAAACTGTTGGTTGGACCCATAGCCTTTACGGCTAGTGAGGGGTCCAAATACAAAACAAGCACAATACTACCGCAGACCGTGTAAAATAAAAAACTTCAAGATTAACACACACAATTGATTCCTACATTTCCATGGAAATTAAATAGTGTTTTAAAGATGCCGAAAAGTTATTTTTTTCTTTAACTTCATTCGGGATTTCATTCCACACATGGGCTCCGCTGTATTCTAGGAGTCTCCGGCCGTACATATTGTAACAAGGTGGTAAATTAAATAGATTGTTAGTTGCAGCTCCTGTTTGTTTCATTGCTAATCTAAATAAACTAAGGGGCAGGGGGTTGTTAGATTTTATTACATTGTTTACTATTTCAGCTATCTTCAGTTTATATGCCATTGATAGGGGTAAGATACGAAGCTGCTTAAAGAGTGGCCTGCTGGGGTATGTATTATTTGAATAAGTTATCATACGAATAGCTCGTTTTTGAAGGCGAGAAACAGGATCTAGGTATGTTTTATATGTACCGCCCCATGCTTCCAGACAATAAGATAATTGACTGTGCACAAAGGCGAAATACAGAACGCAGAAATACAGAATTACATTGGTGTGCTCGCCAAACGTGGAAAAGACCAAATCCAACCATCTGCAGATGTTTCCTTTCTGGAAACATCCTTTCTAAGATGCAAGCAGCGCCACCTACCTCGTGGATTTTGCACTGCTATTGCAATTTACAGCCACCTTTGCTATATCCAGTATGTTTCCTCATTATATCAGTTATTAAATTTTATAAACGTGTGCATCCCAACATGACTAATTGTTTGACACCATCTGGAACCCCCGCGACAAAATGCACGGTTTGGTGGCGGAAAGGTTGTCGTTGCGAACCTCACACATATTTTGGGCTTCGTCTCAGGTCTCAGTTAGTAATTTTATCCTCAGGATCATGCCAAGTCATTTGACACCACTTGGAACATTCTGTGTCAAAGGGGTGACCCTCAAGTTTTATGCAAATGGTGGTCTCAGGGGGTCCCACTTCGATGGCCGCTATACTGGCACATATATAATGGATCAAAAGTGTAGGTATCAGTTGAGGCGCTAGGCGCCCTGTTTTGCTATGTGATATTATAGTGTGCTCACATGGTTACTGTTTTGGCCAATTTGACCTTCATTGCAGACAGACGCATCCATGACAAACGTAAGTACTAAGAGCTAACGCTCTTAAAAAGGGTATTTACAGAACATAATTAATAGTATGCAAAAGAATCTACGATTCCTGAAAGGCTTAATTGGAGCCTTGCAGTGCTTGGCATCAGTTATTTGCTGCATTGACACATAGCCTTCCAGTGTAACTAGCTCTTATTACATCATTACCGACTTCTCTAGTGTGTCCGTTATGCATGGGGTTATTATTATTATGAAGAGCCTTTTTTTTAATTTTCAACTACCAACTAATTTGGGACATCCTTGTAGAGGAGAAGTGCACCGGAATGGTAACAAAGCATAGGCAGCTGCAGATGTTTGTGCGACACAAGGCCCCCAGTAAAACTGAATTTCCCTGCAGCGTAACATGCAGCCCAATAATGGGACGGTGTGGCTCGCCCTTTCCCGTGCGACAAATGGTGCCATGTGGCTCTCTCTCTTGCTGTGTGCACTCATCCCACGAGGAAGTCTCTGGGAGCCAGCTGTGTTCCTCAGTGTCCTGTGAGCACAGTGGAGAAGGCACGGTTACTGGACGGGTGGTCAGGCGGCAATGTTTGACCTGGCATTCGCACGGTGTGCAGGGCCGCTCGAAGAGAAACAGTTCCAGCCCAAGGAGACGCTGGTGTTCATCCGTCTGGTGAAGTATGCCCTGCAGGCGCTGGACGTCTACACCCTTCCCCCTGGGAACACCGTGGGCGGGACCGGCTGTGGGACCGGGGCGGTCGGAGGGGCTGCGGCCTCCTCCGCACGCACCGCGGCGCTGCAGTCGGCCGTGCGCTCCAAGGAGGAGAAGGAGGTCCTGGACCACTTTGGGGGCGTGGTGGGTGCACTGCTTTTTTTTGTGGCTCATTGGTCTGCTGGCATGGGAGGGTCAAATGGGTTGTTTCACCAGCACAAACCTTTTCTCAACCCAAGGTGTTGCTGCCTCCCGCTGAAGGTTGTTGTACTAGTTGTCGCCCCAGATGAGGATGGAAATCTGGGAGTTATGTATTGTAAAAGTGGCTCGTTTTAATCCAGCAGTTTGACTTTACACATCATCATCAGCAGCAGCAGCAGCAGCAGCAGCCTGACTACGCCCACTGCAGAGGAAAGGCCTCTCCCATGTCTCTCCATATAACCCTGACCTTTGCCAGTTGCGGCCACCGTATCCCTGCAAACTTCTTAATCTCATCCGCCCATCTAACTTTCTGCCGCCCCCCGCTACGCTTGTCTTCTCCTGGAATCTGCTCCGTTACCCCTAAGGACCATCGGTCATCTTGCTTTCGCATTCGTATACGTACTGCTCAGTAATTGCACTCTGTGTTTAGGTGATATAAGTTCATAATAGCCTAGAAAATGTGTGACAGAGTCTTAAAACTGCTTTAGTTTAGATCTAAGTTATCTACTATAAAGGACGATTGGGCACAGACCTCTTGTTCATATGAAATGAGGCACAGCGTCAGCTCTGCTGTCACTGTGTGCAGCCTTTTTTGGGATAACAATCCTTCAAAATGGCTGAACATTCTTATCGGAGAGTTGAAGGGATCAATTTTATTATTTTTATAGCTTCTGGAGTGGCTTGGTAGCATTTGAATTGCAATGGCTGTGACACGCATTAGTGGCCAACTTTGCTAAAGCTCAGCAGTTGTGAGCTTAGAGCTCACTATCTTACCCTGCATGAAATCAGTGCAGCCTTCTCTCTTTGTCTTTCCATCTTACCATCTCTACTTTTCCTCCTTGCAGTTCACCATGATGAGCCAGTCGACCTTCAGGGAGGTCTTTTCCACCACCATTGAGGTAGGTTGGCGTGAGCTGAGTGGACAAAAATTTGCTCGCAGAAAGCCAGTGTGGCACGGACAGTGCAGTCACGCGTTGACCATCTTCTTTGGCACGCATTGTTGTGCAACTGGTTCAACAAATTTCACATGTCGCCAGTGAGAGTTGAGGCTGTAGACAATGCGTGTGTGTGATGGTGTATCATTGCAGATCTGTAGTTGCACTCAACATGGTTCAGTGGGGACTACATACATGGCTCCTACATATTGTCACGTTGTAGTGACAGCAGTCCAGCGGTCAGGAAGGCACCAACCAGTCTTGGAAACGAAGCTCTTTATTTGGGCTGACTTGCGCCCGCAAAAGTACTGAATCACTCGGCGGCGGCGTCAGCAACAAACTTGCTCGTCGGTCGTCGAACTACGAATGTCCGCCGCTCGCGGCATCGCTCAATTTAAAGCCGGCAAGGAAACTTCCAGATAGCAGGACAAGATCATCTACAGTAATCTGGAAAAACCTAGATGCAGCCTTTCATGGCTGCGATCAATCGAGATTAGACTGGTCGCTTCTCGCGTCAACAACAAAAATGATAACAGCTCTTTCCTGCAGTCTTGAGCGTGAACGAACAAACACTACAATGATACGTGGCAATATATAATGGGTGTTTTAAAGGAGTGCCATATATAATCTCAAAGTTCAGATATATGCGCCCTTCGTTTTGCTGCGTGTGCGTGGGTGGTTTCCATGAGGTGTTAGTGTAGCGAATATTGCTGTGAACATGTCATTCATCATCAGGTTTTGGGAAAGTCTTGAACGTGCTCCATAGAAATTGTGAATTTACCTACTGCTGTGACCTAGCAGCTGCATGGTTTGGCTGCCGAGCCTAAGGTCGGGAGAGTGAATTTTGTTCTTTGCAGCCGCATTTCGATGCAGGCCAATTGCAGAAACACCTATGTGCTTTGCAACTTCTTTGCACGTTAAAAGAACCCCAGGTGGTCAAAATTTATCTGGAACACTCTACAGCATTGCCTGTCGTAGCTGATGTGTATCATCGGGATGTTAGACTTCACATAACATACTTGTGTTTTTTAGGAATGTAGTAACCAGAAGAAAATAATGTGACTCTGTGGGACATTTTTGTTGCTCATGATTTCAAGCATATGAATGGGAGAAATCAGAGAAACTTGTAATATATTGAGGTTCTCCTATATTGGCCTCCTGTGTGTCCTTTGCACCTCTGTCATCTCTCACACACTATTCTCGTGTTATGAGGTGACATAATGATTTATTCATCTCGGGCTTTTGTAAACAAGGCTGTATGCCATGAATGTCAGGCCAGTACCTGCTTGCGAAGAAGCAAGAAACAAAACTGGAAGTTGTACCAAAGCTTCTGTAAACAGTAGCTGTGTCTGGCTAAAATTTTAATTTAGTACCTGGAGCCCAGCACTCGAAAGAAAGTTTACGTTAAGCTATAAAATTGAGAACTTTATCTCTTCAGAGTTACGAAGCAAGTTTGTGCCCAAGTTTCTATCATAGGCGTGAACAGCTTGTAAGGAAAGATTTTTTCATGTTTTTGGCTGCTTAATGTTCTACTTTGTCGAAAGTGGCCAGCTTGATTTTAACTGAATTCTGTTCAAGGACTCTCATGCATGGGTACCAGTGCCTTGTCTGGACGCAAAGTTTTTTTGGCGTGGTGGAATTCTGTCTTGTCTTTAAAGATTAATTTCCAGGGAACCATATCCTAAAGGCTCAGTCCAGCACGCGTAATACTGTCTGGTTGTACTTACTGGCCTCTGTGACTCCTTTGCAGTACGTGGTCGAGCGCTTGAACAAGAACTCTGCCCTCCAGGTGAGTAGGAGACTTTTTTTTTCTGCGTTTATGTTTTCCCGTCAGTGTTGACATCGCCGAGAGTGCTTGGTGAAGCCAGGATGCGTAGTGCCAAAGCACCTCTCCCCAGGTTTCAGCGGTGTGTGTGTGAATCGTGTGGGTAGCAAGCGTCACTGGGTCAGTGGAGACCTCGGTCGTGGGGTGAGTAGGTGGTCAAGGCAGTTATGTGCTGCCTTCCTTTTCTTAAAACCAAGGGAAGGTTTGCACTTCTTCGATTTTGAGGAAAGGAAAGGCGCGCAACTGGCTTCCTTGGTCAGTCATTTTTTGCTTTTGGAGGTGCCAGTACAAAACTTTTGAGTGCGTGTTCTTCGAATTTTGAGTTGTTAGAGTGGAGACATTGTCAACAGACAATTTTTGTGTCCACTGTCAGTGTCTTGTGGAATTTGTGCCAATTTCCGGAATTGCTCGTGATATGCTGGAATGTGCCAGGATGGCAGCTTGGGCATGTTGGTTATTTGCGATGGAACAGCACAGAATGACAAGACAGGACAGTAGATGCAGCTCCTGCTTCCTGTCCTGTCGTTCTGCATCGCAAATGTGCTGGAAGAAAGCCAGAGTGCTGAGGCAGAAGTTTGAGCATTGATGCCTCTGTTGCCAGTAACTGTGCACTATCTGTCTTCCCTCCTAGCCAGTTCTATGATGAATAATGTTTGATGGTGCTGTGTATGACAAGGTGTTCACTTTGTGCTTTCTCGTTCGCTCTTTGTCGCTTTTTACCACTTGACTGAATACGAGTTTTGTTCAGCTTGTGAGCCCAGTTTTAATGGCTCTACTTCTTGTTCCATCAGATTGTGGCCAACTTTTTCTTGGCCAACCGCGCCACGTCTCCCATCTTTGCCACCATCCTGGTCGAGTACCTGTTGGAACGCATGGAAGAGATGGGGGGTGAGTGTCCATGCCTGCTTTCTTTTTGGAACAGAATGAAGATGTCTTTAATATACGCATCTGTCTTCCTGTGCAGTTGTGTTGTAATTCCGTTGTGTTGTTGCAGAATTCCGTCTTTATTTTTTTGAGTGAGACCGAAAGTTTAAGTCGGGAGGGTAGCTTAATGCGGTATAAATGCGTGTAAGGGCCGCAACTGTGTGTATGGGCTGCACCCTTTTTTCCCGTAGGAAATGTTAAAAAAAGAAAAGTGTGTGCAAGGGCTGCACTCAAACTTTCCACGACCCACGCGGGAATAGCCTTCGAAATGCACGTGCCATGGCCTCTGCGGTCAGCTCCAGCAGTGATCAATGGCACGCTTGATTGCGGAGGCCACACACTCACACTGGAGTTTCAGCGTGCCACTCCCAGATAGTGCCCGAGGCTGCGGGTCAACATCATCACTGTTAACTTTTTCCTCCTCCGGGAGCTCCCGCTATCCACATTGACATCAGTATTACCAGCTCCAGCTTTATGTGGCTGTCAAAGGCACAGGAGTTGCGGTAGCGTGGTAGCTTACCATAATTGTGGCTTTCGTGTGCTGCCTTTGAGCGTTGCAGTTTTAACACGACGGGCAAGCACCTTCATAGCTACACGGCTGGAAGTTTGCTTTTGAACATGGCAAGCATGCTGTGGACAGGAAATTTGACGTGGCCAAGAAGTGCGTTCGACTATGGTGCAACCAAAAGGATGCACTGAGGAGCACAAGCTACAAAAAGCGCGCTTTCTGAGCCAAGCAGTGCAAGTTTCTCGAACTGGAAGAAGAGCTGCTTGGATATGTGATGGAAGTGCGAAACGACAGCTACGCGTTTACAGCGGAAAGACATGCTGCATGACTTCTCGTGGGACGAGCATGCACCAGAGCACAGCACCATCTCGGAGTCGGAAGACTCCATGAGTGATGGTTGAGCATAGAATAAATGCCTTTCATTCCCTGATGGGTGTGTTTTTGCATAAAAAAAATTTTTTTTTCATACATTGCATATATGGGCTGCACCCTGAAAATTGGCCCTCGAATCTGGAAAAAAAGTGCTGCCCTTACATGCGTCGATACGATAGCGAATGCTGCTGCCAGGGGCTGTAAAGACTTTTGAGTATCAGAAAGTAGTATCAGAAGACTTGCCATCTCCGAAGGCACTTGTGACGCTCTGTCCTGTTGTTCAGTCATTCACGCTGTGCATGGGGCATCCCCTTTCTTTTCTGCAGGCAACCCGGACAAGTCCAACCTGTACCTGAAGTTGTTCAAGCTGGTCTTTGGCTCCGTGTCCCTCTTCGCTGCTGAAAACGAACTTATGCTTAAGGTGGGTGCTTGCTAAGTGGGCATCAGGGACTTTGGGGAGACCGCATTTGTTTGCTGAGCAGAGTGGTTTGCTTGGAGCGTATTTACTGTGTCGACTAAACTGCCAGAATGCTTTTGTTCTCCTCTAGCCTCACCGTCTATGTTCTCGACGGCCGTGCACACATTTGTGAGGCAGAGGGAGCCATTTCCGTATTGTCGACAACTAGCATTCAGAATTTATGCAACTTAAAAGTCTTGTGACATGTAGTAACATTGTAGCTTAGTAAGCCCTCTCAGCCGTCATATGTTATGTTGTGGCTGATGCTGTGGCAGCCTACTGTGCTTATCAGAACTGAACGGGCTACTTTGAGCCTGTTCATATCGCTTTGTGCCATGTCAGCGTGGAAGCTGTGCAAGTTTATAATTGGATCAGTTCTAGCTCTCTCAAGCATTTGCAGCTCTTAGTAGGCCCATAATGGGAGGACCACAGTAGGGACCGCCTGAGTCACCGGCATCTTTTCGTGAGGTCTGCATGTCGAAGGCCCGTGTCTCTCCTCACTGCTGTGGCTGTTGTGTGCAGCCCCACCTGCACCGCATTGTGAACCGGTCCATGGAGCTGGCGCTCAGTGCACGGGAGCCGTACAACTACTTCCTGCTGTTGCGCGCCCTCTTCCGCTCCATCGGGGGGGGCAGCCACGACCTGCTCTACCAGGAGTTCCTGCCCCTGCTGCCCACTCTGCTGCAGGGTGAGGGAAGAAGGGTCCCCTGCAGCCCCGCTGGTGCTTTTCAGAAAAGTCGACTTTGCATGTGCAGTGCCTTGTGTGAGAAACGCTTCGGTGGGCTTTGGATAAACCAAAAGAACTCTCTAATTTTTGGACTGCGTTTACTAGGCACTTTGTTTTTTCCTAATTAGCGCACAGAAGAATGATACCTGGACTTCAACGTGTACAGACAGGCAGGGCAAAAAAAAAGAAAAAAAGCAGACGCTTTAGCATGGCCAAGTGAGGAATATCATGCAGTAGCACTAGTTACTGTGGGCACTTAAGGTCCTCACGTGGTAAAGGCATTTGACCTAAATACCTTTTGGCCGAAAGGCCTGCTACCTAAAGGCTTTTACCCAGAAGGCCACATCAGGCCTGCCGTTGCCCAGAACCCAGTGGGCAGGTGGGCCACCTGCCACAAAGCAGGCTTCAGGGGTGTATGTATGTATGCCTGAAATCGTAAAAAAAAAAAAAAGAACACTGCTAGCACCAACTGCACCAGGAGATTAAGGGATGAAGCCATGCACCATCTCCAGCCAGTTTAGACGGTGCAGACAACCACAAAGTGTGGCCGTTTGCCTATTCGCTGATCACTCCCCAACGCAGAGGCTGCCAACATTTGCTAACATTTGTGAGGACAGAGAACGTAAGAAAGTGCTGAAAGTGCTTGTCTAGCTATACGAGAGGTTCCTCAAGGCATCCTCTCCTAAGCATTCAAGCATGACCACAGAAAGAGATGAAGCCAACAAAGCACTTCAAAGCAGACACACCCGTCAACATGGCTAACCTCAAAACTCTTCTCAGTGGGGCCATACCTGTTGTGTGGCAGGTGGCCCACCTGCCCACTGTGTTGTGGGCAACAGCAGGCCTGATGTGGCCTTCTGGGTAAAAGCCTTTAGGTAGCAGGCCTTTAGGCCAAAAGCCTTTAGGTAGCAGGCCTCTAGGCCAAATGCCTTTAGCACGCAAGGACTTTAAGTGCCCACAGTAACTAGTGCTACTGCTCGATGTTCTGCACTTGGCCATGCTAAAGCGTCTGCTGTTTTTTTTTTTGCCATGCCGATTGGTGCACGTTGAAGAACACCAGGCACGATTCTTCTGTGCACTAAATAGTGCGCAGAAGTACGATGCGTAACTACCTGGCTCCAGTTGTAGCATTGCCAGTGCCAGGTAATTGGAACTAATGCATGGCTCTCCACTGTGTGGCCTTTCTCATAGCCCATGTCCCGCTGTGGGACGTTGCACATGCCATACCATTCCGGTCGGGATTTAGGTATGCTGCAGAGGTGAAAGGGGCCAGTGCGCTTATGATGCACTTGGATTCAGACAGCGCACCAGCAGTGGCGGAGAGTATCCGAACTGCCTCATGCATCCTTAGTTCATGCTTTGAACTGGCACTTCTGGCACACTGAGGGACCTTGTGGTGTGTGTGTGTGCAGGCCTCAATGGCCTGCAGAGTGGTCTGCACAAGCAGCACATGAAGGACCTGTTTGTGGAGCTGTGCCTGACGGTGCCCGTGAGGCTCAGCTCCCTGCTGCCGTACCTGCCCATGCTCATGGACCCGCTGGTGTCGGCACTCAACGGCTCACAGACCCTCATCAGCCAGGTGGGCAGCTCTGCCATCCTGTCATACTCTGAACCATGTGCAATGTGTCACGGACTAACATGGCCACAAGAACGGTGGCAGTCTGAAAGGCCCGCATTTCTCCACATTTGCTTTTCAACTGCCCCTTTCCTTGGACGATGCTGACCTCCCCGCCACCATAGGCACCCCCCACCATACATGTGCTCTTGGGAGTCTAGATGTTTACGGTCTGTTCCTCTTTCCAGTAGGTGGCGCACGTTAGCAGCAGTACTAATTTACTCTGACGTGGATGGTTTTTATGCGAGAGCATAAGAAGCTGGTCAGACCGTTTGGTGGTGTCGCAGTCTTGTGTCACACCCGATGACATCAGTGACATGTGGTGTGTGGTCACGACAACCATGTAGTGCCATGACTCGTCATGACATAGTCAGTGTGACGTTTCGAAGCCGCGAGTGACAACCAGTAGTGATGTCTCCAAATTGGAAGTGTTCCAACAACATCTCAACGGGCTTTATGTGCCATTACAATCTCCAGGCTGGGCATGCTCTAGGCATCCGCAAATTTTTGGCAACTTTCTTGGGGGACCATAGTTATGATCCTCAGGTGATTTTAACATATTTCCTGCTCCTTGAACTCCGAATTAGCTGGCTTTTAATCTTGCAGCTGCAGCTTCGTAATCTAATTTGCTTCAGAGTTGGTGTTTTCCTGCCCCGAGTGGGCTGTCGTCCGCTGCATCGCAAACCGCTCTCCTCCCCCCCTGTGCGTGCAGGGCCTGCGCACGCTGGAGCTGTGCGTGGACAACCTGCAGCCGGACTTCCTGTACGAGCACATCCAGCCGGTGCGGGCGGAGCTGATGCAGGCCCTGTGGCGCACGTTGCGCAACCCGACCGACAGCATCGCCCAGGTGGCCTTCCGGGTGCTGGGCAAGTTCGGGGGCGGCAACCGCAAGATGCTCATGGAGCCCCAGCGGCTGGACTACTGCGACCGGGACTCACCGGGGCCCTGCATCACGGTCCACTTCCAGGACCACAAGAGCCCCATCACCCTGCCCGTCGACAAGGTGCGTGTCGTCGTCTCCAGTGCTTCATGGAAACACGCTGAAATGCGAGAGAGCAAAGCCCATTCCATAATGGAGCCAGTCATACACTGGCAGCAGTCTGGTTGCAGCTGAAAAGATTAATGAGTCTTCTACGGTACTAATATCTCAGCAGTAGCTGTGCGGGCTTTCCCCAGTATAAATAGTGTTGAAATTTATGGGGTCACTCTGCGTCCAGCCGACCGGGAAGGTGAGGTTCGGTGCCGGCTGCACGCAGGCGTTACTCGTATGCGACAAGGACAAGTTTCCCCAACCCGTGGTTGAGAGTCGCAGCCACAGCAGGTTCGGACAAAATAGGTGACGGTAGAGTACGCTAGGAAATTGTTTATTAACTTAAGGGGGGACACTGGTCTTGAAAAAAATATTTTTATTAATGAAGTCACAGTTACGAAATCTTCAGGACGTATGTATTTTTGTGTGCTGATTCTAAATATGTCATTTAATTTCATGTAAAACAATTCACTGAGCACTTATGCAATTTTTATGCTAGTATTTTGCGGAGAGTTTTGAAGAAAATTTGCTGCGGGAAACTCGCTGAAATGTTTGCCATTGGGTTCTCTTGACACCAAGGAATACAATAAGGGTGAAATTGTCTTCGTGCCTATCATAGAACTTAAGTTATAGAGTTTTGAAGTTGTCGCTTCGGAAATGAGAAGGAAAATGTGTATTCCTGTGTGTGAAATGGCAGCTTCAGTACCCTATTACTCAAGTTCTATGAGAGCCAGGATGATAATTTTACCCTTATTGTATTCCTTGGTGTCAAGAGAAGCCAATGGCATACATTTCAGCAAGTTTCCTGCAGCAAATTTTCTTGAAAACTCTCCGCAAAATACTTGCATAAACATTGCATAAGTGCTCATGGAATTGATTTACATGAAATTAAATGACAGATCTAGAATCAGTGCACAAAAATACATGTGCCCTGAAAATTTCATAACTATGACTAAATTAATAAAATTTTCTTTTCAAGACCAGTGTCCCCCCTTAATGCAAGGTAAAGTACAAGGTCACAGGTAGGCAAGAGGCTGTTTCGAGCTCCTCTTTTAATCCCTCGGATATTGCCTAACTAGGAGCGATCAGTTACTCATGAACATGGGAGCATACCCTTCCCTAAGTGGCCAGCGAGCTGTTGTGATGTCACATGCCATTCCCGGGAAGGGGGTGCGGTGTTGAGCAGGAGGGCCTTCTCCCCCAGTCCCTGTGTTGGGCACGCGACACATTGTGACGAACGGGGCACGCTTGTATCCCACAAGTTGACACAGTGTCTTGGCCACAAAAATTCCGAAATTAGGTTTTTGATCTGGCGCTGATCTCACAGTGTGAGAGCTGCAATATTGATTTTTCTCCTGGTTTAGCATGTTTCTGTGAGCTTTTATGGAGCATTTTCGGGCTGTTTGCCGTTTACCTTGCAATCTTTGGGATGTGTTGCGGGAAAGTGAAAAGCCTGTGTAAAGGATTTGTCTCTGATGGTGTGGTGGCCACTCGAAACCATCAACGTTCTTACACTAGATATATCGAACAGTGCAGTGCATGGTCCACAAAACAATCTGTGCTGCTGATAGTAAGCATAGTCGAAACTGCCGATGTTGCATGCATGCATGCTGCGAGTGGGGTGGCTTTTTTCGAACCCTGTTAGTCTTGGTAATGACTAAATGCGTAGTTCTGTTGCAGATGTTAGAACACAGAGCAAAGATTGTAGTGCCGGCGGCATTGCTTACAGCAATGCTGGTGGGCGGCCCGTGTTGTTGCATGAATTATCCATTATGGTATGGAGGTATGGTCGGACACAATGATCCTTTCAGAAATGGTCCGTTGAGTTGTTGCGGCAGACTGCAAATCTTGCAAACAAATTATCTCAGATGCTCGCTGTTGTTTCAACTTTGCACAGCACATGGCTTGGGGGAAAAAACAAGCAACAAAGGCCGCTGGGGAGTGACTGGGGAGGAAAGAATGGATGAGCCTATGTGTGATTGCGTTGGTAATGGCATAGCTGCAGTGTCTGTCGTGTCTTGGACGATGCCGTCATCCGTGATACTTTAGTGGTGCAGGCGATGTCTTGCTTCTTAGACCTCTCACTACTACCTACCATATTTACTCGCATAATACACACACTTTCTTCCCTGAAATTAAGGCTTGAAAACAGGGGGTGTGCAAATTACGCAGATATTTCGGGGAACATGTCCTAAAAGAACTACAAAGGTCGTTAGGCGCTGTGTATACTGTATATTGCCATATATAAGTTGACCCCGCAACTTGCACCCCCTCACTGCCCAAAATACCCATTGAATGGACGACTTTGTTCTCGCCTCGCACATTCTGCATTGGGTGACACTGGGGGCATGCACTGCGGAGTGCTAAAGCAAAATTGGCTCAAGGGATGTTCACGGCGTGATGTGTGGCAGCGTTATACATTTTGGTACCGGTGACATGACGCATGGCTCAGTAGTGTGTAGCGTGCAGTGTGAGAATGCAGGCTAGTATTATTGCTTCTAAGTGGAACATGGGATAAGATGAAATTCACTGCAGTCGAACCCACTTGTAACGAACCTGATGGTAGTGTTGAATTGCGTTCGTTGTATTAGAGGTTCGTAGTAAGGGGACTTCTCATTTAACAGCCAGAAATACGAACTTTGACGAAATTGGCGTTTGTTTCTTAGAAAAGTTTGCTATGCAGGTTAGCTTCTTTGAAGTATAAGCTCTGCAGGGCGGTCACACACGTTTCTCTCCAAGGCGAAGCCGCATGCTGCTTTAAAAATTGCAGTTAAAGCATTCACGGCAGGTGGCAGGCCGGCGTCTTTATTATTAGATTCTTGCTCGTATTTCGTGTAAAATGGCTTTGTCAGTCTATCGCTTTGTAATGTCAGCATCTTGTTCCGCACCCCACAAAGCCACCCAGGCGAAATCTTGTCCGGCCATCTGTGCACCAACAATGCGTTGTTACAATGCATCATCATCATCACCATCAGCATGACTATGCTCTCATATCTCACCAATCAACCCTGTCCTGTGCCAGCTGTGGCCACCCTATTCCCGGAAATCCACATGTGTTCACGCGGATGTTCAACTTTGTCTTCAGTCACCTCTTGGCCCATAATGCGTGCTTTACGGAAGCAATTTCCGATGCACTCCACCGTAAGTTTTATCCACATGGCCTTAATCATTTCCACGGAGGTGAACGAAGATATCCGAACCTGCATGGTGCCACCTGTTGTGTCAGTTGCTATCAGCATTGTTCTAAGTTGCACGAATGCTGGGACATCTTGATTGCATGAGTGACACCTGTGTCAAGGCGACTGAATCTTGCACTTTTCATTTGGTGGTGAGAAGAGCATTGTCACCACAGTCAGCGAAGGCAACACGTGGTTCGTCTCATAAAATTGTCTAGAATGTGCAGGAGCTCCTATTCTTTTCACCATGTCATGGGTGAATTGAACAAGCTGCTCAGTGAGAAAATTGTTTATTGCCCTTGCAAAACTTATGCCTTGCCTTGTAGCATGCTCCCCGGATAACAACAAAAGGTGACGTATTATGCAGGCCTTTGTGTTCGGCCTGTAGCATACGAAAGTGAACCTCTCAAAGCATCACAGTTTGGTAGGCTAGCCGATGACAAAGGAGAGCCTCCGGTGGCAGCCATTGATCCTCGTGCGCAGACACACATTAACGCAAAAGTTTGCGTTAATGTGTATCTACGCAGATGTGGCCTTTCAAGGTGTTCATTTTTGACGGAACATTTTGGCAAAACTGTGCCGCTTTGTCAGCAGTGTCTCACCTTTCCTGTTGAAATTTTTAGTCCCCGCATTCATTTCAAGGGCGGGTTCCATGGGAGCTCGAAGACTTTCTTCAAACTCCACGCTTTCCGAATGCGTAGGATTTTTTACTGCGGGGCCAAACTTCCAGCGCCTCTCCATTCACTCTAACCGAGTTATGCCGTCATCGTTGCTTGTTGAATATGAGATGCAGACCCATTGCTCAAAATATTTTTATGGTGCCATCACCCTCGTTCGTAATAAGTGAGTGTTTGTTATAACTGTGGCCATTATAAGTTGGTTCAACTGTATTTTTATTCAAGGCGATTTTTCCTAAGCAAATTGATTTTTTTTTAAGTTCACGTATACCGTATTTACTCGCATAGTAGGCGCACTCGCATAATAGGCGCACCCCTATCACAAAAAAATCAAATTTTTTTATTTCCGCACATAATAGGTGCACCCCGAACTTGGCACTGTGATCAATACTGTATTTACATGATTGCAAGCCGATGCCTCGCCGCCCCCCACCCCCAAATCTTTATTTTAACAAAGTTTTTGCTGAACTGACTACTAGTCCTCACTAGTGCTGCTGCCGTCGCAGCTGCCGCGGACCCACAGCACGTACAGCGACATTGCGTGGAACAGCCGCACACGGTTTTCAGGGATGCTTACTTTAAACATCTGTTTGGAAAGCTTGAGGCCTTGGCGTATGCATTTCGAAGGCTATTCCTGCGTGGGTCGTGGAAAGTTTCGATGCGGCCCCTACACGGATTTTTTAAAAATATTTTCTTCGGGAAAACGGGGTGCGGCCCGTACACGAGTGCGTTTATGCGGTATGTTCAATTTTGCGAGTCGAAAAATTTCCGGAGATTTTACCCCGCGTAATAGGCGCACCCCGAACTTTGAGCCGGATTTTCTGGAAAAAAAGTGCGCCTATTATGCTAGTAAATACGGTATTTCCGACTAGAAATATTTTTGGGTCCCCGTGGGTGCAAAAAAATTGGTCGGTAACTGTATGATTGCACAAGAGGCGTTGTGCGGACATAGCTAATGTGCTTTGTTGTCTAAGCCTCCTCTTTTTCTTCCTTTCTTTTTCTTATCTGCAATTCCAATATCGGCACTGTTGGTCCTTTCTGTCCTGCATCAGATCATCGAAACAGCATTCAACGCACTCAAGCAGAGTGGCATTGATTCATTCTACCGGCGGCAGTGCTGGGAGATCATCCGTGGCTTCCTGGTGGCCAATCTTCAGCTGGACGATGATCGCCACGCCATGCTGCAGCTCTTCTCGCATCCCAGGTGAGGGGCACGCTACTGCACATAAAGATTTGACAGGTCTTGGGAGGGGCTTAATCATCCCTTGTATTTTTTTTTTACTTGTTTTTACGGGAAGTCGCCGTTGACATGTGTTAATAAAGTGGCACGGTTCGAAGAATTGGATAAAACAGTGCAACAGAAGACGAGACAAGATAAGGACAAACAACAGCGCTGTTGTTTGTTTGTCCTTATCTTGTCTCATCTTCCGTTGCGATGTTTTATCCAATTCTTCAAACATGTACCAACCAGCCCGTATTTCGCCTCTTCTGGAACAGCTCAGCTGTGGTGCTATTTGAAGTTAGATGGCAGAAGCTGGTGAAGGTAAACAAGCCAAGCTCTATTTTTTTTCTCTAAACATCTTTTTTTTTCATAAAAGCAGATTCGGAAAACGAGCCTGTGACAAATATCGTTTATTGTGCTGCCATGTTCCTCCTTTTCACCAGTGCTTCAGCTGAATAGCCTGCACTAGTCTGGCCATTTTCTTAACTTCGGTTTGCCACTGAGCGTAGCTAGCAAAGTGTCGAGGCATGCTTATTCCAAAAAACAGCTTGAGGTGCTCTGAGTGATGCTCGGCTTTCTCCCCTTCCAGCTTTGGCACGGGCGAGATTGCACCCGTCCAGACCTGCCCGTACAAGTGTCCAGATGTGGAGACACGAAAGGTGCACCAGATGGCTCTGACAGGCATGTTCGGTGAGTGGTGTTCTGTCTCCTTCTCCTTTGGATGGACGCGCTTTGCAGAAAACTTGTGCCATTTGGTTGCTGCCCGCATGTTGGGTGCACAAAGGTGAGCACACTTGTTAGAGTGCTTGAGTGGTGTCCGGCGGAGCAAGTGAAGTGAAATTTTAACGCAGCTTCTTTTACTAGGGGCGTGGCTATTGTGCCTGCATGGTTTGTACGTCTCTCTGGCTGCTGCAAGTACTATCGGTGAAACTCAGTACCACCGCTACAATTTCACTTCCTTTACTTCTCTAGCTGTAGACAAGTGTGCTCGCCTTGGTACATTGTGCTGCAGTGCAGCCAGAAACGCTTGTGTACGGTATACGGTCACTGTCTGATGTTTTGGACTTTTCAGAGGCTGCAGTAATATCCAAAAAATCAGGCAGTCCAAAAAATCAAGTTCACTTGAACTGGGAGTGTTTGGGATCAGTTTTTTTCATTTTTTGCAAACAAAGTTCCTGGCTGTTGTCTGCTTATTTACTCGGGATGCGACCATGTCGCTTCATCTTGAAGCAGTTGGTGTGTTGGGAGGAAGCTTCAGCCTCTTGGAGAAAATTGAGAATAGATGCCTTCTCGTGCAGCGGCGGCGGCCATCAAGGAGCTGCACAGCCAGGTGCTGCCCTTCCTGGTGTCCCTGGTGCACCACTACACCCTGGTGGCCGTGGCCCAGCAGGCGGGGCCCCTGCGCCAGACGCGGCCCCCCACTCAGGGCATGGACCCCGCTGTGCTGGTGGACGCCGTGGCCTCCATCATGGCCCACGAGGAGAAAGAACTCTGCAAGGTGGGCCCCCCCCTCTCTTCCTCTGCGCACGCCCTTGCGCAGTCAGGTCCACTGGGGCAGACCCTCATCACCTGCGCACCGAGGCAGCTCCGCATAACCTGTTTCTAAAACTGTTTCTAAGTGTACAGTAGTCCCTCATTATAATGAAATGCTTCACTCGAAATATCGCTTTATTCGAAATTTCTTCCGGTCCCGATCCAAACGCATGCATTTTAAGCCGCATTACTCGAAGTGCACGAAGAGCTTGACCCGCTTAGAGCGAAGTGGCGAGCGTAGGCATCGCCGCCGTGGCAGCAACCCTTTGCACATGGAGTGTCAAATTAATACCGCCGACGAATTAGACTCATGCAGGCATAGAACAGGCCACAAAAGTACCACACCCACGATCGATGACCTGCCTAGTAACGGGCACCAAGAGAGTGCCGAGTGTCCCCTGTTCAGCGGGACCAAATTCCATCTTGGTCGGAAGCGCATTCCTGGTGTTCCCCGTGACAGAATCCGAGTTTTCCTCGCGCTTTGCGATGCCAGAAAACCGCAGTGTTTTGGATGCGGAAAAGTGGCCGGTCATGCTCGATTCGCGCCATTCGACTAGACAAACGGTCTAAATGCATGGAAAGAAAAGCGAGCGCGATTCACCGCGGCGCGAAGTTGCGAACGCGCCGCAGCGTCCGATCGCAGCTCGCCGCCTGTGTCCAACCTGCTAGATGTCAACGACGGGCCGCTCGCGCCAAATGCAACGACGGGAAGTGGGAGCCAATGCGAGCGCGGAGGGCGGCAGCGTCATGATGACGTAGGGCCGCTCCTTTGAGCCGGGCCGGCCTGCCCAAGGCCGGTCTCGACGCGCTCGATCGCGCGCGTCGAGACTGGCCGTGGCCTGCCAGCCTTGACGCCGGCTGCTGGCGTCTGCTAGCTCCGTTGCTGAAGGCGTCGCGGAAATCTAACGTATCTTTTATTATGGGACTAGTTGACAGTAAAGGGGTGCCGAGTGTAGCGCCTTTGAGTGCTGTCCAGTACCGAAGCGCTAACAGCTGCGGTGTCGATGCGAAACCGGCTAGGCTTAGCGGCGACCAGGGCAGTCAGGGACAAGCGCGCAGTTTGTCAACCGGCGTTCCTGCAGGCGGCGTCGTTGCCGAAAGCTCCACTCTTACACAGGCATGCTGTCGTTGCTCGAATCTAGGAGGCAGACTTTATGGTAGCATAGCTGCTTTGTATTTTCTTGTGCGAACGTGAAGCCGAGCCTGCCAGCCTCTCGATCAGCCTGGATCCTGTCTGGATCACAAAAATGAGCTAAAGCTTGTTCTTGCTATAGATAATAAACTCTGGTATAAGAAATTTGAAAACTGTATCATCTGTGAGGATCGCTGACCAATACTGAGTTGCTGGTAGAAGTAATGAATGTGCTACGAGCAAATTTTGTAGCAAAAGCTATATTGGCCACGAACTTGCGATTGCGCTGTGGCAGTGCTTCGAGGAGGCACGGAGACCGACGTTGAGCCATTGCCTAGCAACTGCCGCAGCTGAGGGACGCCGCGCGGCGTCATCCACCAGCTTCCTCGCAGTTGTGGCGCAATTAAATCTCGACTGTTTTAGCTTTTTCGAGCGGTCGCTTATATCGAATTATCGCTTATAACGAATTTTTTCGCCGTCCCGCTGACTTCGTTATAACGAGGGATTACTGTATCTTCATTTAGCTAACACATGCCGGTTTTTACTTCATATATCGAATGCGATTTGCCTTAAGGGGGGACACGGCTCTTTGCGGCCGGAAATTTGGTCAAAAAATCGCATTTTCAATCTTTTCATTTTCGCTATCCTGAGGTGATTGCGCAGCTATCTACAAATTTTCGTTGAAAAATACCGCCTAATTCATGAGTTATAGCGTTCCAAAGATGTGAAACCGCGCGCGCAGCCCTTTAAATTGAGGTCTAATCGCACCGAACTTTGACTGCCCGCAGTTCGAAAAATACGCGCTCCGCCGGCGCCATTTTGGTTTCATTGGAAAGGTCTCGATTCAGGCTATTTCCATATTCCGGTTGGCAACTATGAGCAAGCCCAAGCAGCGGCAAACAAAGAAACAAAATTGGGCAAAACGCGCTCTGCTATTGGTTCTCAAAATCACGTGACCAAAATGGCGACTTTTGGTTGGTTGACGGCGTCGACCGTTTGCAGCCTGGCGCCATTTTGTGTGGGTCGGGCAGTCCCACTGTCACGGCGAAGTGAGGTTTGTCGGGCGCTAAGTGCGAAATATTTCAATTTACGCAAGTCTTAGTCTAAAAGCACTAAAAGATATTGATCCCAAGCGCGCTGGGAACGCTGTATCGTTGCATCCTTGTGTCTACATTCAGCAGCCACGCTCCACGGCGGTCCGATAACGCTGTAAGCAGCGATGCTTAGCGAGGATTGAATGC
Source organism: Amblyomma mixtum (assembly GCF_055824585.1). Classification (NCBI taxonomy): domain Eukaryota; kingdom Metazoa; phylum Arthropoda; class Arachnida; order Ixodida; family Ixodidae; genus Amblyomma; species Amblyomma mixtum. Next base: position 170,367,541 of record NC_143016.1, read on the forward strand.
TCATCCTGAGGGAGCGAAAGGTATAGATACGCTGCAGGGTCGTCCCGTTATCTACAATCAGCGATTGTAGATAACGGCGATCACTCCACGGCGAGGAGTGATCAGGGCGATTCCTGCCGCCTACAGACAGCGTAATCGTGACTGTGCAGATGAAAAAGCGATACCTAAGCAGCTTCCGTTGACAGCCAGCAACAGCGCGATAGATAGAGCTCTCTGATAAACCTGATGACACGGCGCCAGCGGCGGCCGCATGCGAAACGGCAACCCGCAAAGCGCGGAATGGGAAACCTTGACGAAATAAATTTGCTTCTTAATGTTTTGAGGGGCAAGATCAGCAAAGAGCACGCATCGTTTGTTAGGGGCTGACTGCAATCACAGCGCCGTTGTGAGGTAGAATCGCGCGCTGCAGCTTGGGGGAGGTCACAGCGCAAAGGCACTCCTCCAAACAATGCCATCTATTTGCCGGCAATTTGTTTGTTGCAACCGCACTTATGTCGACGGGGAATGGTGCTTTTATATCAGAAACCAGCCAGAACTCACTTCAGTGATTTCTAGTTACCCTTAGTGCCACAAAAATATGCCAAAAACTTTTTATTCGATTTCTCAAAACTGAAATTTTGGCATGCACAGAATTTTGGAGGAGCGATATCTCCAATTCTATATTAGCTATTACTACAATTCTTTTTCTGCTAGAAAGATAAATGCACAGGTTGTGCAATAAGGCTAAATTTAAACTACTGCTTCCTCAGGAAAATTTTGGAAATAAATCGTTTGTCTCAGTAGTGAAAATGAGCTTTTTCTCTGTAATGTTCGACCAGCTGTAACTTTCGTCCAAGTCGTCCTAGAATGCTCATTTATGCCTTATTGCACTCGTTGGTGATTCTAGATCATTTATACACACACAAGGTCTTATGTTAATTAACCAAACCTCCTCCAAACAAAAGACATATTTTTCATGATAAATACAAAACTTACTGCTGCAGGGGGAAACTGTTTGCAGTTTTAGAATCAGCACATGAAAATGTACAAACAGTGAAAATTTGGTGTAAATCTGTCCATAAATAAAAAAAATAGTTCTAAGAGGGGTGTCCCCCCTTAAGAACTCAACAGTGCAAGCAGTGCCTGCTTGGATGAGAGACAGCAGGCTTCATTGCACTACACAGGCGGCTGGTGTTGGTGAAGCAAGAGCTCACGCCTTTGTCTCGCGTCCCCCCTTAAGCACCACGGTGGAGGTTGATAGACGGGTGGCTGGCATGTGTTCGTGCCGACAGTGCCCTGGAAGCAGCGACGGTGACGGCTATAGACTTACAACAGTGTCTCCTCAAAGAACTCATGTAGGCAATGCTTACAGTAAGCATCTTGTGTGCACGTCAGCTGTCATGGAGGTGGTGAAAACGGCGATTCTTTTAGCCCTCGCGCGCCATTTTTCTTGCGACGCGGCTGTAATGCAGGGAGATGTTTGTCATGCCATTGCTGCCTGCACGTTGTTGGTGCTGTGCAGGGGAGTCAACCTAACTGGTACTTGACTTTTTGCGGCAACCGGAATTGTCACAAGCACCTTCGGCACAGTGCTTGAGCTTCGGAAAAGAGTTTGCCTCGCTCTCTAGAAAGGGTTGCCTGAGTTGTCGTCCCTTCAATGATTCCCGTCAATTTGTGTGAAAGCGAAATTTATTTTTGGGAACCTGGGAAATTGTTGGCTCCTTTTAAGACAAAAACTGCACGACAGCAGCGATGTCTATTAATTCATGCACGCTATTGGGTGGGGCGGAAGCGGAACTGCTGCACAGTGGTAAGGTTCTTCGTGGCTTCTTTCAGTGTGCAAAACGGTAGCGCCGGAGCTTGTTTGCGTGTGGCATTGCATGTGAGGGGGCTTCACCGCACAAACGGCGAATAGCACGTGACGAACACGGAGTTTCGGTGTGCTGGAAGAACGGGAATACCACACGGGTGAAAGTGAGGGAAGTGCGCCTTGGCGCTGGAGTGGCAAGACAAGACGCCTTCGAAAAACAAACAAAAAATGATCAGCAACTATGCAGTCGTTCCTAGTGGTGTATGGTTTGGCTGGCTTACTGGCATGCACAGCCGATAGCCGCCGGCGACGACTGGCGATAAAGCTCCGAAAACGAAACTATGCGATAGGACTCTTTCCTGGCCTATCGATGGGAACCTGCCGACCGTCAACATGCCTGCCTTTGTGTGCAGATCAGGGGGGCGTGATAGAAAAATGTAATGTGCAATTCAGGCCTGTGCACGAACATCTGTGTGATTGCCTGTCGAGCGCGTTATATCTTGGCGTGGTGAATTGACTGACGTGAACCCTGCAGCATCCAGATAAACGTGCTTCTGAGGTCATAGACTTGCACGGGCGCTTGGTGGGACTCCGGTTGGCCCTATAAACGAGGCTTTACTGGAGCAGCGCTGCCCCTCGTAAGTTTTCGGTTTTGGAGTGGTGGGTGGTTTCTGACCCGGCACTGGTTTTTTGATGATGACAGTAGTGATGCGTGTCTCGGAAACTGACTTCAGTTTCATTCCTGGCATGTTTTCAGTCCGAATGAACGAGTGTGTGGTGACATTGACTTACAGTGGAACCTCGATTATACGACGTTCAGGGGACCGCGCGAAACCGTCGTATAATCCGGGTGTCGTATAATCGAAAATCAAAGAATGCGGCCAGTGGCGCTCGGCCTTGCGCCGAAAAACTGTTGACCGGCTTCAAGCCCGCGGCAAGTACGCCAATCAGATTAAAAAAGACAAAACCCAGCATTTGTTTGAAACAGATTTGCAAAAAAATCTTTATTACCGTTTAAAAAAAATCGGTAATTTTTTTTTTTGCACCTTTGCCCAACCTCGGCGCATCAACTTTCTTTCAAGGGCTGCCACGTCCGGCAGTAGGTCGCCAACATCGTCGCGCGCGCAAGCAAAGCGCCGGATGTTGTCGACGCTCTGCAACACGTCCGCGTAACTAGGAATGGGAGCGCAAACCTCTGCATCGTTGTCCACTTCCTCTTCGTCGGAAGTTTTATCGTGGGGCACAAGCATCCATTACTTCCATTACAAAAAGCGCCGTGGACGCCGCTGTCCTCGCTTGGGCGAGCGCGGCCTCGCCCGCTTATCTGTTTTTTCATCAGCGTCGGCTCCTGCGGACGCATCTGTTGCTGCGACCAACGCGCGTCTTATCTTTTCTCTTTATCTTTCCTCTGATCTTTTAACTCTCCTCGGCAGCGGTGGTGGCTTGGCTCACGCCAGTAGGCGGTCCCGTGCGCTTTCCTTTTCATCCTTCTCTCAGTCGCAACAACAATAGGCAGGCCGCGCCTCCTTGGGACTCCGACTGCACAGGCTCGACGAAAAAGAGAGCAAGTGCACTTGGCGGCCTCGGCAACGCTGTCTTCCACGCAAAAACGGGGGTGCTTAGATTCGCATGCAAAGTTTTTTTTTTTTTTTTCAGAAAATAGGGGGGGTGCTTAGAATCGCGAAAATACGGCACATCCCGGCCTGCGTTTGCTGACGGCCTTTTTTGACGGACGGTACGAGCCAGCCGTCGTACGAAGCGGGGTCCTTCTAAAATTTGCGTCGTATAACCGAGGTTTTTAATGCATTGTCTTTATGGGGGTTTTGCCGGGACCGCACAAATTCGTCGTAAAATGCGGGTCGTCGCATGACCGGGGGACGTATAATCGAGGTTCCACTGTATGTACATTTTAGACAGGAAGGAGCAGGGAGGCCGAATTTTCCGAATTTTTAAATTAACAGGGGCTAAATTAATTAGGTTTGATTGTAGTAGATTTGTCATCGTAGCATACTCAGAACTCTATAAGGCAGTCGTCAGTCGGGATAATGGCAGGCATAGTTGGGTCCATATTGCATTTAGCTGTGTCTAACACCGTATTGGTGTACGTTATTGCCCTGTGGCATTACAGAGGTGAGCATTGTTGTCTGTTTTGTTTCGCTGGTAGCATGAACTGCCCGAAGTGCACCATGCTGTGAATTTATTGTGGTGAAGTGTTGGCCAGTGCTCGGCCCTGAATCCTCGCCCCCCATCTGCCTGGCAGGTGGGACAGCTGGCGCTCCTGCTCATCACGGAGAACTCGGCGACGGTGCTGACGTCGCGGGAGCGTGCCTGTCAGCTGCCCTTTTTGGAGTACCTGGCCGACCGGCTGTGCTCGCTCTGCTACGACCGGGCGTGGTATGCAAAGTCTGGCGGCTGCTTCGCCATCAAGTGCCTGGTCGAGCGGATGCCCCTGCGCTGGGTGCTGGCCCACCAGTATGTCTTCCTCAAGGCGCTCTTCTTCATCATGATGGACCTCACGGGGGAGGTCTCCAATGGGGCCGTCGACATGGCCAAGTGTGTACTCTACCCTCTTGTCTCCTCCTTTCCTTGAATATTTGTCTATTGGTATCTGTAGGACAACGCAGCGAGCTATGGAAAGAAAAATGATAGGTGTAACGTTAAGAGATCAGAAGCGGGCGGATTAGATGAGGGAACAGACGCGGGTTAATGCCATCCTAGCCAAAATCAAGAGAAAGAAATGGGCTTGGGCAGGGCATGTAATGCAAAGGCAAGACAACCGCTGCTGCTTAAGGTAACGGAGTGGATTCCAAGAGAAGGAAAGCGTAGCAGGGGGCGGCAGAAAGTTAGGTGGGCAGATGAGATTAAGAAGTTTGCAGGACTACAGCGGCCACAACTGGCAAAGGACAGGGTTAATTAGAGACACATCGGAGAGGCCTTTGCCCTGCAGTGGGTGTAGTCAGGATGATGATGATGATCTGTGACAGTCAGGGCTGGGAGGCCTCAACACAATGTGTTGAGGCTAAGCCATCTCTTGTCTAGCCTAGGTGGCCACTAGACGTTGATGGTCTGTGGGGCTAGGCTAGGCTAGCTGTGAAGCTTGAATGCTTTTTGAGAATTTGACAATACAATCTTTCCCGGTTATATTGAACTCGAAGGGGATCACGAAATAGTTTGATAGTTCGATATATAAAGAATGGCAGTAGATAAGCTCATCTGCTACCTAGAAGCAAGCATATGCGGCGCTCTCTTTTGTGGCGCACTTCTTGCAGTGACGGGCTGTCGTTCTGTCTGCGCACCACTTGCTAGGTCTCACAGGCCTAGCCCGCTTCACATTGAAGCCGCAGCAGACTGGGCTTTGTAACTAGCCCTTTTTGACCATATGAGGTCTAATCCCATTACCAGTATGTATTAAATAGGCAGTCGAGAGTTGCACAAAATCTCGTCTGGTTGAGGACAATTGTAATCGTGATGATAGGTATGTGGGCTTCACTAGTGGCCTATGTCAATAAAGCCAGTGGGCCAAGTCAAGCCGAACGGACGGCTCTTACAAGGACAAATGCTGTCCTCAAGTTGCGCACTGTGTCATGGATGCCGTTGCTTGTTATGCTGAGAGCATGGGAAATTGATACGGCACCATGGAGGGTCCTGCTCTTATGAGGAAATGCACGTGAAGGTACATGAAAAATGGTCTACACAAATTGCACTGTGCTTCCTTTAGGGTGTGGAAGGTGCACGCGAAATAGTATGTTCAGCTTCTGCTTAGTTAGTTAGTGCTGAAGCGTACAAGTTGAAGTCGTAGTCTGTACACTGTGAGGTCTGCATGGAGCCCAGGGTGTGATGAGAGCAAGATGCTGCAGAGGAGCTCCCGTGTGTCCGCCTTGTCTCTCAGGGTGCCCGGTTGAGCTCCTGTGACGGTCTGTCAGCTGATAAGATCTGACCCCTGGGCCCCGGGGCATGCCTTGCACGCTCGTTGCTTGCTGGCAGTTCAGCTATACCTAAGGTCCCTAACTTTCTGCGGTAGAAAATTTTAAATTCTGAAAAATGAGAACAAGGAATCGGAAATTCTGCGGGAGACATCAGAATGTTTTAGAATGCACCTCGCATTATTTTCGGAATCAAAGTATGAATATAATGTGATTTTTTTTTTTTTGAGCTTTTCAAGGTAGGTAGCTATAAAAGTGATCTTTGCCGTACGGCTTCAAAGTGGGTAGGAGAAGCCAGCTTTGTAATGACCTTGGGGCAAAGCGCGCGATATGCAGCTACAAAGGAGAGAAGGTGGCTGTGGATGAGGAGAGAAGGCACTGAAAGGGTTGTGTGAAGTGGGGAAGGCAAAGAAGGGCAGAAGAGCGGTGCCGCGGCAGTTATGGCAGCTGCTGCTGCGTTGGAGGCTTGCCTTATTTATTGTTATTTTCCATATTTACTCCCATAATAGGAGCACTCGCATAATAGGCGCACCCCTAGTTTGGTCGGGAAAAATCAGATTTTTTTTATTTCCGCGCATAATAGGCGCACCCCGAACTTAGCACTGTGATCAATACTGTATTTACACGATTGCAAGCAGACGCCTCCCCCCCCCCCGCCAATCTTCATTTTAACAAGGTTTTTGCTGAACTGACTACTAGTCATCAGTAGTGCTGCTGCCGTCGCAGCTGCTGCAGACCCACAGCATGTACGACATTGCGTAGAACAGCCGCACACATTTTTCAAGGATGCTCACTTTAAACGTCTGTTTCGAAAGCTTCATCTCTAGCCGGAAACGTTCCTGACTAAGGCCCGCGAAAACCTCGGCGCTTGGAGTCGCGTACGAAAATTTAGGCACGCTGCAGTCGCAACTGCCGCACTTCTCGGCTACGTCAAATTTCCGACCTGCCGCACGCTTGCTGTGTTCGAGAGCAAACTCCCAGCCGTGTAGCTATTAAGGTGCTTGCCCGTCAAGCTAAAACAGCAACGTTCGGCGGCAAAGCCACAAACACGATGAACTAACGCGCTACCGCAGATCCCGGCACTTGACAGCAACAAAAAAAGTGGAGCTGGTGATGCTGATGGCGATATAGATAGCGAAAGCTCGCGGCGGAGGAAAACGTTGATGATGATGATGATGAGCTTGGCCTCGGGCGTCCTCCGTGTGCGGCATCCGGAAGCGCTCCTGCGCGCCTGTGTGGCCTCCGCGATCAAGCGCCTGTGCGCGCAGCCGGAGCTGATTGCGGAGTCCACGGCGCGTGCATTTTGAAGGCTATTCCCACGTGGGTCGTGGGAAGTTTCGGTGCGGTCCTTACACGGATCTTTTTTTTTTTTTAATATTCTTTGGTAAAATGGGGCGCGGCCCGTACACAAATGCATTTATGTGGTATGTTCAATTTTGCGAGTTGAAAAATTTCCGGAAATTTTACCCAGCGTAATAGGCGCACCCCGAACTTTGAGCCGGATTTTCTGGAACAAAAGTGTGCCTATTATGCGAGTAAATACGGTATTAAATACTGCCAGCATTAGTAGGCCCAGGCAGGAGGGTCAATACAATGAGTTACAAGGCAAAGTAACATTTTTCATACAAACTAAAATATAAACAAAACTAAGGCAACCCAATCAAGATTCGGACAAAATAGGCAAATTGAACACAATGTCTCATTGGAAGGGGGGGGTGGGGGGGTGGAGTGCACATTCGGAGGCACTCGCGTCTTCCCATGGGTTACCTCTCGGTCTTCGCAAACGTCATTACCCCATGCAAAGTGACTGTTCTTGCTTCATGCAGCGAGTGCATTCATTCACAGCATGACCGCGGCCGCGTCCCACTATCTGGTCTCATGATGTGATAGGGTGTGGACATGAAGGAAGCACGGCTATTACTCAGATAGAGTCTAATATTATCGCTTGCAGGCGGAACATGGGGATTGGCGATTCTGGTGATTTTGAAAGCCGATTTTTCGCAGAAAAGTTTATTTTTTTGAGTTCACGGATTTTTCGGACTGTTCGATTATTCGGACCACTTTTCGGGTCCCGCCGAGTCCGAAAAATCGGTTGGCGACTGTAGCATGCATATTTAGATGTGCAAAAAAAAAAAAAGAAAGGTGGCTGCTTACTTGCAAAAAACTTTGTTGAAGTGAAACCTTGCTCCGAAAATTGTTCGTTGTGGGGGAATAACTGCATTGCCTCATAGAGTTTGCTAATGGGTAATCGAAAATTATTTGTTGCGGCTGAAATTTCTTTTTTCAGTGGGATTGGGCTGTACTTCTAGTTTTGGGGCATCAGTCTCTCAACTTAGGTGCGCCTAGTATTCCCCTTTAGAAACCCTCTTTTCCCCTTTAGTGGCGATTTTGGAAGCTGTGCTGATTTATTTACCTGAGTTTACTATTTCATTTGGGAATCCAAATGTTAGTCATAGTCGACTATGTGGCTGGGGCTGCTCCTTACCTGGACACTTGGGCCCCCACCAGGACCAACCTGGAGAAGATGCTGGCGCTGTGCGGCGCCCCTCTGCCTGCCGATGCCCCGGACGACCTGCGTGCAGCCCAGCGCAAGTCACTGCACGAGGTCTCCCTGGAGCTGGTGCGCCAGGTGACGTCGCCCAACGCCTGCGTGCGCCAGCAGGCCATGCGCTCCCTCGAGGCCCTGGCCGCGGCCTCGGGCCAGTCCGTAGCCGCCCTGATGGAGCCCCACCGCGAGGTCCTCGCCGACATGGTGCCCCCCAAGAAGCACCTGCTGCGCCACCAGCCGCTCAACGCCCAGATCGGCCTCATGGAGGGCAACACCTTCTGCACCAGCCTGCAGCCGCGGCTGTTTGCGCTGGACGTGAGCGTCGCCGAGCACAAGACCTTCTTCACCGAGCTCGTGAGCCTGTGCGAGGCGGAGGATGCGGCCTTGCTTAAGCTGCCCTGCTACAAGGGCTGCAGCCCCGCGGCGCTTGTCTCCCTGCGGCGTGCAGCCTTGCGTGCCCTGGCCACCTGCCACTACCTTCCCTGCCGCGAGCGAGTGTTTAACGTGCTGTACCGGGCACTCAACGCCCGCGACCCCGAGCTACAGGAGGCGGCCTTCCGGTGTATGTCGGACTTTGTGGCCGCCTGCAACATTGAAATGGACATGGTGAGGGGCCCCCCGCTGTCTCCTCCCTTTTGCTTGTCCTCGATGATCTTTCTACACTCCTGCCACTTGTAGCCGAAGAACCCAGTGGTTTATAATTTGCCTTTTGTGCACCTTAGGCTCACAAACTGCAACGTGCCTTGGAATGGGCCACCATTGTGTGGGCCTTTCCAGAGGAGCACGAGGTCACTTCATAGTATCGTGAGCAACAGTAAGAGACCCCTGCCAGCGCATGTCAATCCATAGTCATCTGCATGCTAGAGCCGCCTGACGAACCACTTCTGGTGTCGAGACTGGCACAGTGGCATGTCTGTATCTCGAGCAGAGTGATGCAGCACGCACACGCTGCTCCGGCCTCAACAACAGGAGTGCTTCGTCAGATGGTGCCCGTGGCCCGGTTTGGCACTCGCTTGCAGTGATCTGTAAATTTTGCCCACGACAGTATGTACACTGTCTCGCGTTTGGCACCAACAAGGCTGGCTTGGGCTTTCCTTGGTGCTGTAACCTCAAATTACCCCCCCCCCCCCACCTTTTCAATCTGACAGTCTTGGCTGGCACGATGTGCATGTGATTCGCAGGTGCACAAGGCCATCCGGTCTCTGCTGATGCTGCTGGGGGACTTCCGGCAGCTGTCGCTGAGCGTGATCCAGCGGCTGAGCTACCTCACCCAGCTGTTCCCACACACGTTCAACGAGAAGCTGTGCGACCAGTTGCTCCAGCACCTGGGTTGCTGGCTGGAGGTGGCTGCCCGCACCCCACACCGGGGGCCGGGGGCCACGGAGGTGCGCCAGTGTGCCGCCATCATAGCCATCTTCCCCCAGATCCCCGCAGCGGGGCCAGCCTTTGTCAAGCCCCTCGTCACACTGGTGCTGCGTCACGAGCAGCAGCTCATGGTGGAGGCCGGCAGCCCTTTTCAGGTACTGGCTGTTGAGGTTGTGCTTGGCTCAGCTTTTTCATGTTTACAGAAAGGGGGACTGGAATAAATCTGGGAGGTTATATCTCATTCGTTCATTTTTTTTTTAATCTCCGTTAGTGCATTGTTACTAAGTGCTCGGAAAAATGCCCTTGCCAAAGGCTTCATCATTCTCCTTGGGCTCTGTGCACTTCCAGGCACCACTGCGCCGGTTCCTAGAGCGGCACCCTGTCACAGCCTTGGAGTTGCTGCTTGCAGAGCCACAGGTAAGTTGGCACCACATTTTTCTTGCAAAAGTGTTGTTGAAAGCGCTACAATGAGAGACCATATTTCTCCCTGGATTGCTCACAGTGGTGCTGTCTCACTGTGGCAATGGCACACAGAATGGCTAAGATGCAAGCGACCTGAAGAACGGGCCACCTGTTAGCCAGCTTTTAAAAACTGAGAGAAATTATTAGTGTAGCTGACAGGTGACAAGGATTGTTGTGCTTTGAATAGTTGTGGCTTGCAGCAAGCGCTGTGTATACGTAGTAATACTCAACATTGCAGTTTGCCCTGAATTTAATGCAGCTGCTTGAGGAAATGTAACAGCCACTGAGCAATGTGCTTTTGAACATTTCACCAAAAGTTACAATTTGCAGCGAATAAAATCACTTTTTACTTGCTGTACCATGGGACAGGTGTCAATGGGCACTCAGCAAATTATCTTGCAGTACTGATGTGTGCTGGCCCTTGTGCATGGAGTGTTATGTGAGTACTCAGGTTGTCACTGTTCTGATGGGACATTGTAAAGTTTTTGTATCTAAAGGTTTACTTTGAAAGGCAAACGTTGGCACACAAACCAAGCACCCATAAAAGGAGTCCTATGTAGCTGCATGGCAGCGCTAGAAGCATGGCTTGCAAAAAGTGTGTGTCAGCAATTGCACTCATAACTCGACTGCACACCATCTCCTGCCGTTTGGGCAGGGGCATAAGCGCTGCCGCTATCTGCTTGGGGGGGGGGTGAGAGTCTACCAGACCATCGTGGATTCTGTCCTGCCTCGTGTCGCTGCCATGAATTTGAAGCCTGGGCCAGAAGTAGCACACTTCAGCTGGAATTGTGCAAAGTGTAAAGTGGTACTTGATTGAATTTAGCTCTTCGTTTTTTTCTGTGAATACAGGTGGGCGATATGATGAAAGTCGAAACCGTTTTCATTGCCCTGCTAGTGAAGTGGTACAGAGCAGAGGCAAGAGGTGTGTGTTGCAGCATGTTACAGTGGGACACTGCTGTTACATTCCCGGGTGCTGCGTTTTCCCAGCTGCTCTCTTTCTGAGTCAGTCTTATCCAAGCTCCCCTATAACCCCATGCAATCTTTGGAGGAGAAATTCGAGGCCCGTGTAGTGTGCGATGTCAGTGCACGTTAAAGAACCCCAGGTGGTCGAAATTTCCGGAGCCCTCCACTACGGCGTCTCTCATAGCCTCAGTCGCTTTGGGACGTTAAACCCCATAAACCAACCATTACTAACTTGGCTTTACGTTGCAGTCGGGGCAGTATTCCCGTGTGCTGTGTGGCGAAGGTCGCTTCGGGGTAGTGGTTAACCCTGTTATGGCATGTTGAGAGCCTGCGTTTAGTGCATGTGAAATGGCAGTGGCAGAATGGGCGAAGTAGCACTGTAGACTCATTGGTGGCTGGCTGCTGCTTGTTAGGAGGCTTCTGGAGTATTGAACCCACGCTGCTGATGCCGAGTTCGCTTATGGGCGCTGGGAATCTAGCGGCGGCTGTTGGTGCAGATTCGTCACCGCTGTGGCATAAGTGTGAACGTCCGAAAGTTCAAAAACTAAACTAAGTGTGCCCCACAAAGGCACATCTGACCTGGTTTGCTGAGAGGCATCTGTAATTCTTGATTCTCTTGTTGGCTCCAGCAAAAAACAATTTCTAGGTTCCGATAGATGTAAACTGGTGGTTGAGGGCCCTTTTTTCAAGTTTTCTCTGGCCAGGTATTGAGGTGTCCAAATTTTGTCACAACAGAGCCTTTTTAAATAATTAGTGGCAAACGAGTAGTAACTGTTGAGGTTATTCTGTGACACAAGAAAAATATACTGGTACGTAGATATTGCATAGCTGACCGAATTTTCGGACTCCAGTAATTCAGGCTTGTGCGACATTTCGGACCTTATTGTGGACATTTTGACTGTAATGCTTTGTGGCGTGTTTTAATGTTGCTCCCGTGAGTGTGCTCTGTGCAGGCTTGCATTTTCTGTCTCTAGGTGCCACCCTACATACGGCTGTGCTTGCTCGTCTACTCCTACATGGCGTTGTCATCTGGCTCATCCCCTAGTTGATAAGTTGTTGGGGTGGCTGAGTGGTTACGGCGCTTGGCTGCTGACCCGAAAGACGCGGCTTCGATCCCGACCGCGGTGGTTGAATTTCTTTGGAGGAGAAATTCCAGGGGCACGTGTGCTGTGCGATGTCAGTGCACGTTAAAGAACCCCAGGTGGTCGAAATTTCCGGAGCCCTCCACTACGGTGTCCCTCATAGCCTTAGTTGCTTTGGGATGTTAAACCCCATAAACCAAACCAAACCCTAGTTGATAGGGACATGTGGGCATCCTTGCAGTGTGGTCCCACGCAGAGGGGGGGTGATGATGATGCCCTCTTGCAGGTGCAGGATGAGCAGCTGAACCGCTTCCTGGAGCACCTGCTGCGGGACGGGCCCACCTTCCGGGCTGCCCTGCAGCGCACGGGGGGCTGTGTGGACCGGCTGGCGCAGCTGCTGGACGAGGGGCCCGAGCTGCTGCAGCGGCTGGCTGTGCGGCTGGTGGCGGCGGTGGCCAGGCGGGAGCCCCAGTTCCTGGCCGAGCGGCCCGCCCTGGTGCAGCGCCTGCGCTCCGTCTGGGTTTCGGACGCCTTCCAGGCGGGGGCCGGGGGCCTGGCCCAGTGGCGGGAGCCCAAGCTGCTGTGCCGCTGCCTGCTGGCCGTCGTGCAGCAGCGACCCCACGAGATCGAGCTCCTCTTCCAGGTGCAGGGGGGGCAGCCAGGGGCTGGCGGCCGGGTTTCTTTTTAAATGGGATCTTTATTGCAAGAACAGATGATATTCACAAACACTGTTTGGACCGATAGCTACAAAAGCTAGTGGCCGGTCCAATACAAAAATTACTTGCAGTTCAGCCGCAGAACGCGAAAGACTAAAGAGTTAACGGGGGATGCGGCTCTTTGGGGCTGAAAATTGGTCAAAAAATCGTATTTTCAACCTTTTCATTTTCGTGATCCTAAGGCGCAGCTATCTACGAATTTTCGTTAAAAAATATCGCTTAATTCATGCGTTATAGCATTCCAAAGACGTGAAATCGCGCGCGCGGCCTTTTAAATTGAGGTCTAATCGCACCAAAGGTCTAATCGCACCGGTAAACAAAAACAAAATTGTGCAAAACGCACACTGCTATTGGTCCTACAAATCACGTGACCAAAACGGCGGCTTTAGGTTGGTTGACGGCGTCGACCGCTTGCAGCCCGATGGGCCGGGCAGTCCTACTATCACAGCGAAGTGAGGTTCGTCGTGTGCTGAGTGCGAAATATATCAATTTACGCAAGTCTTAGGCTAAATGCACTAAAAGAGAACAAAAGGTAGAGATTCGAAGCGCGCTGGGAACGCTGTAGCATCGCATCCTGGCATCTACGACGACGCTCCGTGACGGCCCGACAACGGCGTAACAGGCGGTGCTTAGCATGACACCGAGGATTGAACACACATCCTGAGAGAGCGAAAGTCAGAGATCCAAAGCGCGTTGGGTACGCAGCATCGTCACATCTTATTATCTACAATCAGCGATGGAGCTCCGACGCTTCGCGACCACTCATCCAGTCAGACAGTCGTCAGCTTCAACAGACCCACACCATCACCCACCATGCGCACCTGATCTGTCCTGCTTCTCTCATCCAACCTGCCGCGCACTTCCCAGGCTGTCCGCATACCATGCCCCCTTTTGGCAGTGCCCCCCTCTCCAAAACTCCTGTCCCATAGTCCAGCCTGTACCGGGCCCTTACAGCATGTTCGTAAAACAAGTTAATTACATTGTTTTAAGTGATTACATGACTTATCTTTTTGTTTGCAGATGCTTGTGCCCTCGTATCTGTGCTTTATGTTCGCCTTCAGTGGTTCAGGGCAGTGCCTTGGTGGTCGAGGAGCTCTGGGGTGGGGGAATAGCTGTCTGTCTTCTCTGGTTGTTCCCTCTCAGCTGTTGCGTGCATTCACGGGTCGCTTCCTGCCGGACTTTGGCTTCTTGCGGGAGTTCCTGGACTCGTGGGCGGCCAAGGGCCAGACAGTGGAGTGGAAGCGGGCGGCGTTCTTCCGCTTTGTGGAGGCCTTCGGGGACCCCGCCTTCCCACAGCCACTGCTGGCCAAAGTGCTGCAGCAGCTGCTCATCCCAGCCTTTGCGGCTTCCTTTGAGCGTGGCGAAGGCGAGGCTCTCATCGGAGGACCCCCGCAGCCTGAGCGGGACTCGCCCGACAACGTCATCTCCGTCTTCATCAACCGTGTCATCGACCCTGAGAACCCGTTTGGCACCTCGGACGCTGTGCGCATCCTGTTGCTCCAGTTCTCCTGCCTTCTCGTGGAGCAGGCCTCGCCACACATCCACGACGCAGCCAACAAGTGCGTCTCTTTCTTGGCTGCTCTACTCTTCCGTGCATGTGTGTGGTTGCCCTAGTTGTGTGCAGGATGGAGGGGAGCCATATGCGCTCCAGCCTGAATTGCTGTGCGACGGGTCAAAAGTTTGCAGTGAGCGCAGAGAAGCTGTCAGAACAAGACTACTACGCGTATAAACGCGTGCAAGAGCGGCACTTTTTTTTTTTTTTTTTCAGATTCATGGGCCAGTTTTTGGGGTGCAACCCATATATGCGATGTGCAGAAAAATTTTTTTAAAAGTAAAAACACTCCAATCAGGGAATGAGCGGAATTTCTCAGTCGTCACTTGTGGAGTCTTCTGACTCTGAGCTGGTGCTGTGCTCTGGTGCATGCTCATCCCACAAGAAGTCGTGCAGCATGTCCACTGTCAACGCATAGCCGTTTTTCCGCCCTTCCTTCACATAGCAAAGCATAGTATCACTAGCTCCAATGTTTTTGTGGCTGTCAAAGGCACAGGAGTTGTGGTAGCATGGTAGTTCACCGTAGTTGTTTCTTTCATGTGCTGTTGTACGGCAAGCGTGTGGCGGGAAGAGAATTCAACGTGGCCGAGAAGTGTGGCAGTTGCGACTGCGGCGTGCCTAAATTTTCGTGGGCCAAAGTTGGGCAGGTTTCCTGCTGGAGATGAAGCTTTCCGGATAGATGTGTAAAGTGAGCATCCCTGAAAACTGTGTGCGAAATTCGGCATGCGCGGCTGTTCCACACGATGTCGTAGTATTTGCTGTGGGTCCGCAGCATCTGCGACGGCAGCAGCACTAGTGAGGACTGGTAGTCAGTTCAGCAAAAACTTTGTTAAAATAAGCCTGTGTTGTAGAATGTGCGTGCGTGTTTTTTCTTTCACCTGAAATTGGGGGCGGGGGGGTCAGCTTTAAATCGTGTAAATATAGTATTGATCACAGTGCTAAGTTCGGGGTGCACTTATTAAGCGCAGAAATAAAACATTCTGTTTTTTTTTGTGATCAAACTGGGGCGCACCTAATATGCGAGTGGGCCAGTTATGTGAGTAAATACGATGTGGCTACAATGGCATTGCCCATGCCACTGCTTCCGGAGTGCTATCGATTGTTGCGAGAGGAGCGAACACTTGCCAACTATCTGGCTTCACTTGTAGCCTCCATCTTCCATGGCGCTGTTGGCACAGACGGGCTGCACCACCACCAGTCACTTGTGTAGTGCAGTGAAGCCTGCTTCTTGCTATTCGAGAGTGCATATCTTAGCGCTGGAGAGTGCAGCATATTATCTTTGTGGCTGTTCAGTGCATGAAGTATAAATTGCATGTGTTTGTCTAAAATACGTATAAAAGTTTGACTTAGCCATACTTCATAATATTTGTCAGTAGCATGACGAATGGTATGTTGGGTTTAGGATGCCAGAACTCTTTATGGCCTGTGAGGAATACCATAGAGGAGGGCTCTGGTTTAATCATGACCACCTGGGTTCCTGTAATATGTACACTGACATCGCAGAGTGCATTGGGTTTCGTGCATTTTCCCCCCTATCAAACGAAATTGCCAGTGCTGGGATTCAATCCTGCTACCTCATGCTCAGTGCCAGAAAGCTCTGGTGTCTGCAATCACAGTGGACCAGCAAACAAAACAGAATAATGCCCTTGGAACATGTGATGGGGACACGTAGAACTACAAGTAGGAGCACACACAGAGCAACTTGAGTAAGTGAATATGCAGTACATAACGTTCCGGAGTCATCTCATCTTTGTGTGACTGTGCTGTCTTCGCTGTCGCAGGCGGCAGGGCATCAAGCTGCGGCGGCTCATGACCTTTGCCTGGCCCTGCCTGTTGGGCAAGAACTGTGTGGACCCGGCCACCAAGTACCACGGCCACCTACTGCTGGCTCACATCATTGCCAAGTTTGCCATCCACAAGCGCATCGTGCTGCAGGTGAGCGGGCGGAGAATGTTGGGCTTGGGCGTAGCCTTCTGTCTCTCGTACTCATTTTCCACACGACACCGCTGTCATGTGCAAAAGCCAGCCAACATTTTGCAGTGAAACTAACCGAACTGACTGAAACCTAGTAACTAAGGGGGTGATGAAGAAAGCCAAATAGCAAGAGCTTGCATAGACAAACTTTACTCCACAGGCAGATTAGTATGCTGCACACTAGTATGTCACTAGTGCTCATTGCTTTTTAGCATAATGCTTGTCTGAACATTTGTTTCAACAGAACACCAAGGAATTGGTGCTGGCATAGAAGATATGTGTGTCAGGTCCCTGAAGCCACATCGTGTTGGTCTGCTGAACTTCTCTATCGCTTGTGAATTGCCTACCATCCAGGTGCTTCGTCAGAGGGTTGGAGAGACAGAAGTTCCTGGTTACCAAGTCAATGCTGTAGGAAGAATGGGATGGAAGCACACGTCGTCCTCTCTGTGCAAGCAATTCAGAACAGCTCCATTCGTTGGGAGGGCGTGGCTCACAACAGCAGTGGTGTGCATTGGAAGTGCGCTCACGTGTGGATTGTGGAGCCACGCCCAGCATGGAATATTTTAGGAGCATTGCTGTTTCCCTCTGACAGAGGAAAATTTCCCGGCAGGGTCACAACGCTATTGTAGCGGTGTGTGCAGTAACGCGAAGCACGTGCTTGGCAGTGAGGGTGACCGCGGTTGGACGCCTTTGCGTGTATTCCACTTGGCGCAGGTAATCTCCGACCTCCCGGCGCTATTGGCCGGGTCTTGGTCGTTCTCCAACTCCTGGTCATGGAGCATCGACGAAGAAGTCGTCGAGACCGACAATCCTGTACGGGTAGCAGCGCTAGTCGTGGCTCGTTCTGCCACGATAGAGACTTTCAGTAGAGCCTACGCAGACGTGCGCAAAGGCATAGCGAACGCTATAAAATAACGTCCTCGTACTGCGCATGCGCCAAACGCTATTTCAAATCGGTTTTACGTACGTTCGCGTTGCGTACGCTGTTTTTCGAATTTAGCATGCGTGCTCTTGCTTACGCTAGGAAAAATAGCGTTATCAACATGGTGGCACCCATGTCACCCGCTTCGGAGAGAATTCGTCAATGTTATTGGGTTTTGAAGCGAAAAGCTTCACTACGAGGGTCGGAGCCGAGCTTCGCGTATGCCGTGAAACCAAATGGCGAGTTCTGCGGATGCGCGAAACCGAGTGACGTCACACGCGGCACAGGTGGCTGCAGCCGTTGCCGCCGCCTCCACCGCCTGACCTTTCGGTGCAGCCACGCACTACAGCGCATGTGCACCGCCTCCTCACCGCCGCTACTACTGCGCACTCGCCTGCTCGCCACCGTTTGACCTTTTGTTGCAGCCGCGTGTTTACAACAGTTACTACACAAGGAGGTCTATACGTATAACGTGCTTGCCTACACCGTTATCGTGCTGCTCCCAGTGCATTGTGCGCGATCTGTGACAGCCATGACATCAAACCAAGCATAACTGCAGCTTTTCGCTTGTGTATCCGGGCTTAACCAGAGCTAAGCCACTGCCAATTTTTTAGGCATATTTGTTGCCCTTAAATGGAACACGTGATATTCACTTTGCCTCCTCTCGCCACCAGCAGAACGAATGATTGATAGACATGCCCTATTTTCGATTCTGTGTGACGATTCCGCTGTTCCTAGCCCTAACAAGACCCCGCCTGCTGTGGATTGGCTTGATTTGGATTTTTATGCCAAGGTAGTCATAGTCTTGCCAAATGTAGTCGTTGCAATGTTTGGCAAAAGGGTTCGGAAGAACTCAGCATGATGTTATTAAAAACCTTGCTCAGTTCAGTTACCTAAAAGAAATTAGGCCCTGGCTTTACTGAGCTAGCCATGGGACTGGCTATCTACGCGATACAGCTTAGGTAACCTTGGCCGAGTGTGAAAAATGTGCCAAAATATTTTTACATCTTAACACTAGATGACGCCACTGCAATCTGCACTACTGTTGCGCTCGGGTTGGCATCCGATAAACAAAGGGTTCATGCGATTTGCACTCTAACCTCCTGCTAAATGCTTGCATATAACGTACGTAAGTGCTCATGCGCTGTACTAAAAGTCTCGATTGAAGCATGGTGGGCGTTGCTATAGATTGTTCGGAACGTTGTGCTTCTGCTGGGCCCTGCGTCGAAAGGCGGCAGGGCAGTAGGGGTACAACAGTGCTCAGCATACTGGAAGTCATCATTTTTTTGTGAGGTTAAGAGTGCAACAGTACAGGCCGTGGCAAAGGCGTAGCTCGGAACTTATGGTGCCAGTGTTGAAGACTATGAGTCCACTGCACCAAGCTGCTGTGAAGAGAATTTCAGGTGCAGTTATGTTGGAGAGACAACCTTCGATATATGTTATGTACCATAGTTCTTATGGTGTCATGACCACTGCATTGGCAGGTGGGAAGTTATCATTCCCTGTGTCCATTGCCTTTTCTGTTATCACTGTTTAGTAACCATTATACAAGGTTTGTGCATAGGTTCATTGAAGGGCAGCTATTTGACCCCCCTTCCCCTTGACCAAGGAAACGCTATAGCGTGCTTTTTGGAGTCGCTTCATTTCTTTATTGATGGAAATATTTTGATTTGTCAGGTGGCATTGCTTCTGAAAATGAACTCGTTGCCTTTACCTCTGGAGAGTGCTTTCAAAAGCTTGCCGAGGCACAGTCATGAAAGTGGCCTCATCTTTAGCAAACAAAGAACTTTTGGCTCTTAATTGGGGTTTGTGTAGTGGAAGATTGACCTTAACTAGAAAAAAAAAGTAAGCATGCTTGAGAGGGTTTGAATCAGCCCATTGTTAAAATTCGGGCATGCATTGAGAATGTTTTAGCCAGTCTTCCCCACATCTACATTGAGAACTGCAAAGCTGGAGCCTTTAGCTCTTCGAGCGTGACAGCAGCTGGTATCTGCACTGTGGTAGCCAGTATACTTGTTGATTGCTTCGTTGGGGCTTGGAGTGGAGTCCATTTCGGGAAAAAGTCCATGGGTGTGCCATCTTATGTAGTGGAATGAAATCTGTGAGATTCATGCAGTTTGGGTTGGTGTCTCAGCTCCCCCCTCATGATTGGCCTGACTGGTGGCATCAGTTGCCTATCACCTCCGACGTACAATGCTCGGCAGTGATGGCACTCAAGAAGGAAAACAAGTCACGATACAATTCACAGAAGGGGACTTGATCTCCTCTTGCGTCCTGCTTGCTCATCGCCAGGTAGTGCATCAAGTGTTCACGTCACTGTGCATGTGCTACTTCAGATGATATTACGTAGCCAGGCACCCCACCCCGGCTGCTTGTGCAGTGTGCCATGTGTGCGATTGATAGCGATGGGACGCTACATACACACGGTTTTGTATATGCAGTGTTTTTATGTTTTTCTAAATATTCTACTGTATGTGCAAATGCTTGAAGTTTATAGGTAGGCACATGCTGCAGTAGCAGTGAGTTTGGTTTTGTCCAGAGTTACTTAAAACGGTGACAGTGCACGTTGTTTTGCACCACATGTAATTTAAGGTATATTTTGGTTGCATTTTTTGTAAAGAAAGGGTTGTTTAGCACACAGGCGACTCAGATTTTATCGGGAAAAGTTGCAGTTGTAGTCGCATGGCAAGCCTAGTCCCATGCCATGCCAAGCCAAGCCGAGAGAAAAATCTTGCAGGGCGAGCCATCTTTTTAGAACGCAATGGAGAGCTCAGTAGAGCCACATTCCTCCTAGCACTTATTCAGGTAGCTGTGTGGTGGTGACTCTAGGACTCTCTCATCGCCACTTTCTGTGGAATAACGCAAGGAGAAAGCTTGGAGAGTGTGTTATATGTGTGGGGTTTTTAAATTGGGGAGATAAATACGTTCTCCTCATTTAACTACGGCTGACAGTTCAAAACCGCCGGACCCCACCCCGTGGTCGCGTACGCTACCGAGCGCATGCCAACCACAGTGGGCCTTGCACTGAGGGAACAAAGGAATGACACACTGGCTGACACAAACAAGGCATTTATTGCTACAACAATAACACGAGCTAGCAACAAAATACGCTGAGGAATCGAGGACGTCCGACTCACCAGCACAGCTACGAGCGAAAGTTCGCCCATGGTAGGGCAGAGGGAAACTCTGAGGACGGGCAGGACGAAATGAGGGGTGAACGTTCCTCCCCACGAGGCTTCGTGCCAGCCGGCGAAGAGCGGAGCTTCGCACCGCACGTCAGCGCGCTTCCCCGTTCCTGAGCCAGAGGACCGTCTCTCCCCCGCGCACGCAGCAAATACGCCATCCGTGGTGCTCATGGCGCTGCGATGCCAGCGCCCTCCCTTGTTAGTTACAGTAACACAACTGAGGAGGGTGCATTGCGGGGAAGCAAACCACTAGGGACAAGTTGAGGGTGCATTGCGGGGAAGCAAACCACAGGGACGAGTAAAGCGCGTCCCCTCGTGTGATAGTCACCAAACTCAGTCTTGGGAAGTTTGGAGGAGAAGTGGTGACCAGTGCCGCAGTCCATTCCTCGGGACTGAGTTCTTTGATTGGGGGAGGACAGGAAAGTGCTTGGAATCAATGCTGTGTTGGACTTCTAAGGTTGGCCTGGCAACTACCGTGCTGGGTTCTCCTTCCTGCCCATGCTTTGTGGGAGCTTGCATTGAAGCATTCACACGTTGCTGCTGTGGTGACCCAGGTGTTCCACAGCCTGTTGAAGGCGCATGCGGTGGAGGCCCGCTCGGTGGTGCGGCAGGCCCTGGAGATCCTGACGCCGGCCATGCCTGCGCGCATGGAGGACGGCAACACGATGCTCACCCACTGGACCAAGAAGATCATCGTGGAGGAGGGCCACACGCTGGCCCAGCTGGTGCACATGCTGCAGCTGCTGTACCGCCACTACCGCGTCTACTACCCGGTGCGCCACCACCTCATCCAGCACATGGTGAGCTCGGTGCAGCGCCTGGGCTTCACGCCCAACGCCAACATTGAGCACAAGAAGCTGGCCGTGGACCTGGCCGAGGTGGTCATCCGGTGGGAGATGCAGCGCCACCGCGAGGAACAGCAGCAGGCCCAGCAGGCACCACAGGCACAGCAGCAGCCACAGGCGCAGCAGCAACAGCAGCCGCAGCCGCAGACCTCCGAGGTGGGTGGGGGGGGGGGGGGAGGGGGCCTGCAGCATTGGCTGCGTTAGGGCAGTGTTTATATGAACTTCAAGTGGTATGTGACAATGCAGTTCTGGCTCAATGGGTTGATGCTGGCAGGCTGTCTATAAAAGTGATTTGTCCTGCAAATGCCTAGGCCTCTTTGTCTTTGGACGGAGCTCTGTGTGTGAGGATGTGCAACAATCAGATAAAGCTGTAATTGGTAGAGGTGTGCGAATATTCGAAATTTTCGAATATAATTCGAATATTAGATTTTTGCTATTCGTATTCGATTCGAAGTCTAGGTATTCGTGTTGTTTCGATTATTCGATCCCATGCGAATATTCGTACTTAGCCGAATATTTTATTGCAAGCACCGGCGTACATTTCGGTGCGAAAGTCCAATCGACATAGACATAACAACATGGTGGCGTCCAGAGCCATGCGTAATGTTTTGCCATGCCGTAGCTGACTGTGCTTGTGAGCTTCTTTGTGGCTATACCAGCGAAGCTGGTATAGTCAGAGCTGTGCACGAAATACCTCGCAATACCTGTCACTTCAGTGCCAAGTGAGAGGGAATTTTCTGCTCCTGAAGAAGTCGTTTCAGATAGAAGGAAACGACTCCTGCCTGACCATGTGGAGCACCTGGTTTTTCTTCACAACAACCTTTAATGTTCATCCCAGCAACGCGCTTTTGCGTTTATGGCATGCTAGATTCAATCAGTGCTGAGCACTAGCCATTTTCTGAGAAAATTCCACTCTTCTAAGAATAACGTTCTAGACTTCGATACTTTCTGTGCAGCCACACACACCTTCTGTTGATGGTTGAACTGTGATGTTCTTGGATGCTCAAATAAATATTTTCAAGTGGTTAAATGCGTCTTTCCTTGATTATTCGATATTCGATTCGATATTCGGAACTAAGTATTCGTATTCGATTCGTATTTGAAAAATTTGATATTCGCACACCCCTAGTAATTGGATGTATTTTGGGATATGTGGCAGTGTTTTGTGAGCCTGTATGTGTTTCTTGATGGTCTTCTGTGTACTATCTTTATGCTAAAGTTGTAGGCCTGTGCCCAGTGGGTGCCATATCTAGTAAAACCTTGTTAATTTGAATTTTAGGGGACTCTTAAAAAGCATCGTAATTACTGCAGTCAGGGCGGAAAGTGGGGTTAGTCCGGTCTCATTCTTTCTTTGGCCTGGTCTGTAGTGCTATTCCTTTTTATGATGTCTGGATTAACCAAAGCTGGATTATTGAATGGCTTCCAAAAGCCTGCAAAAGCCCAGCTTAGTCGGGACTGGCTCAGGAAAACATAACAGCCGGGAAAAAGCAGTACCCGGGAATGTAACAGCAGAGTTCTACTGTATTGAGGCATAGTAAAAAAGTACATATGCCCATGGCACTTGGAAGTGCTAGGGCACATAGCTCCAAGGCGTGTGTTTTAGACGGCATGTTGCTACCACTTGGGCTCATCTGTGCGGGGCATGTGTGCAGGAGAGTCGGCGCCTGCTGGACCAGAGTGGCCGGGCACGCCAGGCGGCCCCGAGGCCGGACCGTCCCATCGAGAAGCACCATGCGGACGCCCTGGTCAACTTCCTGCTGCGCATGGCATGTCAGGTGGGTGTATGGGGCACGGCCACATCAAGGCAACCCTAGAACACCCAAGTTTCTTGTTTGTTGAGGTATTTGAAAGAAATTTTTAGGGGTAAACGTCAGGAAAACAGTGCAGTCAAACCCACTCAAAACAGTATTGAAGTGCCATGGAAATACCATTGTTGTAACCAATAATTGTTATAACCGGGTTGTGCCAAAAAATGGAAAACGTTACGACGTTAGAGCATTTAATGACAGGAAAGACCCAGAGGGGCTTGATCGTTCTAATGCCTGCAAAAGCTCGTTCATTTGAACTTCACGGGACTGGAGAAGATATTCGAATCATCGAATGATCCCAAAAAACTAACGAGAACCACTTGTATCGCGGCACATTTATTTGGGGAAAGACGGGGCAATGGTTGCTTGCTTTTAAGATGAGAATGGTGTGGCAGTTATTACTTTCACATTTTCATAGATGCTTTATTGCGTGCATACTGTCGAGCGTGTTGAATCAGAACTGCTCAAAAGTGGTAGGGGCCTCCCCAGAAACCTTCACGGTGCGATGGGTTGCGCTGCAGCTCCACTGCTGTGCGTCCCACCCCTCAACTTACAAGCAGCAGTGTTGCATGTTAGGTTAGTGGACAGCACGTGACGAGAAGATCCGAAGAGAAAGAACCACATGAACGAAAGCGCTCGCACCAATCCCGAAACAGCACACAGCTGGTCTTGGTTAATTGACTGATACGGGCTTGCGCAAAGCCCAGAAAAATGAAACTGAAACTGCATGGTCTGACTGATTTTGAGACGGGGCTTTGAAGAAATAGACGTGCATAGTGCAGTTTTCAAGAAATCAATGTTACTTTTGGCTGTAATATGGGAGTCCACTTACTACGAACATCGGATATAATGAATGCAATTCATGTGACTGTCAGGTTCATTATAAGTGGGCTCAGCTGTATATCCCGAAAGATTTTCTCCAGAGACAGACCAAATGTGACTTTAAAAGATGTTTTTTATGATTGTAGACAGCAAAGAACTGGCTCAGATCTCTGAACATGAAAATGGAAGGCTCCACAAGTGAAGATTGAACGTAGAATAAATGCCGCGCATTCCCTAGTTGGTGGGTTTTTACTTAAAAAAATTTTTTTTTTCGCACATTGCATGTATGGGCCGCACCCCGGAAATGGGCCTTGAATCTAGAAAAACAAAGTGCGGCCCTGACACGCATTTATATGGTATAAGGTGTCGCCATTTTATTCGCGTTACTTGCTTTCTTACTTTCCCATTGTTTTGTGGTTCTTACGCCGCTTTATCTAATCTTTCACAGCCTGTTTGTTGCTAAATGCTGTGTTTGGACTGAGGTGCTAGATTATTTGCAGCGAGGCATGGAAAGAAAAATGAATGGTGTAACGTTAAGAGATAGCTAGCGGGCAGAGTGGATGAGGGAATAAACGCGGGCTAATGACAACCTATTTGAAATCAAGAGGAAGTAGTGGGCTTGGGCAGGGCATGTAATGCGGAGGCAAGATAACCGCTGGTCCCTAAGGCCAATGGAGTGGATTCCAAGAGAAGGCAAACGTAGCAGGGGGCGGCAGAAAGTTAGGTGGGCGGATGAGATTGAGAAATTTGCAGGAATACGGTGGCCGCAACTGGCGAAGGACAGGGTTAATTGGAGAGACATGGGAGAGGCCTTTGCCGTGCAGTGGGCGTAGTAAGGCTGATGATGATGACTTTTGCATTGACAGCTGCAGTTATTTGGCACTGTAGTCCCAGATGGTGGGAAGACTTGCAACCAACTGTGTGAGCTTGTAGCATGGCAGTTGGAAAATGCGGGCTTCTTTCTGCATGCAGGTGAATGAATCGTCGACAAACATTGGGTCCCAAGGAGAGGTGCTCTCCCGGCGATGTGTGGCACTCCTCAAGACGGCTCTCAAGCCTGACGTGTGGCCCAACTCGGAGCTCAAGCTGGCCTGGTTTGACAAACTTCTCATGACTGTGGTATGTGCATCATCCCACCACTGGCATCCATCATGGTTCAGGTTGCCACTTCCTCGATTGTTGAGTGTCTTGTCTCAGCCCTGGCCATGTGTTTATCAATTTGGGTAAAGAATGACCAGGGCATCACCTTGAGGTTAAGAAGACTGTGTGCTCTTAGCCTTTGCTTAGTGGAAGCAGCTTCACTCGACCTGTGCAGGTGGTTTTCGTCCATCCGATGTCAGTCAGTTCATCTTTTTTGTTGCCTTGGGTACTTTTGAAAGTTCAGTAAAGGCACCCGTGTTCTTTAATGGAAGGAAAACCTTCTTACTTGAATGTCGTGTACCACCAAGCATTTCAGGGAGTGATTGAACCCTGCCAGAGTACAGTTTTTGTTGTAACAAATTATTATTTATTTCCTGTCAGCTAACCATAAAAAGTAATGCTGAAGTTTTTCTCCCATGGTGCAAAATATTCGGACGGAGTTTCTGTCTGAGTAAAACTTATGTGAAGCTGATCTCAACTTGTAACCTTATTTTACTGTAAAATAATTTGAAGGCTTTCTGCTTGTATGCTTTCATGCATTGATATATGCAGTCTTTGTCAAAAGCATACAGCCCAAGGGGTCTGCTTCTGAGCGCTGCATCGCGGCTGCTCTTGCATGCTCGGGAATCCTTATCTCACGATGGCGGGAGGAACTTGAGTCCACAACTCTCTTAAGCATAGTACTGTCAAATGTGTGCTTAAGAGCCCCGTTACACGGCTTGGAAGCAAACCCCTTGGGCAGCATATTTGTGACAAAGACTGTACCTGTATATTTTTTGTTGCTGAAAATGGCTGCCAGAATCAGCATAGTGTAGCGCAGCAGGGCCACCTGTACTCTTTAAGAAGGAATAAAAAGCATGAACAGCCTGTGATGATGTCCGACAGAGGGAGCCACGGTCACCAATAACCCAACCCTGAATTTAACTGCTCCTTTCACTCCCGTGGTGCAATCTGGAGAGTATAAAATGGGCACTCGGGAGAGGCAGTGGTCCCCGAGCTAGAAGGAAGTGTAGGCCCTCTTTCCCTAGTTCGCCATGGGCCGTCGGAGTTAGCGTTGCGGCACTGGTACCCACCAGAAGCCCTCACTGATCCGATGGTTCCCGTCCGAGGCAGTGTAGACTTCGCATGCTCGGACCCAAGGAGTTAGCGTTGCGGCATTGGTTCACACCAGGGCCCTTGTTACTTCCACGGCCTCCAGTCAGTCCCCCTAACCGACTGCGGCAGTGTCCCGCTGCTGCATTAACAGTTTCTTTCCTCTGTCGGACCCTCAGGCAGTAGTTTGTGTTTCAAAGAGAGAACTCCCTGGTCTATTCCCTGTGCTGCACAACCAACTCGTCGCAAATCAAAGGTGCTCGACTTACTCGCAACAGTATGCTCACTGCTCTCCACCTAGACTTCCATTGTCTGGTGGTAATGACAGTGTGGCTGGCCATCCTCTGATGGGTTGCAAAGCTTAGCTTTCTTCCAAGCCGCAGTCAATGTAAATCGATACTTTATTATGTGGTCAGGTGTGTCCCTAGCATCCTACATGGAGGACACTATTTTCTTTGTGCAGTAACCCTTTAAGTTTATTTCGTAAAAGCTTGCGTCTGCTAGCGTAGGTTTAAAAGCGTCTAAACCTTTTCTGTGACACAATTGGGCCGTACACATTCATATTTGTTCATTACGTGTGTTCAGAGAGATCCGCCAGTCTTCTTTGAACGCCATTTTTTTTTTTTATTTGACCACATAGACTACATTGTGATTTTGCAAGAATAACACATCATTTTTGCGCATTGTCACAAGGGGGCTGCCTCGTGTGATGCGAAATGTGATTTTAAAGTTGACATCAAATGTTTGAAGCTTTACTACACATAACAGCTAGCAAATTTGCCTAGTATCCTACACTGTGGGATGCCTCCAAAGTCGGTGTTGAGAAAAATATTTCCACTAATAAAAGAATGATTCTGAGTTGTACAGTGATATAAACATTTCATTTCGACAAATATTTAAATTTTTTTCAAACTTGTGAACCTTCAGCATATATGGGACAGTGTGGGGGCGGAAGGTTTAGTTCCGGGTGATGTCACGAGAGGGCACTAGTGGATCGCCAAGTCATCATCATCAGGAGGCTGAGCAGCGGCGGCAGGGAGATGGGAGAAGTGCAATAAAGGTTGTTGGCATGGAGTCCGTGTGTTTGGGAGTTGTGCGACTGTGTCACCGCTGAAGCGTGACAGCTTGTTCTGAGCGGGTGGATGTGCTGCACATGTAGGAGAGTGCGCAGCCCAACTACGGCAACATCTGCACGGCCCTGGAGCTGCTGGCGTTCCTGCTGAGCATCCTGCGCAGCGAGGCCATCCTGGCCAGCCTCAAGCCGCTGCAGCGGGGCATCGCGGCCTGCATGAGCTGCCCCAACTCCAAGGTGATCCGGGCCGTGCACGCCCTCCTCTCCCGCCTCATGGGCCTCTTCCCCTCGGAGCCGACCACCTCCGCCCTCTCCTCCCGGCACGAGGAGCTCGAGACCCTCTACGCATCCATCAGCAAGGTACGGGGGCCACTTCCCAATTGAAACATGTCTGTCGTTTGGAGGAACCTCAGCCATTGAACTTGTGATTTCCAGGTGGAAATGACGTGGAGTGTAGGCTTAAAGCTGATAATTAAGGGCCCATTAGAACTTGGAGTCCTTCAGGCTTATCTGAAAGAACTTTCATTTTGGCTGCTGTGACGAATAGTTAATTTTGAAAATTTTCTCTCTTATTGTTGGGTTAAACTTGTCTTGTACAGCTAGTGCGTTTCTCTTGAAGGCAGTTTGTGGTCGTGCCGCTGTGCCGTGTGTACGACATGTGCCGACATCCAGAGCAGTGCAGTCGGGAGGAAGTGTCAGAACTGGTTCATCTGGCAGCTTATTTTCTTGAATTCTCAAACTTTGAAATATACTTCTAAAATATTCACTGGTTTTTGAATATTGCTACAGTCGAACCTCGTTATAGCGAACACGGATACAGCGAATTATCGGATATAACGAAGTGAAAGAAAAGTTTGGTTGGACATGCTTTGTTTCTATGGGAGTTCTATCTGTATAACGAAACGAAAAATTCACAATTCAACACTGTATCGGTTATAACAAAGCAGTTTTTGTATTCACGGGGCTCAAAATGCGCAAACAAGTAGGAAAAAAATTTCAAAACACGCTAAGTTTTGATCTTTTGAATTGCCCACACCTAAAATGTGTTTGAATCACCCGCGCTTCCGCACGCCACACCATCTAGGGAGAGCAAATGAATCTAGCATGTGACTGACACGTGATCAAACCAACGCCCGTGCTCCCCGGCCACCGTGCTGCCACGATTGCCGACTCGCGCACTATCTCTATGATCTCTGCAGTCCATTCTGTAGACACTGTCGTGGAATGCGTCGTAACATACAGCAGTTTCACCTGAAACGAAGATAAAGATATTCAGGGCGGTTGACAGCGGGCGCAAGGAAAAGTCATTGCGCGCGGACTTCGGTGTTGTGCCTAGCACTCTATCAACCATCTGGAGCGCAAGGCAGAAGATTGCAAACGTCCACTCTGCAGGCGTTGTGAAGAATGACAGCAAGAGTGTAAGGCTTTGTCACCACCAGGACGTTGAAGATGCTTTGTTTGCATGGTTCAGGGACGTTATAGCGCCTAACCTGCCTGTGTCTGGTGCCGTCCTTCAAATGAAGGCGAGAAGTCTGACTTGCGTCTGAGGCCACAATGACTTTCATGCAAGCAGTGGCTGGCTGCAGCGATTTAATGACCGCCATCGGATTGTTTGCCACGTCTTGTCTGGCGAAGAAGCAGCCGTTGGCGCCGAGAACTGCGAGAAGTAGGCAGAAAGCTTCTGCCTGCAATTGGAAGGCAAGCGGACAATTTCGGCGAGACGACATGGCGTCAACTGGCGGTTCCGAACGTTACGTTCGAGGAATTCTTCTGTGCAGATGACAACTTGGCTGTGGCGCCCGAACTGACCGACCAAGAAATTGTTGATCAGGTGGTTTCTACAGATGATGATAGAAACAGCGATGCATGTGAAGATGGCGAAGTGCGATCTCTCAGCAGTGCCGAGGCCGCTGACTCGGGAACCTACCTGTGGCCAAATCAGCTGACATCGGGAAAGCGCTGCTCTGTGTTGATTTCGTCAAGAAATTTCCCCTGTCAAATAGTGTGAAGTGCCGCCAAACAAAGATTACGTCGTTTTTTAAATAAATTAGTTTTTGCACCTGGCCAGCATCCTGATTTGTGAGTTCGCTCTTGCGGGAATTTGACTGTATACTTTTATAACGAATATTGGATATAACGAACGAATTTCCGCGCAAAATGTGACTTCGTTATAACGAGGTTGGACTGTATTTGCTTCGAAGCCCGAATTGAAGATCACATTCAGTGTTTGAAACGTTCAAATATCCACGTAACCCTAGTGAGCACAACAACATTTCCACCAAACATGTTCCACCAGACACCAAAAATTGGTTCAGTGGCCAGTTTTTGCTCCAGGAAGTCTGGGACCAAATATACTGCACAAAATCTATGCACTCCAATTTTTAGTTGCTATTAGCTTTAGCCATTGCAATGAAAAGGAAGGTAGTATGTTTATCGTGTAGAAGTGGAAGCAATGCAATATATATCAAGTAGCAAGTTTGAGCTTAATTTAGAGGAAAGAGTGGACTGGTGCAGGGAATGTTTATGCATGGAACAGACAGAATGGTCACTGACAAAGGAGTACAGTAGTGGACCGATTTTTCGGACTCCAATAATTTGGACCTGCGTGATATTTCGGACTTCGCTAAGGAACTGTTGCGCACCTCATAGGAACGTGTACATATTTACGGCCGATATTTCGCACTTTGTGGAGTCTAGAAGTTTGAATTTTCGGCCTAATATAGACGCGAGCGGGCATTGCTGTCGCAACCAACCCATTCCCCATGCTGTTCCCTGCCAGCGTGAAAGGCGCCATCTTGGATTTAAATGGAATCGGCAGGCGCAATCAGACTGGCTTGGATAGGCTTGTCTGTTTGTTCTCCATCGTTGCCATTCGAGATAATGGGATGCTCTCCGTTGCCATCAAGGTGGCCTACAAAAGAGCACGCGGTCGCATTGAAAATGGAACAGTGGGACAGCTGCGGCATCCGCTGCGGCTTGGACGACGCCCACCGCAGTGTGGGGCAGCAAACATGGTAGAGGTGGGGACTGCATTCAGAGGTGCTCGCTTCCACTTGCGCCTTCTCATGGGTTACTCATAGTTTGCCTCGTGGTCTTCGCGTGCGTCATTGCCCCATAAAAACTTGCGCAGCGCAGAGAGTGCTTTCATTAGCGGCATGACTGCGGCCGCGTCTCACTGTCTGGTATCATGATGCGATGGGTGCAGACATGACAAAAGCATGGCTATGGCTCAGAGGCTAATATTATCGCTTGCAGGTGGAACATGGGGAGCGGTGATTTTCGCGATTTTAAAAGGCGGTTTTTCGCAGAAAAGTTTATTTTTTTTAAGTTAATTTTTCAAAACACTGTGCGATTATTCGGATGTTTTTTGAGTTTCGCCGGCTGCAAAAAATCGGTCGGTGACTGTAGTGTAGAATGGTGTTGAAATTGATGCAAATGCTTTTGCAGACACAAGTGCCATACTCTGCATGAGTCGGCGTTGCCAACCTTTATACCTTACATCTGTGCCCGCTCTGGTTCATCGCAGGTGGTGTTTGATGGGCTGACGTCCTACGAGAAGTCAGCTGCCGCCCCGCCCTCCTCTCTGTTCGGCTGCCTCATGATCCTGAAGGCAGCGTGCGTCAACCACCCTTGCTACATTGACCGGCTCATCACGCCCTTCATGCACGTGCTGCAGAAGATGGCCCGCGAGCACCTCTCCCCCTCCAGCGCCATGGGGGTGGCCGCAGGCCAGGAGTCGAGCTCCATGGGCACCGAGCTGCTCATCCTGAGCCTGGACCTGGTGAAGAACCGGGTGGGCGTCATGGGCCAGGAGATGCGCAAGGCCTTCATCGGTGCCATCCTGGTCGGCCTCATCGAGAAGTCTCCTGACGTCAAGGTGGGGGTCGGCGAGGTGGGGGTCGGGGCCACAGCTGCCATGGGCGGGAGGAAATAAGCAGTAGTTTGATTTCTTGCGCTATCTATTGTACCTAATTTTTAAAATTTGTCTTTTTAAAGTAAAAGAATTTATATCAAGAAGCAATATTTTTGACCACAGTAATGCCCCTGTCACACTAGCAAATTTAATGTCATTCGAAACTAATGGCATTCGATGCATCAAATGTCATTTGGTCTCTTTCGGTGATACACGGAAAAAAAATAACCTCATTCAAAAATGATGGCATTGTCAATCAGTGAAAAAAAAATAGTACAACTGAAAGTCATCAATGTGCGTAAAAGATGTTTGAAATTGTTGTGCAGTGTTTCAAAAGCGGGTGAGAACATTTGTGTGCAGTATTATAAGCTTAAAATATTATTTCCGGCCATTCTGCACCACTTTAGCCATCAAAAGCCAAGCTAAGTACAAAGTCAGCCACAAATCCGATAAATGTAAACAAACAAAATGGCTGACATGGCGGTGCACGGAGCATGGGAATGACTTCCAAAAGGTGAACTGCTCAATTACGTCTTGAAGTACTTTCGGGCTTAACGAACATGGCACGTCAACCAGCAAGAAACACGCAACCCGAAATGACAGACGGTCACGGGAAAGACCTTGCCTCACGCTTGGCCGCTGCTGTTGGCTGCTGCTGAGACCGAGCTATCCACGAAAGCCTCTAGTGTGAACAGATTCGCACCAACAGTAACTTTTTTTAGCAGAACTAAATAAATACAGTTCCCAAGTTTGGCAGTGTACACATTATTTTTTTGCGTCACTTGTTTCTGCAGCGTATCTGGTGTCCAGAGTACGCATCCGGTTCAAGATCGAATGCGAATGAATTCCCGTAACTCATTCGATGGCAAATGCAATTCAAACCTAATGACATTGCATGTTCCCGTGTGGCAGTCGATCAGTGGCATTAGGTGCTAATGTCATTCAATTAGAATTACATTAAATTTGCTAGTGTGACAGCTGCCGCTGTGGCTCAGTGGTTATGGTGCTCTGCTGCTGACCCGAAAGACGCAGGTTCGATCCCGGCCACGGTGGTCGAATTTCAATGAGGGCGAAATTCTAGAGGCCCGTGTACTGTGCGATGTCGGTGAACGTTAAAGAACCCCAGGTGGTCGAAATTTCCGGAGCCCTCCACTACGGCGTCTCTCATAGCCTGAGTCGCTTTGGGACGTTAAACCCCATAAAACCAAACCAAAACTAAACTAGTGTGACAGGGGTATAAGAAAAGCGGGGCTTAACTGGGTGGGGCACCCTTGTGGGTGTGCGTCCGACCTGTGCAGGTGCTGCGGGCCATCACCAAGATGGTGGAGGACTGGGTGAAGAGCAAGTCTCCGTTTGCGGTGAACCAGTCGCCCACGCTGCGCGAGAAGTCCATCCTGCTGGTGAAGATGATGCAGTTCATGGAGAAGCGGTTCCCCGACGAGCTGGAGCTCAACGGCCAGTTCCTGGAGCTGGTGAACCACGTGTACCGGGATGAGACCCTCAAGGGCACCGAGCTGACCTCCAAGCTGGAGCCAGCCTTCATGGCTGGACTGCGCTGCGTCCAGCCCACCATCCGGGCCAAGTTCTTCGAGGTGCGCTCCCACTGCACTTGCCGTCTGTGGTGGCTTCAGAGTTGTGCTCTCCTATGAGAATGAAACAGACCCAGCCCTGCCCTTATGTGAATACCAAAAGTTCACACAAAATCCCAAAGTTTTTCATTGCAGGCAGAAATAGTGTAAGCATGATCTCAGTGTCCTTTTTAAGAGTCAGCCGAAGTATGAAGTATGGGACATACTTTTGACGCATACATAGAAAGTTTGGTGGACAGATGAGATTAAGAAGTTTGTGGGGCTACGGTAGCCGCCGTTAGTAATGCGTTAATGCCTCTTAGTAATGCGTTAGCATTAAAAGGGTCTACGTAAGTGGAAATGGCGACCACCGTGACATGCGTTACCTTGTGACGTCATCACAACCTGTCCACCAAAT
This sequence comes from Amblyomma mixtum, assembly GCF_055824585.1. NCBI lineage: Eukaryota > Metazoa > Arthropoda > Arachnida > Ixodida > Ixodidae > Amblyomma > Amblyomma mixtum. The sequence continues at coordinate 170,400,700 of NC_143016.1, forward strand.
TGTGAGCAAACTGCCCACTGGCTATAACGGGCTTGCGTGGCAAGTGACAGTTCAGTTAATGATTGGTCGCGAGAGGTTCCATGGGAATAGGAGCCCTTTTGCATAAGCTCCATCGGTGGCCGTGTTTGAAACAACCCCCTGCTGGGGCAGTAACGCGGTGCTTAACACCACTGCACCAGGAGTGGAATGAGCACTCTCGGTGATCTGTGAATGTAAAGCAGAGATTAACCAATTCCGCATATGTGGGCATTAGCTACAACAGAACCAGCAGCAACAGAAAATGGTAACGCATTCAGACGATCCACCGAGGATCGCCCAAGAGCTTTGTTCCCATGGAGCCCTTCACAGGTGCCTTCTCTCTCCTCCTGGCTGACGACAGGTGCTGGACAGCAGCCTGCGGCGTCGGCTGCACGAGCGGCTCCTGTTCATCGTGTGCTCCCAGAACTGGGAGACCATTGGCCCCCACTTCTGGATCAAGCAGTGCATCGAGCTGGTGCTGGGCACAGCCGTCTCCAATGCTCCCCTGCGCAGTGGGCAGACGGTGACCCTGCTGCCCGCGGCCACGGCGGGTCTGCAGTCCCTCGAGGACCTGGCCACCACCTGCCCCACCACGGCACTCAAGGAGGAGCCCACCGACACTGAGGTGAGGGCGCATTCGACGCTGGCAGCACCAACACATTCACTGCTGCATTCGCAGCCTTTCGTACTGTGCTTTTTTCTCTTGCATGGGTGAGGGATGTCATGAATTTTCTCTCGAAGGCACTTATCCCCTGTCACTCCTGCCGTGATTGAAGATTAACGCTCTGATCATCGCCTGAGCAGGTCCAGACCTTATACTCCGTTTCATACATAGCAGGCAATGCTGCGGAGGTTGCTGAAGTAGTGCGTCCGGGAAAGCATATTACTCTGCCAAGTATCATTCGTTCTTTTCGAAACTCTGGTCAGTGTTTGGGCGAAAACAAAGTGCGGTGTAAAACGATACGGTAGCATTGAAAATCACGGTCGAAGCTCTGAGGCGCTCAGTGTTCATGCTCTCCGGCCGTAATTTTCACGGAGAGTGAACTACTTTTTGGATGCGGACTGAGTAGGAGCGATTCACCCTACCAACCGCATATCATACCGCCACGTGTACTTTTATGCGTAGCATATTGCAATCACTCAGTTCATCCCTTGGGCGTGGCCGGGCAGCCACCAAACCACGTGACATGACGTCACGACAGCCGGAGGAAAAACCGTAGGTAAAGATGATGGCGATTCTTGGTGAGAATTGCAAACACAGTAAACATTAAAAAAAAGAAAGAAAAAACGGCTGAGCATGGTGGCGGTTGCAACCGCCCCGTTTCAAAGGGGGCGCTCCTATCCATCCATCTATCCATCCATACGTCATGGAGGAAAAGCTGCTGAGAAAATCGAGTGCCGCCAAGCAATACCTCGCAATACGGGTCATGGGACGAAAATGTGGCATAAGGTGAAGAGAAGTCCAGGAGGTGCCAGTCGCGGCACGTACGATTCGTCGCAACGAAATGTGTTTGTGTTCGCTTTGGTTTTATGGCGAACTACTTTTTGCGCGCGGACTTAGCTTGCGTGAACAGTCTCGCTAGCTTTGGCAGTGTCGCCTGCTATGTATGAAACGGAGTATAGGCATTGTGGCACTGCAGAAATGATAATTTAAAAATGATGTTGAGCATTTTGCATTTTTGTTTTTCATAAGCTACTTTCATTGTCTAAAGCATGTTCTGAGTATTCACTAGGATGTCGCCATTCTGGAGTGTGACTTTGCCGTCTAAAAGTAGTGCCCACGGTTTCCCGAGGCAGCAACAGAGCCTGCCCTTATCATTGCTGTCTGCCCCCACCCAGGAGGAGATCGACATTGAGCTCCCCTCGGCGGCCGTTGGGGAGGAGCGCTCCCTGCTGGAGGGGGCGGGCACCACGAATGGGGGGGCGGGCCGGGCGCGCCAGAACCTGCAGCAGCTGGTGCAGCGCCAGGGCCGCTTCCTGGAGGGGGTGCGAGAGCTGCGCCTGGGGGCCTTCCTGTCGGCCACCGTGCAGCTGTGCCACCTGGACACCCCCCTGGCACAGCACCTGTGGCAGCAGCTGATGCCCCGCCTCTGGAAGGTGCTCAACGACCGGCAGCAGGGGGTGAGTCTGGGGCCACCTACCCCCAAATCTGCGGACACGACCCAGTTGGAAAGAAAGCATCGAGCGATTTAAAGGGCCACGTGCGCGGATTCTTGTCTCATCAGGAGAATACCCGAGTAATTTGCGATTCGCTGATGACATTGCCTTGCTAAGCCACTCAGGACATGAACTGCAAAGCATGATCAGTGAGTTCGACAGGCAGAGCAGAACGGTGGGGCTAAGAATTAACATGCACAAAACCAAAGTAATGATCAACTGCCTAGCAAGGGAACAGCAGTTCGCCATTGGTAGCGAGGTGCTGGAAGTATTAGGAGAATATGTCTACTTAGGGCAGGTAGTGACCGCAGATCCGGATCATGAGAGGGAAATAAGAATGGGGTGGAGCGCAATGGCAGGTTCTCTCAGATCGTGAATGGCAGTTTACCAATATCCCTCAAGAGAAAAGTATACAGCAGCTGGGGATCGAAGGCAACTTTTCTACTTTTCGACTTAGAGTGATGAAATTTGGTAGACTGGTTTAAAACAGCATCAAACAATCAATTATAAAGTTTCACGATGACAGCTTCAGTAGGTTCCCTTTTATCATTGTTTATATGCTGTCCCCATATTGCTTGCTTGTGGAAAGCCTAGCATGACAAAAAAAAAAACAGGCTACAGGTCTGTAAATGCTTTTAATATGTAGTAAGAAGTGTGGTGTAAATCAAGACTCTCTAAAATTTCTCTGCTCTTTTTTTCAAAAGACACAATATGCACCTTCTTTTATGTTTAGAATGTATCGTGCTCTAATTACATGTGAGCCTAAAGAGTAAATCTGAGACTGTCTTGAAGCAGACCACGTTTCAGTGATCACAACAAAACAAACGGGGTAAAAATCCATGCAACCATTGCTGTGCTACGCTTTCCACGAGCAAGGTATGAAGCTCAAAACAAACTTTCGAGAAAACAAGCCTGAAAGTTCTCAGCTAGCACACACTATTTGCAGATGCCGACAAATATATTTATTTGGAGCGCTTAACATTTATTTTTGGGTTAAATATTTCAGTACAACATAGAAACAGTGTTGGAGATGCCAAAAACTGTACTTTTCAAAAATCGACTTTTTTCATGATTTTTGCAATCTGGTCCCCACATCCCCCCTTAAGTTAAGGACAACGCAGTGAGCTATGGAAATAAAATGATAGGTGTAACGTTAAGAGATCGGAAGCGGGCAGTGTGGGTGAGAGAACGAATGCGCATTAATGATATCCTAGTTGAAATCAAGAGGAAGAAGTGGGCTTGGGCAGGGCACGTAATGCGAAGGCACGATAACCGCTGGTCGTTAAGGGTAACGGAGTGGATTCCAAGAGAAGGCAAGCGTAGCAGGGGGCGGCAGAAAGTTAGGTGTGCAGATTAAGAAGTTTGCGAGGATACGGTGGCTGCAACTGGCGAAGGGCAGGGTTAATTGGAGGGACATGGGAGAGAGAGGCCTTTGCCCTGCAGTGGGCGCAGTCAGGCTGATGATGATGATCTTGCTGAAAATTCCTAGTTGTGACGTTGAGACGGAAAAGTTGTTTTTTGGGGGGGGACAAGGGTCTTTGCAGCCGAAAATTGGTAAAAAAAATTATAATGTTTATTTTTTTCATTTTCGCGGTCCTGAGGTCATTGCCATGCTATATACGAATTTTCATTTAAACTGCCTAATTCATGCATTATAGCGTTCCAAAGATGTGACACTGTACACGCAGCCCTTTAAATTGAGGTCTAATAGCACTGAAATTTGATTGCCTGCAGTTCGAGAAATGCGCGCTCCGCCGGCATCATTTTGGTTTCGTTTCACAGGTCGGGATTTAGGCTATTCCTGTACTCTAGTTGGCAACCTTGAGCAAGCCCTGGAAGTGGTAAACAAAGAAACAAAATTCTACAAAATGCGTGCTGGTGTTGGTTTTCCAAATTACATGACTAAAATGGCGACTTTTTGTTGGTTGGCGGCGTCAATCGCAGCCCGGTTCCATTTTGAGTTGGTCGCACCGTCCCACTGCCATGGCTAAGTGAGGTTCGTCAGGCGCCAAGTGCAAAATAACAAGGGAGTAGTTGCTCATTTACTTCCACCCGAGTGCAGCCATACGGCTACAAAGGAAAGCTATGCAGCTTTCTGAGAAACTTCGTAGTTCAAAAGAACCTGGTCCTTGTTTCGAACCCGGGACCACCGCTTCACCGGAGCAGTCGCTCTACCAATTGAGCTAACTGGGATGGCAAGCTTATGGTAGGGCAAGAGCGAATTGATCAATAACTCGAAGTGGGAATAGTGTTGGTCAAATGTTTAGGGGAATCCCCCAAGGTGGAGTAGGTTTGTAATAAGGGAGTAATTACTCATTGACTTCCAGCTTACCGGGCTAACTGGGTTAATTCAGCTAACCAGGATGGCAAGCTTATGGAAGTGGGAACAGTGTTGTCAATGTTTAGGGAAATCCCCAAGGTGGAGTATGGCTGTGTATGGCTGCGCTCGGGTGGATGTCATTGAGTAATTGCTCCCTTGTTACAAGTCTACTCCAGCAACTCTATCACGGAGGGATTCTACTGTAGGTGCATCAGGATGGCTCATGTAACATTTTCATTAACGATAAGGCAGCACCAAAAGCTAGACAACAGGCACAGCACTGTGTTTTTCTGTGTCCTGCCTTTGTTGAGCTGTGTGCACTGGTTTACGTTTTGTGGCGTGTCCATGGGTGTAGACGGTTGTGCAGGTGTGCACATTCCTCTTCTTCACCCCTCACTTTTCATGTGTCTGTGTGCAGGCCCTTGCTGGGGAGCTGGTGCCCTTCCTGTGCAGTGGCAGCCACGTGGTGCAGAAGGACTGCCACCCCAACGCCATCGGCACCTTCGTGGAGTCCCTGGCCCAGTGCAGCCCCCCAGTGCCCATCAAGCCTGCACTCATCAAGGTGGCCGCTGTTTCTTTTTCTTTTTGTTGTATGCAACTGTTGGGCGAGGGGAAGGGGGCATCACAGAACGATCCCACACTACCTACTAGGAATCTGTTAAAATGGCCTAGTGGGAAATTATGTTTCATATAATTGGTTTCATTTCCATTATCACTGGAGGAAAGCATATTTTGTCCAGTGCATGTTTTATTTACAGGCAGCCTTTCACCCTTTCTTTTGGGCCTTCTCCTATTCCTTTCCACCCCTGAGAGTGTAGGGTGGACAAAAAATTCTGAGGGTGCAAAAATTGGTTTTTGAGGAAAGGAAAGGGCGCAGTAGTTCTCACATCTGGACACCTTAGTGGACACCTCAACCACACCTTAAACCATGCAATTGAAGGTGTATATGTGGTGGTTTCCGACCCCCCCAACTTGACTAAAACTTGTAAGCTCTATGCAAAGAGAAGTGCTATGACGCCACTTGCAAGGCTGCACAAAGAATGGTTGGTCAAACTTTTGGTGCGAATGTGGAAATGCTCCCACCTCATTCCGGTCAGTCAGTGATACCATTGCTGGGATTTCATCCACACCTTCATGGATTAGGGGGAGGGGATTGGTGTGATGTCTCATACAGCGTTGTCATGTGACTTGGTATGATGTTGACTCTATTTTCTGCAGACACATTTTCTGCAGACACATATGAATACACACTGGCAGAGACAGGCTTGCAGAAATGGCATTGAATGTATGATGTCTGCTTAGCTGATGCAGTTGTATCAGTGTGTTAGGGAGTGTGAACAACAAAAAAGTCCCAAGTTTTAGCAATCAACTTCAATAAACAAGCTTAGGAAGATGTGGTAAGAAGTTTTAAACAAGCATAGAGTTGACTAGGTATTGGGCCAATAGATTCCTTTTACTGATAGAATACGACAAGAATGAACAATAGAACCCACCAATTTGAAACCTGCATTCTTGCGGGTGTTGTTTTCATGCCCAATAAGTGTTTGTTGTCTTAGCAAATGCTGGAGTGCCCCTTGGGCATTCTTGCCGTGTGGTGTGTGAGGATGCCCCGAGTCCCCCTGTCAACCTCCTTCCCTGTTGCTGTGCAGTACCTGGGCCGCTCGCACAACCTGTGGCACCGTGCCTGCCTGCTGCTGGAGCAGGCGGCCCTGGCCGGTCGTGGAGGGGGGGCAGGGGCCTGCTCCTCCTCCTCGGGTGCCAGCGTGCGGGGGGGTGTCCCAGAGGAGGCCGGGGCAGCCGAGGACGCCCTGGCTGAGCTGTACTCGCTGCTGCGTGAGGAGGACCTGCTGGGGGGGCTGTGGCAGCGGCGGGCGCGCCACCCAGAGACTCCGCTGGCCCTGGCCCTGGAACAGCAGGGCTGCTTTGAGCAGGCACAGGCTGCCCTGGAGGCGGCCATGGCCCGTGTGCCCCGGCACGAGTCGGCCTCCAGTCTGCTGCAGAGCGAGTGCCGCCTCTGGGAGGAGCACTGGCTCAGGTGGGGTGCTCCACTCTTTCGGGGAAGAGCAGGGGTTCCAGAGCTGCCCACACTTAAATGGCTTCTGGTGGTCTGAAAGGCATGATCATAAGCACTTTCTGCATCATTTATGGGAATTTTTTCTCCTTGAGATGTACCCCGCCGCGGTGGCTCAGTGGTTACGGCGCTGGGCTGCTGACTGGAAAGACGCGGGTTCGATCCCGACCGCGGCGGCCGAATTTTGATGAAGGCGAAGTTCTAGAGGCCCGTGTGCTGTGCGATGTGAGTGCACGTTAAAGAACCCCAGGTGGTCGAAATTTCCGGAGCCCTGCACCACGGCGTCCCTCATAGCCTGAGTTGCTTCGGGACTTTAAAACCCCCATAAACCAAACCAAACCTAAACCATCACCTGAAGATGTTCAGTTTGCTGATTTTAAGCTCATGCAGGCACTTCAATGGCTGTTCTGTTCCCTACTTTCATTTTGAGCACAGCAGTGCCCTAGTGGTCTCAGCATTGACCTTGCATGCAGGAGGTGTGTGGTGTACTAGTGTAGGGTAGCCAACCTGAACACCTGGTTAACCTCCCTGCCTTTCCTCTCTCCTTCTCCCCTCAATCCCCAGTGACACGTGGTACCCACCAGAGACACAGTGGCCACAAGCTGTCCCCAGGCCTGGCCTCCTTTGGGGTGTAGTGCTTGGGAAACGGGTATTGGGCCCCACCATGAGTAGACGAAAATCATTTTGTGCCGTACCGTTCTTTGACCATACATGCCCTTGTGTCGTAAAAGTTCATCACCATCTGCTTTCTTTTCGCCATCAAAGTGGTGGAAGGGAGTGTGCTTTCTATGCCACTGGGTGTGAATGTATGCTCTCTCTTAGCAGGATATTTTTGTGTAATGTTCCCTGGCCATTCATTCCTACTAGGCCCGTCATGTCTTTGCGATGTTTTCATATTGCCTTAGGGCGTGCTTATACCAGCAAGTCGTGGACTTCACTTGTTTTGATCAGTTTGTCATGCTTACGGGCACCAGATAAGTTGTGAGTGACTGTAGCAGGTCAAACAAAACTGGTCACATGATTCCACAACTCACCAGTGTTAGCATACTTTCACTCTTGTTGTGAGCCCGGCAGGGGGAACGGCAGCTGCCTCAGTGGCCAATGTGCAGTGGCCTTTGCTTACTGTCTTGTACAGCCGGCCACATCTTTAGCTGGCGTGCGTGATGGCTGCGTTTTCCGTGCTCCTGCCCCTTATGACAGAGCAAACTTGCGAAAATATCAACTCTAAGCACAGGCTCACTAAGCCCGTGCTTAATAAGGAGATTTCCGAAAGTTTGCTTCGTCGTAAAGAGCAGGAGCGCAGAAAAAGCGGCCATAACGCACGCCAGCTAAAGATGTGGCCGGCTGTACTTTCCAAATTATTGTCAAGACAGTAGGGAGGTTGCTGCTTGAAGATCTTGTGCAAGCCTTAAGTCAGAAGGCTGGCAAACAGGAACCACAAAACGCTAACACTTGAGTGGAACTGCGTAGCTACTCTAGTCACAAAACACTCCCTTGGGGCTCTTCACCCTCAGTCAGGGAGGAGTGGGGAGGTTGGTTGTGAGTGTAACAAGCTTGTTGAGTGCGCCTCCCAGAAAGGTCTCTCACCCTGCTGCCAGGTGCTGCAAGGAGCTGAACCAGTGGGAGCTGGTGCTGGAGTACGGCAGCTCCAAGAGTGCTGCCAACCCCCACCTGGTGCTGGAGAGTGCGTGGCGTGTGCCCAACTGGCCCCTCATGAAGGAGGCCCTGTCACAGGTGAGGGGCTTTTTTTTTTCTTCCTTCTATGGGTCAAGAGCAACCATATGGGCAACCTAGAGGTGTTGCACAATCTGAGGAGGAGGAAACTGGCTATTTTAGTTTGTCTGCTTTCACTGGAATTTTCTACATTCATGGTGACCTTATCTGGAATGAAAATTAGCAGGGCCCACCTAAAAATTTAGTTTTGTTGAGGCAGATCTCTTGGAAAGTTGATAGGGTGTTCCTTTTTGGTGTATCAGGTGTGTGTGTGTGTGTGCCCAAGCAGTGGTGGCATTCCTGTTTGCGCTGTGTGTCCCCCCCTCAGGTGGAGCTGAGCTGCCCCAAGGAGCAGGCGTGGCGGGTGAACCTGTACCGGGGCTACATCGCCATCTGCCACCCGGACGAGCAGCACCTGTCCCTGGTGGAGCGCGTGGTCGAGGTCATCACGGGGCAGTGCATCCGCGAGTGGCGCCGCCTGCCCCACGTGGTCTCCCACGTGCACGTGCCCCTGCTCCAGGTTAGGGTGGAGCCTAGTAGCCACGAAAGCTGCCCCTGTGGAAGTTGACTCGAGAAATTTGGCAAAAGTTCTATCTTCTAGTCTCAGTTGGCTAACGTAACGCCTTGGATTGGCTGTGGGAAGTTGTAAGTCAAGGTGTATGTGCTGCACCAAGTGTAGCTGCTTGATGCCTGTTGCCGTTGTTCTTCCGTGGTTGGTGCGAAATCGATTGTGGCGCATATGCTGGCAGCAATTGACTCAGCTTGGCTCAGACCTCAGTTCAGCCCCGCCTTGGGAGCCCGGTGTGAAATTCGGCAAGCAGGCTTTTTCGCATATCATAGCTGACCAAAACGCAGCTTCAGAGCTCATGCTAGAAGAACTGTGAAGGTGACAGGGCAAGTGCCATGGGTGATGGGTGCGAATGTTAAGTATATGTGGCATATTGTGGAAGCGTCACACTAAAAACCATGCGCTTTTGCGTTGTGATTGTTTGATGCGGGTAGTCGGATATCTTGGTTCTCATCCCGTGTCATATGTTGGAGAGCCCACTTCAAGCCTATCAGCGTCCTAATGTGGCTGATCCAGGCAATACAGCTGAGGAGAGAGCTGTTTGTATTCGATCACTGCCAAATATTAGAGAAAAAATTTTACAATATTCAAAAATTCTTGAATACGAAATTCTTGAATATGAACCAAATAACAAACGTATTCACTTCATTTGAAGGCAGAAGCCTTTAATGCCTCATTGTTGTAAGCAGGAGTTGTCGACAGAAATGTCACGCTTTTCAATTGGTGGAAATGGTCGTGATGTCACAGTGCGCGAATTTCAAACACTGCCAATTGTACTTTGGCTAGTAACCATGCAACCAGTTAACGGGATGATATAGTGGTGCTCCAAGGAAGTGGGATTGAGTTTGATTAATTAGTTAATTAACCTTTATAGTCAGACCACATAAATAAATAAAACTGTGTAGGAAATTGGTTCAGTGGGGGAATCAAACTGGGTCTCCGGAGTGCGAGACAAGCATGCCAACCACTCCGCCTTGCCAGCTCGATGGTTTGGAATGAACAAAGGCGCGTCTAGTGAAATAGGCGTCTTCTTTCACTCCCATCTTGTCAATATATTGACAATGCTTTCCATAATGGCCTGCTGTGTAGCACAATGCCTCACAGTGCAGCTGTTTCCTCGCCCCAGGCGGCCCAGCAGATCATGGAGCTGCAGGAGGCGGCCCAGATCCACCAGGGGCTGCAGCCAGCAGCTGCCGCTGCCGCAGCCGTGGGCCGCCCCGCACCCCCCAGCCTGTACGACATGCGCGCCATTGTCAAGACGTGGCGCAACCGCCTGCCCGTGCTGAGCGATGACCTCTCCCACTGGAGCGACATCTTCACCTGGCGACAGCACCACTACCAGGTGGGCACTGCACTGTTCCTACTCTGAACTGGAAGTGGGAAGCTGGCTCTTATCTATTGGTAGACAGAACATCTCCAGTGTTCTTTCTCACGTTGTCTTTTTGCCCCTTAGGCCAGTAGGATGCCTAAGGATGCCTACGTGAGTAGGATGCAATTCTAGAGGCTCGTGTACTGTGCGATGTCAGTGCACGTTAAAGAACCCCAGGTGGTCGAAATTTCCGGAGCCCTCCACTACGGCGTCTCTCATAGCCTTAGTTGCTTTGGGACGTTAAACCCCATAAACCAAACCCAAACCAGCCAGTAGGATGCACAGAACAAACTTGGCACTCATTGTTCTCATAGGGCTTTGCAAGGCTGTGGCAGCAGGTTGTCATGACCAGATTGAAAGGGCAGCAAGCCCCAAGCACATGGCACTGTTAGCACAGTCAACGTTGCCATTTTTTGGGCTGACTTTGCCCGCACTACGGAGTACAGTAGAATCTCGATAAACGGAAATCGGTTAAACGGAACTACCGCTTAAACGGAACAAACGCCTCGCGATTGGTTGGTTTTGTATTAAGCCAATGTAAAAAAAATCTCGTTAATCGGAACTCAAATTTTGCGACCACCGCGTTAACGGAACCGAAAAACTCTGAACCGCAACTAGTTGGACAAGCGCAGTGCCATCGCGGTACGCATCAATGCTCCCCTCCTCCTCCTCCCCGCGTCACCTCTCCGGTTTCAGTCTCCGGCGGTTTCCGGTTTGCTCGTACACTGCCCTCCGCATCGCTCGCTCGTGTTCACGGCGGTTGTGTTCAGTTAGGCCTAAGCCCTAGAGCTTTTGTTCGGTCCGATGGCAGCGCAAAAACGACCGCACAATGCACTTGCGTTGGAAAGGAAGATGGAGATCATCAACGACTTCGAGAGTGGTCGCTTCACGAAAACGGCGCTAGCGACGAAGTACGCCGTCCCCAAAAGCAGCCTAACAAGAATTCTTCAGGACTAGGACAAGCTGCGGGAGGCGTTCGAGACGTCACGCTTTGGTCCTCAAAGAAAACGACTGCGAGCGGCTGACCACGAAGACTTGGAGAAATGCCTGGTGCTTTGGCTGCGCAGAGCCCGCAGTGAAAACATCCCAATCAGCGGGCCACTAATTCGTGCAAAAGCGGAAGAATTTGTTCTTCACCTCGGCATCGAGGGTTTCTCGTGCAGCGAGGGGTGGCTGACCCGGTTTAAAGAGCGCAATGGACTGGTGTTTCGTGCTGTTTCAGGGGAAGCTGCCGCTGCTGACGCGACGGCATGCGGAGACTGGCGAGAAAGACGGCTGCCCGAGATTCTGGAGGAATACGATCCAGAGAACATCTACAATGTAGATGAGACTGCACTCTTTTACAAGTTGCTCCCCTCAAAATCGCTATCATTTAGAGGAGAGAAATGCACCGGAGGGAAACTGAGCAAGGACAGGCTGACCGTCCTTATTGGTGCCAACATGACGGGCAGCGATAAGTTGAAGCCGCTAGTGATCGGCAAATCGAAGCATCCTCGTTGCTTCAAAAACGTCGCAACCTTGCCCGTTTCATACCAGGCCAATGGCAAGGCGTGGATGACGCAAGCCATTTTTAGTGAGTGGATTTATCGCGAGGATGCGCGCTTCTCTCGCAACAAGCGGAAAGTTTTGTTCCTGGTGGATAACTGCCCTGGACACGGAACTGTGCCAGGTTTGAAGTCCATACAGCTGGAATTCCTGCCAGCGAACACCACAGCACTGCTGCAGCCTATGGATCAGGGTGTGATTCAAGCGCTCAAGTCGCGCTTCCGCAAAAATCTTCTTAGGAGGATGCTCTTATGCATGGACCAGGGGAAGGAGTACAAGGTAGATGTACTGCGTGCCGTTTACCTCCTGGATGATGCTTGGCGGCAGGTTAGTGCAACCACCATTGCCAGCTGCTTCAGGCATGCAGGGTTTGCCGCAACCACAGAAAAACCCAGCACACAGAGTGAGCCTGATGATGTTCACGACGCAGCCGAGGAAGATTTGCTACTAGAGAATTGTGCTGCGATGGGCATTCAACTTGATGAATATGTCCAGATCGACAGCGATGTGGCAACGTGCCCAGAAAATACCGTGCACAGCATTATAGCTGATGTCTGCCCCCCTGAGACGAGGAGGAAGAGCTTGAAAACGAGACCGCCGACTCTGATCCTGTGGTGACACCTGCGCAGGCGGAATCGGCAGTCCAAATGCTGAAGAGTTTCTTCCAACGAGAAGAAGGTTCGGAAGTGTTTCTGCACAGCCTGTCAAGTATGGGTGATGCCATTAACAAAAAACGGCTGCGAGAGCTCAAACAAGCAAATATAAAATCCTTTTTCACTAGCCAATAAGTGGTAATTCCCACTCTTTTGACATTTTTTTTTTTAATTTCAGTACTAGTACTACTGGAAAAAAAATTCACTGCTTATTTTTCTCTAATAAAGTTTGTTCTCATAGTGTACCGTTCTCCTTATTACCTAGATTTCGCAAATTGAGATCCGCTGAGACTGCCAACTGCGCGCGCGCGCGCCAGCCGCGTAGGGATCACGCGGAAGCGGATTGCGCAATGCTGAACCTATTCTCTCTCTAAACGAAACTCCTGATAAACGGAACATATTTTCCCGGTCCCTTGAGGTTCCGTTTAACGAGAGTCCACTGTACTGTGACTAGAGGTAAGCCTGTATGTAACAAAACTCCATGTAGCGAATTCCTCAATATTACAAAGTTTCTCAGTTCCGCAGTGCCGCCCTCCATTGAAGCATGTCTATTTGCAAGCTCCGTTGCAAGCTCCGCATCAGCTAGCCATTAACTACTGCTGCATTACTTGAAATATGGCCAGGTCATGGGAGTTTCATGACACTAAAATGCTAATTGGCTGAGAGAGTTTTTGAGGTCTATGGTTGATGGCCAGGCTGAGGCATTTTTTCTTTTTTTTTATGCGAGCCGAGCATGCTGGACGAGGAGAGTGCTTCCGACTCCCCCGCTTCCGCACCCTGCATGTAATGCTGCTCATGCGATCTGCAGCGCGGATGATGGCGGCTGCTGCTGCACTCGCATTACGCGAAATCTCTCTAGAGGTTTGCCACTTCGCGTAACAGGGGTTTACGGTGAAAACGGGGTAGACCATTTCATCTACATTTCTTTTTTCATTTTGGCTTCTGTTCTGCACAGTCTTCGAGTTTAAAAGCGGAAACTGGCTATTATGAAAACCTGCATTTAACTAAAAATTGCGGACTTTCCTCAATGTCATATTATCCAGGTTTAACTGTTAACCCGTCTGACCACTTAATGCTGTGCAATGCTGGCCATCATAGCACTGCAAGAGTTAGCGTGAACTAATGTGCGCAAGTTTAATGGTTCATGTTCAGTGAGGTTTTGTCATGCATGGCGGCACTATGAATTAGTGAAAGGCTCACAAATTCATAGGTCACCAGACAATTCAGTGTATCTCAGTTTGTTTCAAAGGGAGTCCGTCATGCTGTGCTATTTGTTATCATTGGTACCGTCATGCTGTGCCAGCTGTTTAAGCTGTAAAAACAATCGTCTCGTGGTGTGCAGGCCATTGTTAGCCACTACGACAGTGGTGCCAACCAGGCAGGTGCCGAGACGCCCGGCAACCAGGCCATGCTTGGGGTGCACGCATCGGCCCAGTCCATCATCCACTACGGCAAGGTGGCACGGAAGCACGGACTCACCAACGTGTGCCTCGACTCCCTCAGCCGGTGCGTCTTATCCTGAGAGATGCATTTGTTGTTTACTGGCTGGTGTATAGTCAATTATGTTGGTGATGGGTGAGAAAAAAATTGTTTACAATTCTTGTTTCTTTTAGTAGCTGCATTTTGTAAAAAAGTGTGTTGTCTTTTGTTTGGAATATCTCTAGACTTTTTCAAATGATTCAAATGATTTCAAATGAACAATTTTCAAATTGTTCATTTCACATTGTGTTAAGTTTTTATTTATTGTATTCGCATTGCAACCAAACTTTTTTATTCATACACCTCTACTTGGTAGACGTAAGGCTGCCAGAGATATTGATCAGAGGAGTCGTGTTTTGCTGGTGCTTGCAGGATCCACACCATCCCCAGTGTCCCCATTGTGGACTGCTTCCAGAAGATCCGGCAGCAGGTCAAGTGCTACCTCCAGATGTCCAACGTGACGGGCAAGAACGAGCTACAGGAGGCAAGTGTCCGATCCACATCCACTGTGTCAGTGTGTGTCGACACTTATTGTGTTCAGACTTGTTACTTACAGCTGCTACCCTGCAATATCTTGACAAAAACATCCAGGTAATATAGCCTCAACTTTCCATAACCATGCCGTGCATAACTACTCACATTCCTGATGTCAGAGGGGCCTGACTCCTTCGTGGATGTCCCCTCTGTCAAGCTGCAGAACTGTCATTGCACTGTGAAATGGGCTGTGCCCTTGCCTCTCATCTTTGCTGTGAATTCTCCAAGCTTTGAAGCCAGGAGCTCATTCGGCATACACAATTGTACTAACTACGTTGTGCACAGTGTGGCTGCGTTAGCACGGATTTGCTCTTTGGTTCACGGCATGACCTACGAGCCATGTAGACTACTGGCTCACAGCCTTGCTTCATTGTTCATTGCCCACAGCTTTGGATATTTAAATTTTTATTATAAACACGTTTCAAAGTATCGCATTCACTCGATTCTAAGCGCACCCATTTTCCATGGTTAGAAAAAGAAAATGCAGTGCCTTCGATTAGCGCACCTGATTTTCATGCTTCCATAAAGGAATGAATCTTTTAACTTAGAACAAGCAACCTTTATTGCAGCCACTCTGATGTGATGATCAAGTAAATGGCGCCACCATCTCAGTCGTCTTTCTGGTGGATGCCTGTTTGCCTTCGAAGCGAAAATCTACGCCTTTTCACAAAGTTTTGTAATCGAACACCTGCTGGCTTGGAATTCTGTCCGCTTTAGGCCTATCTGCCTCACCAGCTGCCTAACCCTGACTTCCGTAGTCATAAGCCTGTGGTCTGCTTGCTGCTGTTGCATGAAGTTGGCAAGCTATTCTTCTATTTCTGGAAACCGGCTCTTTCCTGACCTACTGAAACCTTTTCTAGCCAACTTGATTGGCGAAGGTCCTGTCCATTTGCATCCACCTATCACGCGCATAGGTTTCAGCACATGAGGCCACCTGATTGCCGCTTGCCTCTGCTCACAAGATCACCTTTTTTTTCAGCCCGACACATCTGTGCAACTGACGCTTCCATGTCTGCTCAAATCTAGGTCGAAGCCTTGCTGACGGGGCACTTCAGGTGCTTGCGAGGCCTATCAATATCCATGACTGTGGTAGGCTAGTCGATATCGATGTGCAAAAACTTACCAAGCCACCATTTTTGTGATGTTGATGACAATAGGGTGTCGCCGGTGTAGTTTCTTTTTCATATTCAATTCTTACATGCATGTCATTTTCAGGTAATTTTTCCCACAAGAAAGGTATACAGTTGAATCCCGCCACAACGAAATCGGCGGGGCGTACGAAAAATTTCGCTGTCGCGGAATTTCGTTGTCGAGAATTTACAGACGAGTCGGCTGATCCCGGGCTGGCGTTGCGTATGTCTCCTCGCCCAACGCTGCCTCTCCTCCTCCTCTTCTCTTCTCGCCCAACGCCGCCTCTCCTCCTCTTCTCTTCTCGCCCAACGCCGCCTCTCCTCCTCCTCTTCTCTTCTCGCTCAACGCCGCCTCTCCTCCTCTTCTCTTCTCGCCCAACGCCGCCTCTCCTCCTCCTTTTCTCCGTTCCTTCTTTCGCCACCTCCTTTACTTGCCTCCTCCCCCACATCGTTTCGAGAGCCCTCGGGCCTCATCGCATCTGCACCGCTGCGTGCTACCACGGCGCTCTCGCGGGCTTGCTGCCGCCGGCCTGGCGTTGCATAAGTCAATGCTCACGCGCGCTTCAACGAAACGTCTTGATACTGCTACTCGGGGTTCAACAGACCCCTGCGATGACAAAACGCCGGCTGTAAGCCGCCCTAGGCTAATATCACAGTTGGCTGTGTCACCTTCTTGTGTTGAGCTGAAGTGCCCGACGCAAGTGCCTTGCCGATGTTTTCTTTGCTCTTCAGTATCGTTGATAACGAACTCGGCGCGATGCCAAAATCTGCGGCAATAATCGACTTCTTCTTCCCGCTTTCTGCTTCGGCGATAATACGCGCTTTTTCTTCTAGCGAAAGAAATTTCCGCTTCTTCGCTGGCGGCGACATCCTAGGCAGAGACGCGACGAGACCACGCTAAACGGTGCACACACAAAGGAAGAAATGGTGAAGCAGAGTGGGCTTCTTCCTGCACTCTCGCGTTTTCCTTTTTTTTTTCTCTGACAGGACACGAAGCTCCGCCCACCGATGGCTCCGCCCACCGGTCCACACAGACTGCCTGAAACGCGCTCGGTGCCTAGCAGACGACGTGGCCACGGAGGACGCGGCCGAAGACGCTAGCAGATGGCGTGCGCTAGCACATTTTACACGCGCTTTCGAGGAGCCCCTCTTCGCTTGGAGGCCGCGAACGCTTACCAGCCAACACCGCTAGCAAGTGATCATGACGCGCTTTCGTGCTTGACAGGAAACCGCGAGCACCATGACAGCGAGCTACATCAATCGAAGAAGCCCAGCAAAGAGCCAATGAGCGGGGCGTGACGTCACTTCAAAAATCACGTGGGCATCTGGAGAAAAAAAAAAAAAAAAGCACACGAGGGTGTGCGCGAGGAGGATGTGCGATTGAGTGCGCGTACCCCCCCAACAGTCTGCGATGCAAAAAAATTAACGGCGGGAACGGGAAAGTCGCTCTTCAGCACTCAACTTCTGAAGAAAGACAAGACGGAGGGGCCACTCACCCGCGAAAATTCGCAAAAAAAATTCGTAGAAGCGAACACGTGCTCGCAAAGTACTTCGTTTTTGAGGAAATTTTAATACATTAAGTCCTATGGGGGTTTCACGGGGAATGCAAATTACTTCGTTGTGGTGAAAATTTCGTTGAAGCGGCGTTCGTTGTACCGGGATTCAACTGTATGTTAGAATCGAGTGAATACTGTAAGGGATGACAAACACGTGGTACATATTGCTATTTAATATTTTGAGATATTTTTCAGATTTTCTTGAGGGTATTGGTGAGCACTAGCAAAATACGGAGAGGGACAAACACACAGGACTAAGTGCTTCTAACAACTGTTTATTGTCTGAAGAAACACTGGTATACAGTCCACGACTGATTTTTCGGACTCTCTAGGGACCGCGAAAACGACCGAAAAATCGGGCAGTCCGGAAAATCAAATTTCACCGAAAAAATCACAAACTTATTCTCAGTATGCCGGAGAAAGCGGCCAATTATATTGCACACATTCTAAAGCTCCTCATGACTATATTTCACCGTGCGACATACTGTATAAACACGTATAAGGGCTGCACTTTTTTTTTCCAGATTCGAGGGCCAATTTTTGGGGTGCGGCCCATACACGCAATGTGCGAAAATATATATTTTTTTAAGTAAAAACACACCAACGAGGGAATGAGCGACATTTATTCTACGTTCAATTGTCACGGAGTATTTCGACTCTTGAGCAGGTGCTGTGCTCTGGTGCACGCTCATCCCAAAGAAGCCGCGCAGCATGTCCGCTGTCAACGCGTAGCCGCTGTTCCGAAATTCCATCACATAAGAGGAGAAGCTCTTCTTCCAGTTCGGGAAACTCGCACGGCTTGCGTCGGAAAGCACGCTTTTTGCAGCTTGTATTTCTCTTTTGGTTTCACCATCATCGGACGCACTTCTCGGCCATGTTGAATTTCCTGCCCGCCGCACTCTTACCGAGTTGGAGAGCTAACTCCCAGCCGTGTAGCTTAAGGTGCTTGCCCATCACGCTAAAACTGCGAAGCTCGGTGGCAGCACGCGAAAGCCACAATCACAACTATTACGGCGAACGCGCTAACGCGCCACAAAAGGCTGGAGCTGGCGATACTGATGCCGATGTGGATAGCGGAGAATCGCGGCGGGGAAAAAAGTTGATGATGATGATGATCACAGCCTCGGGCGCCATCCATAGACGGCACTTGGAAGCTCCTGTGTGCGTGCGTGGCCGCCGCGATCTGCTCCGGCGGCGCGTCCAAAGCGCGCTTCGATCGCGATCAAGCGCTCCGCGATCGTATTCGCGTTCCGTATTTGGAACGAAAGACTCGGCACAGATGAGTTCCGTGAACTCAGACTACGGTTCAAGTTCGTGCGGCGGAAGACATTCAAGAACAGTACGAATTCGAAAACACGCGTGCGCAATGTGCCGACTCTCGCAGAATTTCCTTTAAGCTTTAACTTCGTTTTGTTTGATCAAGTTTTCGGTCTCTCCTGCAGTTTGAGTAAAGGGGGGCCCTGGTCTTGAAAAGAAAATTTTTATTAATCTAGTTATAGTTATGAAATTTTCGGGCCACATGTATTTTTGTGCGCTGATTTTAGATATGCCATTTAATTTCATGTAAAACAATTCCTTGAGCACTTGTGCAATTTTTATGCAAGTATTTTGCGGAAAGTTTTGAAGAAAATTTGCTGCAGGAAACTTGCTGAAATGCATGCCATTGGGTTCTCTTGACACCAAGGAATGCAATAAGGGTAAAATTATCATCCTGGCTATCGTAGAACTTGAGTTATAGGGTACAGAAGCTGCCACTTCAGGAACAGGAATACAAACTTTTCTTCTCATTTATGAAGCGACAACTTCAGAACCTGATGACTTAAGTTCTACGATAGGCAGGAAGACAGTTTTACCCTTATTGCATTCCTTGGTGTCAAGAGAACCCAATGGCATGCTTTTCAGCGAGTTTCCTGCAGGAAATTTTCCGTAAAACTTTCTGCAAAATACTTGCATAAAAATTGCACAAGTGCTCAAAGATATGTTTTACACGAAATTAAATGACATATCTAGAATCAGCGCACAAAAATACATGTGGCCTGAAGATTTCATAACTGTGACTTCATTAATAAAAATTTTTTTTTCAAGACCAGTGTCCCCCCTTAATGAGGCTCCACTGTGTACGTGTATTCTATGGTGGCTTGGGTACAGGCGGCGAGTGCGAACGAGGTCCTAAAAATCGAGTGGTCAGCTGTGCTGCGTCCGAAATTTCAAGCGCTCTTACACATTGGCTCTATGGGCCATGTCGCGGTGCCGCGAAAAAGTCCGAATAATCAAGCATGTCCGAAAAATCAGGCGTCCTAATTTTCGGTCGTCGACTGTATATGTCAATGTCATATCAGTGCCCTCAAGGATGTATTTCCAACTAGCCCCAGTAGTTGCTCTTTTGAGCGTGATTGAACGACTAGTACCGTATTTACTCGCATAATAGGCGCACCCCTAGTTTGGTCGCGAAAAATCAGATTTTTTTTTTCCGCACATAATAGGTGCACCCCGAACTTGGCACTGTGATCAATACTGTATTTACACGATTGCAAGCCGACGCCTCGCCACCCCCCACCCCCAATCTTTATTTTAACAAAGTTTTTGCTGAACTGACTACTGGTTCACACTAGTGCTGCTGCCGTCGCAGCTGCTGCGGACCCACAGCACGTACGGCGACATCATGTAGAACAGCCGCACTCAGTTTTCAGGGATGCTCACTTTAAACGTCTGTTTGGAAAGTTTCATCTCCAGCCGGAAACGTTCCCGACTTAGGCCCGCGAAAACCTCGGCGCCTGGAGTCACGTACGAAAATTTAGGCACGCCACAGACGCAACTGCCGCACTTCTCGGCCACGTCGAGTTTCCGACCTGCCGCACGCTTGCCGTGTTCGAGAGCAAACTCCCAGCCGTGTAGCTATTAAGGTGCTTGCCCGTCGAGCTAAAACAGCAACGCTCGGCGGCAAAGCCACAAACCACGATGAACTACGCGCTACCGCAGATCCCGGCACTTGATAGCAACAAAAAAAAAAAAAACCTGGAGCTGGTGATGCTGATGGCGATACAGATAGTGCACGCTTGCGGCGGAAGAAAACATTGATGATGATGATAAGCTTGGCCTTAGGCGCCCTTCGTGGGCGTGGGCGGCGTCTGGAAGCTCCTTTGCGCGTGTGTGGCCTCCGCGATCAAGCTCCCGTTGCGCGCAGCCGGAGCTGATCGCGGAGGCCTCGACGCGTGCATTTCAAAGGCTATTCCCGCGTGGGTCGTGGAAAGTTTCGGTGCGGCCCTTACACGTTATTTTTTTTAATATTTTCTTCGGGAAAACGGGGTGCGGCCCGTACACGAGTATGCGGTATGCTCAATGCGGTATGTTCAATTTTGCGAGTGGAAAAATTTCCGGAAATTTTACCCCGCGTAATAGGCGCACCCCGAACTTTGAGCCGGATTTTCTGGAAAAAAAGTGCGCCTATTATGCGAGTAAATACGGTAGTTGCTCTTTTGAGTGTGACTGAACGACTAGTAGTTGCTCTTTTGAGCGTGACTGAGCGACTAGTGGTTGCTCTTTTGAGCGTGACTGAACGACTAGTGGTTGCTCTTTTGAGCGTGACTGAACGACTAGTGGTTGCTCTTTAGAGCGTGACTGAATGACTAGTAGTTGCTCTTTTGAGCGTGACTGAATGACTGACGGTTCGTTGCATCTCCGGCTCGCAGGGCCTGGACGTGATCGAGTCGACCAACCTCAAGTACTTTGCCAAGGACATGACGGCCGAGTTCTATGCGCTCAAGGGCCTCTTCCTGGCCCAGATGGGCCGCTCGGAGGAGGCCAACAAGGCGCTGAGCGCGGCCGTCCAGATGCACGACACCCTGGTCAAGGCCTGGGCCCTGTGGGGCGACTACCTGGAGGGCCTGTTTGGCCGCGACCGGTGGGAGGGCCGCCAGCTGAACCTGGCTGTCTCCGCACTCACCTGCTTCCTGCATGCCTGCCGACACCAGAACGAGCCCAAGGCCCGCAAGTACCTGGCCAAGGTGGGCATCCACTTGTGTCTTTGCATGCGGTCAAATTTTTTTTCAACTTTTTAATAACTTGTATGCTTTACGTGGTTATTTACCCATACATTCTTGAACTTCTTGCCTTAGAAACCTCTCTAGAACCACTGTCTCTCGGATATGGTCATTCTGAACTCCATATTTCTTGGTCTCACACTATGTCCATGCTAGCTTGCTTGCACTGCTGTAGATTACTTTTTGAAGACAAATTTGAAGGAACCCTGAAATGTGTCCCTGAAAAGAGGCACTGTCCCGGTAGTACTGTATCCAATTTTTACTTTTTAGTAAAACTCTATCCTGTGGCTTTTTCTGGCTATATATTGACTTTAGCGCAGAAGCAAAGCTGCATTGCTGAGAAAACGGCATTTGAGGGGGGACACGGCTGTTTGCAACCTAAAATTGGTAAAAAAATCGTATTTCGACCTTTTCATTTTTTCGCGATCCTTTTCGATTTCGCGATCGAGGCGGATTATAGGTCGACCCCCTTACCTTGAAGCAAAAAAGTCAACATAAAAATTATGAGGCACAAAACATCGTTTTATTCACTGGTGCCACCAGACTCGTTGCCTCCTCATTCGTCCGAGCTGTCTGAGCTCTCGTCCGAAGACGACTGCTTTGCGCTGGCTGCATCCCACAGCATGTCGTCCTCGGTACCGTCCAACGAGTTGCTAATGCAACATTTCTTGAATGCCTGTATACCTTGTCTTCGAGCTCAGTGTGCACCGTGCAGCGCCCGTGAAAGGACACCTTCCGCGCGTTTCAGGCAGACAGCTCGATTTTCTGTGCTCGCCAGTACTGGACGCTCTTCTCCTAGACGCCAAAGTGTCGCTGGGTGGACATGTTCCCATACTCTTCGGCGAATTCGATAACTTTTTTTTTAAACGCCACGGTGAACTCACGTCGAGTACCGGTACTCATTTTGCGGGCTGTCGCGAAATTAATACGTTACAACGCCAAGAACGATTACCGCCGTCAACGTTTGGCTGCGTCAGTCGACAAAGAGGAAGGAAAGAATCATCAACATGGAAGCGATAACGATGCGAATGCCAAAATGTCCGTAGCTCGCACATGTTGCCAGACGACTATTCAGTTTGTGCCAAAGGCCGGTATATAAGTCGAGGGGTGACCTTTTGGTAATATTTTTCGGAAAAATCCTCGACCTATTTCCGCACTATACAGTACTTAATTCATGCGTTATAACGTTCCAAAGACGTGAAACTGCGCACGCGGCCCTTTAAATTGAGGTCTAATCGCACCATGCTTTGACTGCCCGCAACTCGACAAATACGCGCTCCACCGGCGCCATTTTGGTTTCGTTTGACAGGTCTCGATTCAGGCTATTCCCATATTCCGGTTGGCAACCATGAGCAAGCCCTAGAAGTGGTAAACAAAGAAACAAAATTGATCAAAACACGCTCTGCTATTGATTTTTCAAATCACGTGACCAAAATGGCGACTTTTGGTTCGTTGATGGCGTTGACCGCTTGCAGCACGGCGCCATTTTGAGTGGGTCGGGCAGTCCCACTGTCACGGTGAAGTGAGGTTCGTCGGGCGCTAAGTGCGAAATATTTCAATGTACGCAACTCTTAGGCTAAAAGCACTAAAAGGGAACGAAAGGTAGAGATCTGAAGCGCGCTGGGAACGCTGTAGTGTCGCATCCTGGTGTCTACATTCAACGACGACGCTTCGCAACGACCCGACAACACTGTAACCAGCGGTGCTTAGCGTGACAGCGAGGATTGAACGCACATCCTGAGGGAGCTAAAGGTAGAGATCCAAAGCGTGTTACGCTACATCATTGCATCCCGTTATCTACAATCAGCGATGAAGTGCCGACGCTTCGCGATGAACCGATAAAGCCATCACGGGTGGTGCTTAGCGTGACAGCGATGAGTGATACCTCTTGTTTGAGACCCTGTGTGCTGTGTGTTGGTGCAGGTGCTGTGGCTGCTGACGTATGACAACGAGCAGGGGGTGCTGGCGGAGGCCGTAGACAAGTACAATGCGGGCGTGCCCCCGCTGCAGTGGCTGCCCTGGGTGCCCCAGCTGCTGACGTGCCTGGTGCGGCCCGAGGGGCGCCAGCTGCTCAACCTGCTGGTGCAGGTGGGCCGGGTGTTCCCCCAGGCCGTCTACTTCCCCATCCGCACCCTCTACCTCACCCTCAAGATCGAGCAGCGCGAGAGATGTGCGTGTCCTTCCTTCCTCTCACTGGTGTCTGGGTCTGTGCAGTTGCTATTGAAAGAGAGGAGGAGGTGATCCAGTGCTGGTTTGCTGGCTGCATCTCGACCAGTGTGGCTGCATTTTGGTGGTGGAAGGCAAAAGATTAAGCTTCCTCTCTTTGCTTCCCTAAGTTTTTCCTCCCGTTGCTGAGGGGAGAATGGCGCTGTCTGCACAGTGGCAGTCGCATGCGCCTCAGAATCGATGCTTTACACGACGTGCCAGAAATGCGGTTGCTCCGATTCTTCGAAGACTTTTTTTTGCGGGCGGTGCTTGATACAAACAAACCGGTAAAGTGTCGTTCAGTTGAGTCTCTGCCTAGAACCACCGTAACATGCAGTGCCTGGGTGCACCAGACAGGGGGAAAATAAATAAATAAATAAATAAAATGTTATCGCAATGCTCACCTGTGGCGCAAAAGTGAGACTAGAGGGCACCCTGACTGGCAGCAGGCTTCTTGCAGTGACATGCCGCCCACCGGCACACCAGGTGACAATGGATCATTATGCGTCGCTTGCTCAGTGTCACTAGGCCTAACGTGACCCGCAATGAAGCTTTAGAAAAAGCTGTGGGAGGGGGGGGGGGGGGGGGGGGTAGCATTTTACTACGAATTGGCATGGATCCGCTGAATCTCCCTTACGGATAATGTATTAAAAGAAGCCTTGAAACTGTGCAGCATTCTGTTTCTGATTTGTGCCTTGGAGGGCTGCATCACAGTGGTATTCTTATTCACTTCAGGTGAGATTGGTGTTGCAGAGATCAATGCTGCCTGAATCGTACAGTCCGAGCTCTGACCGAGTTCTCCTTGCTTGCGTGTGTTGTGCAGACAAAAGCAGCGAAGAGGCCCGGGTGCCACCTCCTGCTTCGGCCGGAGCCACTTCGCAACCGCAGCAGCAGCCCACCGAAGCAGCCTCCCCGCAGGCTGGTGAGTGTCTTGCCCCTATGCGGGAAGGGTGAGCGCAGGTCAAACTGCAGGGATGGGCATGACTGTTGCACCGAATTGAAGCACCTGTTTTTTTAAACCCTTTAACCACCAAAGTACCTTATAAAATGCGTGTAAGGGCCGCACTCGTGTATGGGCCACACCCCGTTTTCACGAAGGAAATGTTTAAAAAAAATAAATCCGTGTAAGGGCCACACCCGAACTTTTCACGACCCAGGTGGGAATAGCCTTCTAAATGCACGCGCCGTGGCCTCTGCGATCGGCTCCGGCTGCGAGCAACGGTGCACTTGATCGCGGAGCTCTTGATTGCGGAGGCCACGCACGCGCACAGGAGATTCCAAGTGCCGTCCATGGATGGCACCCGAGGCCGTGGTCATCATCATCATCGTCAACTTTTCCCTCCGCCACGACCTCCCGCTATCCACTTCGGCATCAGTATCGCCAGCTCCATCCTTTTGTTGTTTTTGTGGCTTGTTAGCATGCTCGCCGTAGTTGTGGTGGTTGTGGCTTTCGCGTGTTGCCGCCGAACTTTGCAGTTTTAGCACGATGGGCAAGCACCATAAAAGCTACACGGCTGGGAGTTAGCTCTCGAACTTGCAAGCATGCAGCGGGCAGGAAATTCTACGCGGCCGAGGAGTGCGTCCGATGATGGTGCAACCAGAAGGATGCATTGAGAAACACAAGCTGCAAAAAGCCCGCTTTCCGAGGCAAGCCGTGCGAGTTTCCCAAACTGGAGGAAGAGCTGCCCTGCTATGTGATGGAAGTGCAGAACAATGGCTACGCATTGACTGCCGATGAGCATGCACCAGAGCACAGCACCAGCTCAGAGTCGAAATACTCTGTGAGTGACGATTGGACGCAGAATAAATGTCGCTCCTTCCCTGATTGGTGTGTTTTTAATTAAAAAAAAAATTTTTTTTTGCACATCGCATGCATAGGCCGCATCTCGAAAATTGGCCCTCGAATCTGGAAAAAAAAGTGCGGCCCTTGCATGCATTTATACGGTATTCCTCGAAAAACTTAAGCCTAAAACATGAGGTAAAGGCGCAAAACGGGCTTCGTGGACAACTACAACCCTTTAGTGTTGAAAATTGCAACCAACGCAATTGCCGACCGTAACTCGTCTTTGGTGGTGGGAGCAATGCAACATTGAGCCGGACGAGTGTGACTTGTCATTGGCATCCTTGGTACAATCTCACATGACGAGTGCAGCTCGGGGTTGGGGGTTCAAGTGTTGAAACCTGCCTGTGCCAGAGAGGAGTAAATGTAGGAGCTTCTCACTGAAAACAGTGGAAAAAAAAAAGTTATTTCAACATATTAGAAAGGGCAGTTCCTTTCATGCAGAAAGGAAAAAAGAAGTTTAAGCATTGTGTTTGGGGCTTAGTAGTCTTAGCCACTTGTGCACGACAGAAGCCAGCACACACTAGCAAAAATAGCAGTTGAGTCGTGATAAGTAGGCACAACTGATGCAACTTGAAAACACGGCACTAATCACATGTGTACAGACAGGCATACACACAAAAGGTGCCTAAAATCATTGAAATTGAAGAATGCATAGGACAATGCTGTCAACTAGCTGTAGCTATCAAAGTTAATAAATAACAAGAATCGAGCATGCTCCAAAGAACAGAGGCAGCCTAAAAGCGGTGAAGAGGAAGCTTGGCATAGGTAAAAACCATATGCAAGCATTAAGAGACAAAAAGGGCAATGTCATTAGCAACATGGATAAGGTAGTTGAGATAGCCGAAGAGTTCTACAGAAATCTATACAGTAGCTAATGTAATCAGAACATTAATGGGAGCGGCAGTCGAGCACAGCAATGGGACTATCTCGCCAGTAACGAAAGAGGAAGTAAAGAAAGCCTTAGGAGCAATGAAAAGGGGAAAGCAGCTGACGAGGATCAGGTAACAGCAGACCTCTTGAAGGAAGAAGGGGAGATGGTGCTAGAAAAACTAGCCACCCTGTATACGCAGTGCCTTGTGACCTCGAGCGTACCTAGAGCTTGGAAAAACACTAACATTATCTTAATTCATAAGAAAGGAGACGTCAAGGACTTGAAGAATTACAGACCGATCAGCTTACTCTCCGTTGCCTACAAGGTATTTACTAAGGTAATCGCTAATAGGGTCAGGACAACCTTGGACTTTAGTCAAACAAATGATCAGGCAGGCTTTCGTAAAGGATACTCGACAATAGACCACATTCACACTATCAATCAGGTGATGGAGAAATGCGCAGAGTATAACCAGCCCTTATATATATATATATAGCGTTCATTGATTATGAGAAAGCATTCGACTCAGTAGAAACCTCAGCAATCATGCAGGCATTGGGGAATCAGGGTGTAGAAGAGTGTTATGTGAAAATATTGGAAGATATTTATAACGATTGCGCAGCTACCACAGGAGGTATTCCGGGGCCCGAAATGGGAACAGTTGGGGATAAGAGTTAATGGAGAATACCTGAGTAATCTGCGATTCGCTGATGACATTGCCTTGCTAAGTCACTCAGGACAAGAACTGCAAAGCATGATCAATCAGTTAGACAGGCAGAGTAGATCGGTGGGGCTAAGAATTAACATGCAGAAAACCAAAGTAATGTTCAACAAGCATTACTAAGCAAGCAAGAGAGCAGCAGTTCGCAATTGGTGGCGAAGTGCTGGAAGTAGTAAGAGAATATGTCTATACTTAGGGCAGGTAGTGATAGCTGGTGCGGATCATGAGAGGGAAATAGCTAGAATAAGAATGGGGTGGAGCGCATATGGGAGGTTCTCTCAGATCATTAATGGCAGTTTACCAGTATCCCTCAAGAGAAAAGTATACAACAGCTGTATATTACCGGTACTCACTCACCGATATCTTACCAGTACTCACCGGTACTCGCGAGCCGTGGTGGTGGTGGCGGCTGCTGCTGCCGCAGTCACACTATCAGCTCGATCGCGAAACATTTCTCCATGTTTATGACATCGAGTTACGCTGTTTTCTGTACACATTTTCAAGGAGATTTCACCTACATTTATCTCTTATTTTGGGTTTCGTTCCGCTGTGTCTTTTATCCTCTTCTCTCAAAAACTGCATGTAACGGAAGCCTGGATGTAACTAAAAACCTTGAACTTTTTTTTTCAGTTTCGTTAAAACCAGGTTTAGCTGTCTGTGCATCACGTTTATCTGAAAGAGTCATTCATGGAGAACACCCTGACTTTGTAGTTTGCAGTGCAGAGAGTTTACCATTGTGCCAGCCATGCACTGCATTTAGTGTTGGACTAAAAAAAAGCTATGGACAGTGGTTTACATTCCATTTGCTGCCTCTGCAGCAGACAGTCAGGTGAGCTTATCACCACCATTCTTTGATTTACTGCCCTCTTGTGCGCATTCGCAGCTTTCAGAGTTATTGTAATCCGCAAAGCTGGTCGGCAAAGGTTGACCTGGGGTCCCTACCACTGGTGTTAAATATCAACCTTTACATACGAGAGGTCGATTGAAGGCTTCAGACAAGAAGTGATGCAGCTCCAAAGGGTGCACAGTTGACTTCTGATAATTTGCGCTTGAAGAGGAGACCACAACTATTTCTAAATAAGCGGAGTTCAAACTAGAGGGAACATTTTTAATGCACTTGATGTGTCCGGGACCAAAGCCCCAGTTCGGATAAGCTGAAGTTGGACTCAACAAGTCTCCGCTGTATTTTTGAAGTCATCAATTTATCTTCTTGTGTGAGGCATACCTTTACGATGCGAGGTGAAAGTTGTTTCACTGGCATTTTCTGTTGAATCTGGCCTCGTTCGACACAGTCGCAATTAAAGGCAGCAGTTGGAGGCCTCACATATTGGTCTCACACCTCGCAGATACGTCTGCTCCGTATGTAGGTCGGCTCCCCCCCTTTCTGATTGCTGTATTTGCAGAAAGTTGACACAGCTTCAATGATTGCGGCAGTGTTTCAGTGCAGTAAGGGCTTTGTGTGTTAAAAAAATGTACGGTTTCAAAATGCCTGTCGTGCCGTTTAACCTTTCTTATATGCCAGAAATATTTGAAATATTTCTTCTGAAATTATTTGAACCGAATTACTTCTTGCGTTGAAATCACTTTGAACAAAGAAAACCACTATGCACACTTGCCTAAAGACAGCCTACGAGCACCTGTGCTGCAACTTCCTGCAGGGAGCAGAGGAAGAGACAGAGAGTGTAGGCAGTGATTTCTGGTGGCTGCATCAGTACGGATGAGGTTGTGCAGGTCAGCAGACTGAAAGTTAAAACATTAAGAGTTCGAGCTTCTGACTTGAGGGTGCTGCTGTGGTTCAGGGCACTTCGCCATGGCTACGGATCACATTTACATTTCGAGTGTTTAGATTATGTTAATTAATTATGGATTAGTTTACATTACAAGTGTTTAGATTTCGTGAAGTCTACAAACTAAAGGAAGCGGGGTTTTGAATGAACTGATGTGAAATTACAGAGGTGTTGACGTTTGCACACTGTAGTGCACATAAACGTTTTGCAAATGGTCGTGGTGTGTTGGCCGAGTGCATCTCATGTCTTGTGCATCTTTACTTTGGTTTACTAAGTACTCCAGAGTGAGGTGAAATTATCGGAAAGGACGATGTGCAGGGAAATGGAGCATGTCTCTTGCTGATGCCTCGTCATGGTGAGGGCATTGATCAACCGAGCGGTTTTAAATTTCAGGGGACGGCACCCAGGCTGATGCTGGTGGGCCCATCCGGGCAACTCCCTCCATGTGGCGGTGCTCCAAGATCATGCACCTGCAGCGTGACCTCCACCCCACCGTGCTCTCCTCCCTGGAAGGCATTGTTGACCAGGCAAGTGGCCTGCCCCTTCATCTTGTTCGAGTGCTACAATGTTGTGGATGTGCTCCGTGCAACGTAGAGAGCTCGCATAATTCTCACTCTTTTTTTTCCAGGGCCAAAAAGTGGCCACAGTAGCTACAGCGAGCTCCTTGCCCTTCCTGGGGAGGGCATTCACACCCTGAAGGAGAACCATTAGACGGGAGAACCCATGATTAGTTGTAAAAGAATAAGTTGCAATGTATAGCGACACTGTCAACCACAGACAAAACGCCACTTACATGCAGTAAAAGCTCATTAATTGCAACTCGAAGGGAACCAGAGAATTGCTTGAATTGTTGAATTGTTTGAACAAGTGCTCCGGCAGCGCGAGCCTGCTATGGCATGCACCGGAGCGCAGGCTCCGCCAGCCTCGTCCGCTCAGCTTTTTCTTCTTTTCCATTGTTTTGCATCTCTAGTAAATTTGCAGCGCGTTGTACTCGCTATGGGCCGACTTCTGTTTACGAGGAGTAGTGTCAGCCAGGGGCTCCTAGTTCGAATTCTCCGTTGCGGATGCCGACTTGTTTGAATTATCAGGAGTTTTCTTCCATTGAAATACACAGGGCTCTGCAGGAACCTGGGTGTCAGTTTCAATCAGCTGCGTTGAAAGTAACAAGAATTTGCTGTATTCATTACAGCTGCAACTGTAAAACCAAAATGATATGACGCTCTTTCCTAGCACTAAGGAATGCTTGGACGAAGTTGAATGTGCCGAAGGGTGCATCCGAGCGCAACAGTTGAGACCTGTGTGTGCCGTTGAATGAATGCCTGCTCATCTTGTCGTCCTTGAGCGTTTGCCTAGCAGTTGCTCCCAGACAGGCATGAAGAGTGTGCATTTATCTCCACTGCCTGTTTAGGTTGCAGCATTTGTAGAGTGTTGTAATTTGTAGACATAATGGGGTGTCCGAAAATTGTGCAGATGGTGTGGTTCCGGGAGAACTGGTACGAGGAGGTGCTGCGGCAGCTGCGCCAGGGGCTGGGCAAGTGCTACGCGGTGGCCTTCGAGAACCGGGGGGCCGTGGCCGACGCCACCGTCACCCCGCACACCCTCAACTTCCTCAAGAAGCTGGTGTCCACCTTCGGGGTGGGCATCGAGAACGTCTCGTCGGTGACCACCACCTTCTCCAGCGCAGCCTCCGAGTCACTGGCCCGCCGGGCGCAGGCCACAGCCCAGGATCCAGTCTTCCAGAAGATGAAGGGACAGTTCACCACGGACTTTGACTTTGCGTGAGTGCTGACAAAACCTGGATGCGGGCAGTGGGCTGCAACAACGTTTCAAGGCCTGTGCACAAGTCACTATTTTTACCATATGTCGTCCAGTATAAGGTATCAGCATTTGTTTTTACAGGAATGACCATTTGAAATTGGACGGTTGACTTATGCACAGAGCCAACCCATTTGCGAGGCCTAAGGTAGTTTTGGCTGAGTCAGAGGTAGTACGAACCCATGCCAGGGCCTGTTTGCATCAGTATGGGGGATTCCCCTAAACATTTGACCAGTATGGACCTTTTTTTTTTTTTTTTTCACTGTATAGTGAGAAAATAAAATAAAATAACTGTCAAGTGTCATTAATAAAAAAAAATGTTAGTTTGTATGCAGGTCAGTTCCACTCTCAAAAATTCAAATTGTGTGCCGTTTCCTCAGCCCCCTGACGCTCCCCTCAGCCCCCTCAGAGCAAAAAGAGTGTCCTCCAATCAACAGCCAGCAAAATGAAGCTAGTCCTTGTTTTGAATGAGCAAGTTCTTGTGTGTGCAAATTTGTGACAGGCTAACTTGCGTTTCTTTCTGCCTTGTGCAGTGTGCCAGGTGCCATGAAGTTGCATAACCTGATCAACAAGCTGAAGAAGTGGATCAAGATCCTTGAAGCCAAGACCAAGCTGTTGCCCAAGTGAGTGTGGTGCCATGCATGGCCATACTCTGCAGGGTTTCTTGTGGTGGAGACTGTGCGATGAAGTGTCGACGAAGGGAGGAGATAGGATAGGCGCCTTCTTCATGTCCTGTCTGCCCCCCTTCATTGCGCTGTATTGTAGTGAAGGTGTACTAATTTGCCCAATTATCAGTACTAATATTCTGCAGGATGCTTTTCAGTTAATTGACCTTTCTTAGACGAGATCGGATTAGCTGTAGTTGCATTCATAGCGTCTGATATCCGCACACCTCTAATAAATTTATTTTTTTTTTCTGGCCATGTTTCGCTGAACATTTTATCTGCAATTTAACTTGGCGGTACAGTCGATCTTGGATATATCGAATTATTGCTTATATCGAACTGTCAGAATATTCTTAAAATCCTGTGCAAAAGTCGATGAAGTCGAGAGTGTGACGAAATCCCGTTTGGCGGGGGTATACATTTAAAGAAACAGAGACGCCGACCAGTAAAATTTATGGCAATATTGGCAAAGTATGGCTATATTGTTCACTTTATTGAGTCCTGTTCAGTGGAACATTCATTAAATCAAACTGCACGCCGCACTTGTGCAAGTGGTAATGCTTCTCCTAATGGTGCTTCCACTGATCACTTTTAGCACACGGAGCTGGGTCGAATGTGCAGTTTTAGGTGCCTGCTGGCAGCAGTAGCGCTGTAAAACCACATGACGTGGTGAACATGGAGTGTGCGTGAGGCTGACCATCAGACTGGGATGCTTCTTTTCAACGCAACACTGCAGTTGTGTGGGAAAGCTAACATTTGGTGCACTGGCTGCTATGAAGTGAAGCCAGCCTATCTGACTGGAGGCGGTGGCTCTCACTTGGCCTCCTTTGCTGCTGAAGGCAATGCAGAAATCAATTGTACCCCAAATTTAGTTGATAATATTGCATTTATAGTGTACCGGTAGTACACTTGGACCTCTTATTGGTGGTGGCTCCTTCTAAAGCACTGTCTGCTGCAGCTTCGATGCAAAGGGAGCTAGGCCTAGCGACACCCAGCGAGCTATGTGCTGTCAGTTTTTGCCGGCAGGCAGCACGCCGCTGGCGAAGATGCGCCATGTTCATGCTTCTGGGTTGCAGATCTGCTTAACCGTTGCCATGCTTTATATATCAAGCTATTTCTCGATCCCCTTCAAATTCGATATATCCAGGTTTGACTGTTGATGAAAAATATTCAATTTGGTGCGTATCTTCGAAACGCAATCCTAAATCCTGATGTTTTATTATTACACGACATCAAAGTTTTAGTGCACAACCTGACGAGGATGGCGAAGAAAGACAGGAATACGCGAGCGTTAACTTGAAACAGTTTATTATGAACCTCAAAGTAGAATATGTAGACAAGTCGTGGCTTGACATCACACATGTGCAGCCAGCGAAATAATCAGGTACGACGCAAGTACTCTAATTCCTTCGAAGACAGTGCGATGTGCAAAAAGAACCACAAGGGCAGGTTTGTGAAATGTGTGGAATCAGTTGTCTGTATGGTTTAGAAGAACTTTGTCTACAGTTGTCTACAGAACGTACAGTTGTTTGTAGTTTACCGATTTCTTGTGGAAAGGCGTATACAGTAGAACCCCGCTGTTACGTTCCTCACTGCTGCGTTTTCCCGGCTGTTACGTCATTTTCTTCGGGTCCCGGCATAGCTTCCATAGGATCCAATGTATTGGGAACCCCGCTGTTACGTCGTAGCCGAGGAAACGATCCCGCATGATACGTCGCAACCGGGCACCCCGATCCCGCCCGGACAATGCGCGCCAACCGCCATTTTGATTTTTGACGAGTCTTGGCCAGGCTTGGCTACGGAACTGGCTGCAAGAAGCCGCACGCGAGTTGGAGAGGCCGCCACTAGATGGCTATCCGCCTCGCGAATGCCGAATGCCGCGATCTTTATCGTGGGAGGTGGTGACGAGGAGGCACGCGGCTGCGGTCGCTTATCTGTTTTTCTCAGCCAGCATCCGCTTCAGCGGACGCAGTTGTTGCGACGCGCGTCTTTTCTTTTCTTTCACTCTTTCCTCTTATCTTTCAACTCTCCTCTATCTGAACTTGGCAGCGGTGGTGGCTCGGCTGGAGCCAGTAGGCAGGCCTGTGCAATTTCCTTTTCATCCTTCTCTCAGTCGCAACAACATCTTTTATCGTGCTCTGATGGCGTGATAGCGTCGCGCAAGTGGGAGGCGCTTCCCCTTGAGGAAAAGCTGGACGTACTAAACGCAGTCGACAGGCAGCCAGGGTGGCCTACGCGGAGCAGGGCGGCGAGCAGCCTACGAACATTGCAGTGCTTGATGCTGTGCACTACGTCGCTTCAGCGTGGACTGCAGTGAGCGCGTGAACTACACAGAACTGCTGCGTGCGGTGTGGCCTTCGCGTAGAAGTGAAAACTGCCATGGAAGATGAAGAGTAGTAGGCAGCCTCTCGTGATCAAGAGCTAACTGAGGCTATGCGTTGCGCTGGGTGCCACGGGAATCGCATGAGGCGACTACGTCGCCATGGATGCTTCCGTCGTGACGTCAGAATGTCAAAGCATTGCCGAGATCGTTGCGAACTCGGTTGTGAGTGAAGCCGCTGACTGCAATGACGATGACGACGAGCCGCATGATTCCTGCGAGTTGGCAGATCCGATTTTTGGAGAAGCCGTCGCGGCTCTGGACCTCCTCCGCAGGTATGTGCGTCGCACCGCAAAGCGAAGCTGACAGCAATGCGGCCTTCCAGGCTATTGAGAAACGCGTTGTTCTTTCCAGCGAGCGAAAAAAACTGCAATCCACCATTCTCGATTTTTTTAAGTCCTAGGGTCACTTTGCGGAAATAAATTGTTTCAAGTCAAAGCTGCACTGTTTTCATTAATTTTCGGTGCTTTCCTCACTGTTGCGTTTTCCCGGCTGTTACGTTTTTTTTCCCGGTTCGATGAAAAACGTATGAACGGGGTTCTACTGTATAGGTCACATTGGGAGGCATGTGAATGATTGCCTCTGTGAACACCGCAGAAATGTGAGGTACAGGTGCAGGGGGTTCCTAGATGTGCACATTAGGAAATGTGAGTCAAGTGCAGTTCCTATTGCAGTACCCAGTTCCGACCCAAGGGAAGACCCCGGTGTGACATTGAACTGCTCACCCATCTATCAGAATTGCACCATCATCACAAAAAGCAGCTGCCAATGGGCACACGAAATCATTGAGGCAGAGTTGATTGACCATTTTGGGGATATCTGTGCGTCCAAGCCGTCTATTGCACTGTCTTCGAAGGAGTTGCAGTACTTGCGTGGTAACTGATTATTTTGCTGACTATGCATGTGTGATGTCAGTCCACAACTTGCGTACATGTTCCTCTCTAAGGTTCATAATAAATTATTACAAGTTAGTGCTCGTGTATTCCTGTTTTTCTTCATCGTCCTTGTCCTGTTGTGCACTGAAACTTTGATGTCGTGTCATCTCAACATTCCCAAACTGCAACGTTATTAATATTGGTGCGAGAGCATTTCTTGTCTCATGAGTGGTGTGTAGAAGATCTGTAAGCAGAGCGTGTCGGCAGACCATGTCTGCACGAAAATGGCCATTCGAAAAAAGAAACTCTCCACATTGGGGTTAGAACCCAGGCCCCATGCGTGCCAGGTGGCACGCAATGGCATATGCCGCTTGTAGTCACTGGGTGAAGCATGTTGAAGGGGCATGAATTGAACGCATTGGGGTGTGTATGACTGTACAGTATTTTGAGACTGTGTATTGATGTTAGACAATGATGTCTTGCAAAAAAAAGTTGCTGACGTCATCGAAGGCTTATGTGATAGGTGTCATGTAACAACAGTGGCTTTCAAAAAAGAAAGTTGGTGACATTCAAACGCAAATGCTTTTGCATTTCTCCATTGCAGCAAACTACAGTGCTGTACACTTTTTTGCAGTTTCCAGTTAGTTTGTATGAAATTTTGTCTGTGCCTGTAAAAAATCACCCGTTGCCATTTCTCATTTGAAAACTAACGAATTGGCTTTCTTGACATCTATGTGTATGCTGTTTAGACTGAAATATGTTTTTGAATCAAAACCATCGATGGCGTCTGAAAAGGCTTAAAGGTGGTGAGGTCCCTGTGTGCTTTGGCTTCAGTGGCTCTTCCTGCCTAACATGCATGCAAAAAAGAAAAAGCACGCAGGTGCATAGCCCCTCAAAAAAAAAAACTAAAATCAAAGAAACGTCCAGTTTTCAGAACTGCCCCAAAATATGTGTTGAGCAGCTGTGATATGTGACAATTGGCAACTTGTCTGCCTTTCACTTTGTGCTCACTGCCATAAAACTCTCGGGAATGAAGCCCTGTAGAGAAACTGGTACCGGGAAATCAGAGGGTTCAAGAGCAGTTTGCGAAGGCACCCCTCTCCCCTCCCGTGCAGGTCGATGCTGATTGAGGAGAAGTGCCGGTTCCTGAGCAACTTCTCCCAGCAGACAGCTGACATTGCTCTGCCTGGCGAGTTCCTGCTGCCCAAGGTAGGTGGTGGCACACATCCTATGCCTCGTCTCTAGAATGAATTCATAGGTGGCGCTAATTGGCGCTGGCAAAGCGTTGGGGTAAGTGCATGGGGGGGGGGGGGGGG
Organism: Amblyomma mixtum; assembly: GCF_055824585.1. Lineage (NCBI taxonomy): Eukaryota > Metazoa > Arthropoda > Arachnida > Ixodida > Ixodidae > Amblyomma > Amblyomma mixtum. The sequence goes on from NC_143016.1 coordinate 170,436,331, forward strand.
GGATGCACGGCAGGATTTTTTTTATTTTTCTTAATGTGCTGGGTCGTTGTTAAAAACTAGAAAAAACTTGACCATGTAAAATTGCATGCACTGCTTAATGAGACTGTATGCCAAAGCTAGGTTTAATGATCATGCTGATGTTAGCAGTGATTTGGCTGTAGGCAGATAGCTTTTATTTATTTATTTATTTGATACTGTCAATCCCATCAGGGATCGTAACAGGAAGGGCATTCCAAAATTCAAAAAGAGACAAAATATCGCAATGATAATCAAAGTATATATCAGAATATTACAAAACTATGCATCAGGAAATACGAATAGGAGAAAGTAGAATGAGTAGTGTGTGACAAGAAATTGGCGGACAAATACCACAAGAGAAACACGAGAGGAACAAATTCGCAATGATAAAAGAACACAATAATTACTGAGGCGTAAGCAGTTCATTTGCAAGTAGAGTGATAAAAGCATTTAATGCTGGACTATTAACATTCAGCATTTGCTCATGTGGGTTCTGCTCTCTTGTGGGAATTTTCATCGGTAGGAGCCTGCTGACTACCTGTCACATACTTTTTTTTGTTTTGCTTATTGTTTTGTTTGAAATTTTTCACTGTGTGAGAGTGGCCCGTGACTGTTTATTGGAGAAGTATGAGTGGCGGACCTCGTGTTTCTCAAGCCTGCTTTCCTTCCCTCGACTGTGTGTGCAGCACAACCACTACTATGTGCGCATTGCCCGGTTCATGCCTCGGGTGGAGATTGTCCAGAAGCACAACACGGCTGCCCGGCGGCTCTACATACGCGGGCAGAACGGCAAGGTGAGTGCAGACTCTCAAGGGTGTAGGTGTGGGTGTGGAAAAGGTAGGGATTGCACATACAGCACTGAGCATTGGTATTAGCTGATTGTCATCACTTATTATGCTCTTAAAGGGGTTTCGAAACACTGCTTGGGGGGATACCGGCTACACTCCAGGTGGGTTCTTTATGTCACACAGATGCTGACTTAAAAAGTATTACAGGAATCGATGCACAGGAACGGGAGTTATTCAAAGAAGAAATTTCAAAATACAAGCAAACAAAACGCTGCCCTCAACTCGATTTTGGCGGGGCTTCCCACTCCTATTTCGCTCTCCCAATGACGGCACCTGGCGCAACCAACCAAAACAGCGAGCCAGAGCACGTCGCGGAAGTTTGTACTCCATGATTGCCTGCTCTCTGTAACTCGTTCTTGCTGAGACTGGCAGCGTCGTTTCCATGCCAGAGCGCCCCGGTGGTGTATTTTTATTTTACTTGCTTTGCAGGGCTTTTATCTAAGACAAACAAGTTGTTTTTGTTGATCTAATATAAAACGCAGACAGGTGCAAAATGTGTCTATTTATTCACACAATTTGCAGTATATTTACTGTTTGTCCGATCATCAAGCTCGCGCCAGGTGATGTCATATCCGCTGCTAAAAACCCGCCACTGTGTGGCGACACCATCAGAGCCATGAAGTTGTTTTTGGGAGGACATTAAAATATTAAAAAATGGAATATACGCGGTATTACCGACGCTAATAGCACCATTATAACTCACTGTATGCAATCAACAGGCAAAACAGTTAACTAAGATTGTGTTTCTGGGCCCCTTTAAAGGCCCCGGTTGAGGCATTATTACTGAAGCAGAAATGTGCTAAGAAAAATTTGGTCTCTCTGCCGCCTTAAGCGTATGCTGTGTGACACAGTGTAGCGGTTTAGAAATGTTGTCCATCTGCTGTAAGTGCCATGCCAGAACATTTGAAGACAAGGTTGAAAGTGTGCTTAAAGTCAACGCTGGTCCATTATCAAAACAGGGCATGTTCTCGGCCTGTGCGTTGATCGTCTTTGCACAATGGTGGATGATGCAGATCTACCCGTACCTGGTGGTGAACGACGCGTGCCTGAGCGATGCGCGGCGAGAGGAGCGGGTACTCCAGCTGCTGCGCATGCTGAATCACCAGCTGGACAAGCAGAAGGAGACAGCACGCCGCTTCCTGCACCTGGCCGTGCCCCGCGTGGTGGCCGTCAGCCCCCAGATGCGCCTCGTCGAGGACAACCCAGCCTCCGTCTCACTCCTCCACATCTACAAGCAGGTGTGTCATGGCGGGGAGGAACGCTCTTGCATACCTAGTTTCATTACGATGCCTCATATAACAGACATTTTCATTTTTAAGATCTACGTTTCCCCTTAAAGGGACAGTGCAATGAACTCAAAGTTGTTTGCAAATGTTTTCATTGCTTAGAAAGGATGCTACAGAGCAATCATGCCAAGTGTGAGCCCTCAGAATGGAGCTGGTGATTTATTATGAATTTTTAAAAATCGTGTTTTTTGAAATTTGCGGGCCAATTGGTGCGCTCATAGTGACCGATATTGAAACTACTCATCCAAGAGATAGGCGTCACGACTTTAGTGACGTCGGCAGGCCATCATTCGCTGGAGCCACAGCAGTCACGTCGTCACGGGCACACTTCTGGTAGCGATGAAGGCGGTCTTCTCATGTTGCTGCATGAACTTCTCGGGCAAGCGCGAGCCAGCCAGGTCCATTATTGCCAATGACGACAGACGAGAAGGAAAAGAAGCCAATGTGCGTGTCTGGGAAAGCCAGGAAGGTGAAGACCCACTTGTGGGATAGCAAGGTGCGACAACCGGAAGTCGCAAACCGAACGTCAGCGGATGATGTATTCATGGACGCGACCAGGCAGGGCACAGACCCACTGCTCTTTTCTTTCTTTTTTTCTGGTGTCCAACATTGATGGGGGAGGGGGGAGGAGTGTCATTTTTAAGGCGAAAGCCTTTAATGCCTCATCGTTGTCAACAGAAGGTTGTCAGCAAAGGTGTCATGCTTCTGGTGCCAACTGTGGCCTCTCCGCCGCGCAGCGGCACAACCTCCTCCCCTCCTGCAACCGGCACACTAGTGGGAGGTGCAGCTGTGCATAGCAACCGTGATGTCACACAGTAACGCTAGAGCAAGCGCGCGCGCGTCGGCTGTAGCGCTGCACCGCCGCTCCTTCACCAGATGTCTCGTTGCAGTCGAGTGTGATGCATGGCTCTGAAGTGGCCCAGTACAGTGGAACCTCGATTATACGTCCCCCGGTCATGCGACGACCCGCATTTTACGACGAATTTGTGCGGTCCCGGCAAAACCCCCATAGAGACAATGCATTAAATACCTCGGTTATACGACGCAAATTTTAGAAGGACCCCGCTTCGTACGACGGCTAGCTCGTACCGTCCGTCAAAAAAGGTCGTCAGCAAACGCAGGCCGGGATGTACCGTATTTTCGCGATTCTAAGCACCCCCCCCTATTTTCGGAAAAAAAATTTCTGAAAAAAAAAAAAAAACTTTGCATGTGAATCTAAGCACCCCCGTTTTTGCGCGGAAGAGAGCGTTGCCGAGGCCGCCAAGTGCACTTGCTCTCTTTTTCGTCGAGCCTGTGCAGTCGGAGTCCCAAGGAGGCGCGGCCTGCGTGTTGTTGTTGCGACTGAGAGAAGGATGAAAAGGAAAGCGCACGGGCCCGCCTACTGGCGTGAGCCAAGCCACCACCGCTGCCGAGGAGAGTTAAAAGATCAGAGGAAAGATAAAGAGAAAAGATAAGACGCGGTCGCAGCAACAGATGCGTCCGCAGGAGCCAACGCTGATGAAAAAACAGATAAGCGGGCGAGGCCGCGCTCGCGGCTCTCGCCCAAGCGAGGACAGCGGCGTCCACGGCGCTTTTTGTAATGGAAGTAATGGATGCTTGTGCCCCACGATAAAACTTCCGACGAAGAGGAAGTGTACAACGATGCAGAGGTTTGCGCTCCCATTCCTAGTTAGGCGGACGTGTTGCAGAGCGTCGACAACATCCGGCGCTTTGCTTGCGCGCGCGACGATGTTGGCGACCTACTGCCGGACGTGGCAGCCCTTGAAAGAAAGTTGATGCGCCGAGGTTGGGCAAAGGTGCAAAAAAAAAAAAAATACCGATTTTTTTTAAACGGTAATAAAGATTTTTTTGCAAATCTGTTTCAAACAAATGCTGGGTTTTGTCTTTTTTAATCTGATTGGCGTACTTGCCGCGGGCTTGAAGCCGGTCAACAGTTTTCCGCGCAAGGCCGAGCGCCACTGGCCGCATTCTTTGATTTTCGATTATACGACACCCGGATTATACGACGGTTTCGCGCGGTCCCCTGAACGTCGTATAATCGAGGTTCCACTGTAATTCTGCGCCAAGTGGTTCGGGAAAGCGGCAGTGGGTTGACCACAAGGCTTTCGCCAAGCGCACTTTAGAATTTCCAAAGTGTGTTCGGTAATTTTTAATCGCTGATATCTTGAGTGCTGTTGAAGCTAGCTCAAATATTCTTGCACTGGGGTGATGAATGATGGAATGCCTCTCTCTCGTCTGCTTTACTTAACCTCAGTGAATTCACTTCGTGGCCCCTTCAAGTGTGGCTGATGTGCTTCCTTTCTCCCACTGCAGAGGTGTGGCCAACGTGGGGTGGAGCATGATGCACCCGTGGGCCGCTACTACGAGCGTCTGGCTGCAGTGCAGGCACGGGGATCGCAGGCCAGCCACCAGGTGCTGAGGGACATCCTCAAGGACGTGCAGGCCACCATGGTGCCTCGCACCCTGCTCCGGGACTGGGCCCTGGCCACCTTCCAGGCACCCACCCACTACTGGACCTTCCGCAAGCAGGTGGGTCTCATTCACGGGGGGTACTAGGCTGGGCGGGATTCGAGGTGCAAGTATCAGTCAGTAATGGTTTAGTACAAAGCAACATACCACAGCTGTTATAACCGTACATGTGTAGAATCCCTTTAGCGGGGACATGGCTCTTTGCGGCCAAAAATCTGTCAAAAATTGGATTTTTGATCTTTTCACGATCCTGAGGGCCTTCCGCAGCTATCTGTGAATTTTCATTGAAAAACACTGCCTAATTCATGCGTTATAGCATTCCAAAGACGTGAATCCGCACCCTATAAATTGAAGTCAGATCGCACCGAACTTTGTTCTTGCGCAGTTCGAGAAATATGTGCTTCACGGGCACTGTTTTGGTTTTGCTTGAAAAATCGCGATTTAGGCTGTTGTCATATTCCAGTTGGTGACCGGTTCACAGAGGAGCGACTATGGCAGCTGTGGGGTTTCAATAATTGGGGAGATATAAATACGTTCTCCCCGCTTAACCGCGGCTGACCCAGTTCAAAACCGCGCGGACCCCATCCCATGGTCGCGTACGCTACCGAGTGCACGCCGACCACGATGGGTCTTGCTCTGCGGGAACAAAGGAACGACACACTGGCTGACACAAACAAGGCATTTATTGCTGCAGCAACAATACCTCCAGCTAGCAACAAAATACGCTGAGGAATCAAGGACGTCCGACTCACCAGCACGGTTACGGACGAATGTTGACCCATGCTAGGGCAAGGGAACAGCTCCGAGGCCGGACGGGATGGGCTGGCAGGGGAACGTTCCTCCCCACAAGGGTTCGTGCCAGTTGGCGAAGAGCAGCGCCTCACGCTGAACGTCAATTTGCTTCCCCAGCCCCAAGCAGGAGAGGACTGTCTCTCCCCCGCGCGCACGCACCAAACACTCCATCCGTGGCGCTCGTGTCGCTACGACACCAGCGCCCTCCCCTGTTAGTTAAAGTAATACAACTAAGGAGGGTGCACTGCGGGAAAGCGAACCACCGGGGATGAGTTCAGGGTGCACTGCAGGGAAGCGGACCACAGTGGACGAGTAAAGCGCGTCCCCACACAGCCAACTACCATGGCACTTGTGCTCTTTGTTTCACATGTCCCCCGACAAGTCCTGTGTGAATATTCGATTATTTCAAATATTCGGCCGCATAATAATGTATTCATGTTTGTTTTTGAACCGAATGTTTGGTATTAGAAATCTCGAAGTATTCGTCCCAAGCAAATAATGTTTCTGGAACTCTTGCTCAGACTTCGGGATGGCAATGCACCATGTGCGCAACCAAAGCCCCAATTCCGCGCCACGAGCCTGATGCCTTGTGGCGTCCTCTGGGGGATCTTGCACTGAGAAAGTAATTGCAGAGAGGGCATAACTTTCAGTGTGTTGACATGGCATTCTTTTCCCAACGTGCAGTTCACACTTCAGCTGTCGCTGGCGGGCTTTGCTGAGTTCGTGATGCACCTGACGCGGCTGAACCCAGACATGATGTACCTGCACCAGGATTCGGGACTCATGAACTTCTCGTACTTCAAGTTTGATGTTGATGACATCTCAGGTAAGGCTTTTGTGGCCACCCCATTGTCATGCTTCTTGGCGGGAAGAAAGATAATTAGCTCGTGATTATTGCTAGTTGTGTGGGTCTTGTGAGTTAGGTTGCAGGCGAAGTTTCTATCACCTGAGATTCTGATCCAGGATAGAACCAGGTCAGCAAGCCATTTTATGGCAGTGGTTGTATAGTCAAACCCACATATATCAAACTCGCAGAAAAATGCCTCCGAGTTCGATATAATCTGTAAGTCGATATAAAAGTACTTTAAAACCTTGATAATTCAAACTCAGTTCATCGAAAGCATATATAATTAAAAGTATTTTTGCAGTCTCATAATTTCTAATGTAAATTTGGCTGGATAATTCGAAGTGGTGGCCTACACCAGCCCAGTTAATTCAAAGATCTGGGATGCTACACGAGAATCCTCGATGGCAATTTCACCACAAACGTGAAGCGACGGCCCCTCAGTGCCGCGAGGCAGGGCAGCAGGCGATGGCAATGCTTGATGTGCAAAGCACCTGACACCCAATACTTCCAGCACAAAAGCTAGTCCATGGTATAGCTTGTGAGCCGCCAAAGTGCACGCCTACACTTGTCCCGGCCCTTCTTGCTCCGTGCCTGCGATGGGTTGACTGTGCCCAGCGTCAGCCTGTGCCATTCCTTTGAGTGGGGTGTCTGGGTTAGAGGGTTGGGAAGAGGGTTTCAAATGATTATTCTCTTTTTCTGTCGCGTGTAAGTCAATCTTTCTTCGGAGAAACAGCCATGCGATATTAGAGCGGTCGGTCGGCCTAGATAGTTTTGGACAAGCGGCGGGTAATATGCACCTCTTGCCAGCGTCTGTTCACGGCAAGATGCACGTGGCTCCAGGCATCAAAGAGTGTTTAAAATTCGAATTGCATGCCATTTACCTGGTTCGTTCGCATTGGCAGTCACTTCCTCAGACAAGAGGTCAGCAGTGTGAGAGTGAACTGTTGGTAATCTCTTACGCATGCATCACGTCAGTATCGAAAACTGCAGGACTGTTTGCAGTTTTGTTTCTTGCTATAGTCAGTCAGGTTAAACACAGGTATGGGAGACAGGGTGCAGCACTGTTTTTTTGCCCTTGATCTCCATTGGCTTCAGGCTGCTGTCCTTGTAAGCGCATCGTTAAGCGTTTACTGCTTTGAGTTGCGTGTGCACCGTAATTCCATGCTGACGCGCTCATGCGAAGTTTTTCTTGGGCTTTTTTTCAACACATTTGACTTGACTGCCGGCCGCATTTTACCACTTGTTATACGAGTGCTTCGTTAGTCGTTTGTGCTCTGGGTCTGGTGAGCATCTGGTGCTCATTCACGGCTACATTCAAGATGGCTGTCGTGTATGGTGAAGAAACGAACAACTGCACGCTGGACCGCAAGCTCGACTTCTCGGAATGGGTGATACAGGCATGGTAGCTGCAGTGAGGCCAAATGTTCAGTTGTTGCACGCAGTGTCATGGTGTGGCTGTTATCAAAGTGCAGGATTTCGCGGGACGAAGACGTGCTATACAGTGGACTCTCGTTAAACGGAACCTCAAGGGACCGGGAAAATATGTTCCGTTTATCAGGAGTTTCGTTTAGAGAGAGAATAGGTTCAGCATTGCGCAATCCGCTTCCGCGTGATCCCTACGCGGCTGGCGCGCGCGCGCGCAGTTGGCAGTCTCAGCGGATCTCAATTTGCGAAATCTACGTAATAAGGAGAACGGTACACTATGAGAACAAACTTTATTAGAGAAAAATAAGCAGTGAATTTTTTTTCCAGTAGTACTAGTACTGAAATTTAAAAAAAAAAATGTCAAAAGAGTGGGAATTACCACTTATTGGCTAGTGAAAAAGGATTTTATATTTGCTTGTTTGAGCTCTCGCAGCCGTTTTTTGTTAATGGCATCACCCATACTTGACAGGCTGTGCAGAAACACTTCCGAACCTTCTTCTCGTTGGAAGAAACTCTTCAGCATTTGGACTGCCGATTCCGCCTGCGCAGGTGTCACCACAGGATCAGAGTCGGCGGTCTCGTTTTCAAGCTCTTCCTCCTCGTCTTCACTTTCATCAGGGGGGCAGACATCAGCTATAATGCTGTGCACGGTATTTTCTGGGCACGTTGCCACATCGCTGTCGATCTGGACATATTCATCAAGTTGAATGCCCATCGCAGCACAATTCTCTAGTAGCAAATCTTCCTCGGCTGCGTCGTGAACATCATCAGGCTCACTCTGTGTGCTGGGTTTTTCTGTGGTTGCGGCAAACCCCGCATGCCTGAAGCAGCTGGCAATGGTGGTTGCACTAACCTACCGCCAAGCATCATCCAGGAGGTAAACGGCACGCAGTACATCTACCTTGTACTCCTTCCCCTGGTCCATGCATAAGAGCATCCTCCTAAGAAGATTTTTGCGGAAGCGCGACTTGAGCGCTTGAATCACACCCTGATCCATAGGCTGCAGCAGTGCTGTGGTGTTCGCTGGCAGGAATTCCAGCTGTATGGACTTCAAACCTGGCACAGTTCCGTGTCCAGGGCAGTTATCCACCAGGAACAAAACTTTCCGCTTGTTGCGAGAGAAGCGCACATCCTCGCGATAAATCCACTCACTAAAAATGGCTTGCGTCATCCACGCCTTGCCATTGGCCTGGTATGAAACGGGCAAGGTTGCGACGTTTTTGAAGCAACGAGGATGCTTCGATTTGCCGATCACTAGCGGCTTCAACTTATCGCTGCCCGTCATGTTGGCACCGATAAGGACGGTCAGCCTGCCCTTGCTCAGTTTCCCTCCGGTGCATTTCTCTCCTCTAAATGATAGCGATTTTGAGGGGAGCAACTTGTAAAAGAGTGCAGTCTCATCTACATTGTAGATGTTCTCTGGATCGTATTCCTCCAGAATCTCGGGCAGCCGTCTTTCTCGCCAGTCTCCGCATGCCGTCGCGTCAGCAGCGGCAGCTTCCCCTGAAACAGCACGAAACACCAGTCCATTGCGCTCTTTAAACCGGGTCAGCCACCCCTCGCTGCACGAGAAACCCTCGATGCCGAGGTGAAGAACAAATTCTTCCGCTTTTGCACGAATTAGTGGCCCGCTGATTGGGATGTTTTCACTGCGGGCTCTGCGCAGCCAAAGCACCAGGCATTTCTCCAAGTCTTCGTGGTCAGCCGCTCGCAGTCGTTTTCTTTGAGGACCAAAGCGTGACGTCTCGAACGCCTCCCGCAGCTTGTCCTTGTCCTGAAGAATTCTTGTTAGGCTGCTTTTGGGGACGGCGTACTTCGTCGCTAGCGCCGTTTTCGTGAAGCGACCACTCTCGAAGTCGTTAATGATCTCCATCTTCCTTTCCAACGCAAGTGCATTGTGCGGTCGTTTTTGCACTGCCATCGGACCGAACAAAAGCTCTAGGGCTTAGGCCTAACTGAACACAACCGCCGTGAACGCGAGCGAGCGATGCGGAGGGCAGTGTACGAGCAAACCGGAAACCGCCGGAGACGGAAACCGGAGAGGTGACGCGGGGAGGAGGAGGAGGGGAGCATTGATGCGTACCGCGATGGCACTGCGCTTGTCCAACTAGTTGCGGTTTCGAGTTTTTCGGTTCCGTTAACGCGGGGGTCGCAAAATTTGAGTTCCGATTAACGAGATTTTTTTTACATTGGCTTAATACAAAAGCAACCAATCGCGAGGCGTTTGTTCCGTTTAAGCGGTAGTTCCGTTTAACCGATTTCCGTTTATCGAGATTCTACTGTACTTGTTTGCGGGCATTTTGCTGGATGGCAACGTTAGAATGACATGCTGTAGTTCTGCAGCAGTGACGGCAACTCTAGTGAGGATGATGGCGCAAGTGTGGACAAGTTGTCCAGTGACTAATACATTTTCATTTTGGAATGTGGTGATGGGCACGCCCGTACACGGCTGCCAATAGCGGCTGACAATAAGCGGCGGCGGTCGGATAACGCTCTCGTGTTATACTGTTAAAGGCAAAGCTTAAGCTTCTCTTTTTGCTCCTGACATGTGGGATGGAGGAGTCGACTTACAATCGTGCAAATACAGTAACAGCGACGAACCAGGCTGAGCGCACGGATCACATCGAAGCACATGGGCAAATGCTCTTTCAAGTTCTCGTCACAGCTCGCATCAGTGGTGTCCTGGTTATCGGTGGCATCGGCCATGGTGTCTTCGTCCGCAAGCTCTCCTGTGTGTCTCAACGTCGTCGACTGCGGAGGCAGTCGCCTTGCTGCCAATCGCAAATAGCACCAGGAAATTCAGACAACTAGTTTCACAAATCATCAACTCCTGCAACGGTTTCGTCGAGCTCAACTGAGAGAGAATTTACACCGCCTTCTCTCAGAAAGCAAAGAAAGACCAGAATGTCTGAAGCAGTTGTGTGTAGTTTTGTCTTTGACATCATTCCATGATCCACTCGGCATAGACAGTTTGCCTAAGAGGTCTATTTTTGGGTCTTTTCCAGTCCTCGGCTTGTGCAGGAGCCGTTAAATCAGACGAACCTTCACCGTGCACGTTATCCGCTGTTCCAAGGGTCGAAGCACCGCCATAACGTTCAGCGGCAGAAAACGAGTGCAAGGTTGCTTAACTAGCATTGTAGAAGTGAGCACAGTCGTTGTCTACGATGAGGCAGACGTGTTCTTGGGCTACCAAGTTATCGTTCCAAGACCTCAGCCACTTGGCAAAAAGTTCGTAGGCCATCCACGCTCTTCAGTTCTTCTGTGACATGTAGGTCACCGGAACTGAAAGCACGTTGTGTAAACATCGCAGAGAGTTGCTTTTTCTCCGGGTCTCTTCTCCGTTGTAGCCTTGTTCTTCAAAATTGTGATTATCGTGCTTCTCGGAATCTTGTATGCTGCGGCAACTTCAGATTTCTTCTCGCCTCGTTCAACTCGCTTGATACTATTTAGAGTTTCATAGAAAAGGGAAGTTTGTGCCGTTTCACGGCTGCCGTTGTGCACACACAGAGACAATGAAAACCGTACCCAATTGCTGGTGGGCCCCGCCGCGGTGGCTCAGTGGTTACGGCGCTCGGCTGCTGACCGGAAAGACGCGGGTTCGATCCCTGCCGCAGCGGCTGAATTTCTTGAAGCGAAATTCTAGAGGCCCGTGTGCTGTGCGATGTCAGTGCACGTTAAAGAACCCCAGGTGGTCGAAATTTCCGGAGCCCTTCACTACGGCGTCTCTTATAGCCTCAGTCGCTTTGGGATGTTAAACCCCAAAAAACCAACCAACCAACCAATTGCCGATGGTAGCATGACGCACTGTACATGCTAACTGCATGACATCGTGAGCACTACTGGCACAACGCACCAAGGACGCATGTTCTGGTTGGCTCGGTATGCGCCCGCCTCCTACGTCACAGAAAATCTGCATCATCGTTGGTCAATGTGCGCCGCCCATTGGTCCATGCGGAAAAGCTAACCTTCAAAGATGTGCTGAGGGAAAGCCAGCTCCTTGAGTTGCCTGGTGCTGCCCAAAGCTGATCTATTGGATGTGACGGCAGATTTTTGTATGATGTAGCTGTACTCTTTCCTATACATTCAGATTGTATCTTTATGGTTTGCAGGAATTATTGGATAAAAAGGATAATTCCTTGTAACCGAGGTCTATACAATCAGGTGCAACTGTAGTTGTTCCCGTACTATTTGTGAGAAAACACAAAATTTGGAGGATGATTTTCAACTTTTGCAACTTTTTTTTTTTTTGTGGCTGACTGTTTCGAAGCAATTAAGGCCTTGACCTGGAGAGTTGCACCCACCCCTTATACGAATGTTAATTATTTGGCATTCGAGTTGAGGAATATTTTCAACCTCTGTCAAACTTGGCACTATTGACACTGCTACATGGCAAGTTTGATGATTGTACAACTTCTTCATTCTGTTGATGATATTACATCGTGCACTTGTCCCCGCCGTGGTGGCTCAGTGCTTACGGTGCTCGGCTGCTGACCCGAAAGACGCGGATTCGATCCCGGCCGCAGCGGCTGAATTTCGATGAAGACGAAATTCTAGAGCCCCTTGTGCTGTGCGATGTCAGTGCACGGTAAAGAACCCCAGGTGGTCGAAATTTCCGGAGCCCTCCACTACGGCATCTCTCATAGCCTGAGTCGCTTTGGGACGTTAAACCCCAATAAACCAAACACCGTGCGCTTGTGGCAGAACCTTCACCACTTCACCGCGCCACCACCAGGCACCATTTTGTGGCCCTGTGGAGGCGCGATACATAATGGCATGATTGTAGTTGACTTTATTCCCTGATGCAACGGTTCCGCCTGAGCGGTGTCACCACACTGCTGCTTTCAAGCTTAATTTTATTGGTGACAGACCATTCAAGGAACCTTCAGTACCAACCAGAGCATGGCATGAACAAAATGAATGTAGAGCCTTTGTCAGAAGGATTGAGCCCAAAGGGCATGCTTCTTAGCCAGAATGGATGATGTGGCTGTACATTGCCCCATGCATCGCCAATGTTCAAAATCTCTAGAAGGTAAAAGGAACTCTGGTCCTCATATTTCCAGAAGCTCCAACTTCCACGTAGGCTACAAGAGCACCAATACAGTCGACGAGCGATTTTTCGGACCCTCAAGGGACCGCGAAAAAGTCAGAAAAATCAGGCAGTCCGAAAAAACAAATGTGCCCCAAAAAAACTAAATTTATTGCTTATTGTAGAGTTAGAGGCCGGAAAAAGTCATTAATGGTCTTCTGAACCATCCTTCGCTTGCGTGCAAGCAGGTCCGCCTGAATTTCGGCGAGAGTCGTCGTGTCGCCGTAAGCCGACGAAAGAGTTGCGACCGCTTGCATCAACTCAACTTGCGTCGGCTGCGCCGCTTTAGGCAAGTCGTCATCGTCGTCGCTCTAGGACTCTGCAAGTACCTGGCGAATGATTTCTTCATCCGTTAGCCCGGCACACAGTTCCAACTCCCTGTCCATGTCTGTGAACTCCGAAAACGAGACGGCCGAGGGAATTTCGACGCCTGCAGTGCGAAGGTCGTCGATGAGGTACTCACTGCCAGACAGCTGCTCAACCACACTATCCTCATCCAAGACGGCCGACTCTCCATTCAAGACAAATCCCGCGTGGCGGAAGCAGTTGCACAGCGTTGTGGGTGCCACTGACTTCCACGCATCGGCGAGCATGCTAAGTGCTCCAAGCAAATCGACAGAGTAGGCTTTTCGACTGTCAAGGCACAACACCAAGCGCAAAAGCAAGCGTGACCGATTGTTCACTTTCAGGTTGCGTATCACGCCTTGGTCCATCGGCTGTAGGATGCTTGTCGTGTTCGGTGGCAAGAAGTCGACTCGCACAGACTTCAGGTTGTTTATGTGCCCGTGTGCAGTGCAGTTGTCGACGAACAACAAAACTTTGCGGCCTTCTAGTTCAAATTTGCGATCTAGTTTTCTCACATAGCTTTCAAAAAACTGCTGTGTAATCCATGCCTTCTTGTTCGCCTCGTACAAGACAGGCAGGGACTTTACACCTTTGAAGCATCTCGGAGATTTCGACTTGCCGATGACGAGCATCGGCAGTTTTTCTGTCCCCGACATATTGCTGCCGACCAAAACAGTAATTCGCTCCTTACTGTGTTTCCCACCATGGCAAGGGTCACCAGCAAAGGCGAGAGTCTTCTCTGGCATAAGCTTAAAAAAAAAAGTCCGGTCTCGTCGCAATTGAAAACAAAACTTATTGCTGTATCTGCTCTAGAAGCCAAGATATCCTTCTTGTAAACTTTGCAAACAGTAAAAAATTGTGTTTTGAGAAAACAAGGAAAAACAAACTGAGATGGAATTTATTGAAAAATACTGAAAAATATGTACATATTTACATTGTAAATGGACTAGTATGCTCCAGGCATGTAATCTGTCTGGCTGTTAGCTCCCAAGTGCCGCTTTTTGCAGGCCTGCTGCACATTTTCTGCGCATGCACGCTTGTTCACAGATGCAGTTCGTCGGCGCTGGTCTTTTTCTGCCATGCGCTGCATATTGCATGTGCTAGGAGCTACTTTGAGCTCTCTCAGAATGCTTGCTGAGGCTCTCTCATTTCCAGAATTGAATTTTTGCACAGCTTCAGCCACAGCTGCCTCAATGCTGAACAAAGAAGCGTGGCGCTCCTTGGGTGCCAGTGCCCAGATCATTGCGTGCAGACTTTTGTTACTGTTCTGCGTCTTTCCTCTCTGGCACCTCTGAAGGAGCTTCCTGTCCGACAAGCGCTGGTAGATGGGAAGAAGAGCCTTGCTGACGTGGGGTGGAAGATTGTAGTGGTGTTTGGGTGAAGGCAGGCCTTTGGCCTCTGCTGCATTATGGCGACACCAGGAGTCTGGGCCTGTTAGGCAAAGGCTATGGTTTGATGCAAGGTCTGTTGATGTCACGTGATGATATGTCGCCATCACAGCCTTGTGCATAGCCTCTACGTCCCCTGAATGTGATTTTACTGCCCAGCCATAATATGAGGTCAGCTTTGTTATTAGATCGCCAGTCAACCTGCCCTTACCACTGATTCTGTCAGGAGTGTCTCTGTGTTTGGCAACCAGGTTGCGTAAAGCTGTGCCCATGCGCTTCTGCACATGTTTTACGCACTCTTCCTTGTTGATAGGAATGAAGCCATACACCTTAGCTTCTTGCAGAGCTAAGAATGTACGGCTGTCGCCATCTGACAGAACAGTGGTATAGCGCAGGTTGTTTTGCTGGAGTGACCTCTGGAACAATATGAGGCCAGCCTCCACCTCCATCTCTCCAACTTTCTTTTCTGAATTTTTTTGGCAGACATGATTTTCTTTCCATGTCAAGTAGTTGGGGTCATCCTCTTTTGGCCCTCGCTCACAAGCGGCACAGAAATTCGAAAGCACGACAAAGTCTAATACAAGGCCCGAAAAAAGTTCAATCACGGTGCCTACACAAATATGAGAAGAATGACCGCACGTCATCCATGTCCCGTCGTACGAGACCTCGATATTGTCCGGATTTCCCAAGTTCAACTCCGCGTACAAGTTCCGAACGGAGCTCGCACACTCGGCAGTCACTTTGTTCGCAGCACGCAACGCCGATGGCGTCAGCTTCGTTTTTAAGTACTGCTGCCATGTCTTCGTGTGAAGGCCGCGATGGGATATATTCATGGCTGAGAATATATCATTGAGCGCTGTCTGCCGATTGCCGGTACTCTGCATAGCACGCGAAGCAAGAATGTTCACTGTGAACGGATTCACGTTTTGATCACCGCTCACGCGCGGCGAGCTCCACACCGACGCTACGTCGCCGCACACCGCGCACACAAGAACAAGACTCACAGCGAGCCCATATTCACGCGCGGATTTTTCAACCGCTACATCAGCACCGCATGCCTTGCACTTGACATGGTGCAGAAGCGCGTTCACCGATTCCAGGCTCACGATCACGAACCTCGTATCGTTGGATGGGGCAGCTACGTCGTCACTCGCATGTTCGAGAAAACCCGCTTTCCGGTCTGTAGCACATACAGATGCGATCTCGCATAGCTTAGCGTCGGCCTTGGTCTTAATCTCTTCGAGATCTGCGGGCGTCAGCATAGCCGTGTTGCGGCGAACGCGCCCGCTGTTCCGAACATCGGGCGGCGCATCCGGGACCGGTAGGCTTAGCTCGTTCTCGACTGCCGCTGCCGCGGCACGGGTCGTAGCAGCAGGCACGTCGTTGCTGCTTTCTGGCACTGCAGAACGCTTCTTGCAGTTGTCCGCGATTGACTTTTTTCTTTTCTTGCCGAACTTGTGGCGCGTACAAAATTTGGCCCGTGGCTGCGACATCGTCCAGAAATTTTCGGTACCAAGTCCAACGCTGATCTGACAAAATGGCGCCTCGCTTGCGCTCTGGTGCGCCTAGCAGACGAGACGGGCCGAGATCCACCAATCAGAGGAGCTGATTTTAGTCACGTGAGCTCAGCAACGAATGGAAGCACGCGTTGTGACTCTCTTTTGGTGCCCTGTTTCTCGTCAACCAATGTGCAAAAAGCAGGCAACACGGCGGGAAATTGAAAACAAGAAATCGCTCTTTCAAATGAGACCAAGATGGAGTCGCTCATGGCCGCGAAACGGACGCTGCGCTTTTTTCAAAAACGCCGTTTTTGCGCAACTTGATGCACGAATTCAGCTCGTTTGCTCCTTGTAAATTGGAATTACAGAAAAAATACTGACTCAGGCAATGAATAAATTCGTAGATATGTAGAAGACGGACTGTAGGTTTCGAAAATGCCATTTTCAAAAAATCAATTTTTTCGCGATTTTCGGGCCCTGAAGACCCGTGACCCCCCTTAAATCCTTCAATGTTCATCTGAAGCGCCATCGTCTCGGCTTTCTGCTTGAGGAGGAGACCGGAGACGGGAACCTTGCTGGCCACTGTTGACTTCAGCCATACAAGGAGGGCCTCCTCGAGCTTTGGATAGGTGCCTTGGCTCACATTTTTCTGACGACAGCCAGTAGACTTTTCCGCCGCCTCCAAAATCTTCTGCTTGTTTTTCATGTAGTCCGAAAGGGTCTGTTTGGAAATTTTAAACTCTTTCGCGACGTCTGCCTGTGATCGGCCACCTTCGACGAGCTTGATGATTGCCGCTTTCTTCGCCATCGACATTGTGGCGTACTTGCCTCGCTTCATCGGAACTCTCGAGGCCGACGACAACATCGATTTGTTCTCCATTGCGAATCGGCACACTTGGCTAAGCAGCCGTCGTCGGGAAGTTGTCACACCAACTTCGTTGAGTGCCTCCTCGTTGCCACGTTGCACGCAAAAAATAAAAGTTCCGGAAACAGCGTCTTGAAGAACCGAAGCCGACTTAATCAAATGCGAGCCACAGTAGCGATAGAACGTGGTTTTCACGTCTCCGCAGCACGACCACGGCTAGGCCTACTCGCTAAGCTCGTCAACGCTTGTCTAACACAAACAGGCAGTCGAAGGAAGAAGAAAAAAAACAAGCACGGCGTTACGGCAGTGACGTTGAGGAAGCGGAAGTTCCTAGCATATTATAGCCTCAATCCAGCGTCCGGTTAGCTGAGGAACAGCCATGCAAGACCGCCACCGGTTTCGAGGCTACAGGAGGAAAATGCAAACAAACAAGATGGCGGCGACACAGCTCGAAATGCGCAGCAGTTGGCCCGGCTGACGCTTGGAAAGTCAGAAAAATTGAACAGCCCTCCCTAGAGTGTCCGAAATTTTGAGCCCCGTAATACATTGACTTTATGACGTATGTCCAGATGCCGGGAAAAAGTCCGAAAAATCAAGCATGTCCGAAAAATTAGGCGTCCGAAAAATCAGTTGTCGACTGTACATGGCCTAGAAGGAGATTCCTTGGCCTCTTTACTTTTTGACAGAAGACAAGAACACTTACTTGTTTAGCCGTGGAGCAACAAGAATGGTGCTTTGAGGACCTTCCCGTGGAATGCATTTTTTGTGGTAATTTTATTTCTAAAATTCTACCCAACTTCCTTAAACTGCGGCCTCATTTACCACAATACATTCTAGCATTTTTCTTTTTTCTTTCCGGTTTGGTGCTCGCAAAGTCGACCGTCATTACAGTAGCGGTCGCATTACATTCGGGTAAATATAACGTGACGTGCACAAAGTATTCTGACGTATAATTGGTATGTTACATAGAATGGACATGACTCTATCAGTGAAGAAAAATGCCGTAAGATCACATGCCTTTGTCGCAGTGCATTGTCATTGCTCATGCCACGTGTGCCCTCCTTGCAGGCGACCTGGATGCCAACCGGCCGGTGCCCTTCCGCCTGACGCCCAACCTGTCGGAGTTTATGACCAGCATCGGGGTGGCGGGCTCCATGACGGCCGGCATGATTGCCACGGCACGCTGTGTGGCGCAGCCCAGCTTCAAGGTGCAGGCCCTGCTAAGGGCCGTCCTGCGGGACGAGATGATCGCCTGGCACAAGAAGGTGCGTCCGGCCCCGCCCCCCATTGGCCTTATTCTTCGTACGCTCACAAGTGTGTTGCCCCTTGGGTTAGCACGAAGGACCTGCCTGATTTCATTTTCCTGCCATGCTTGTTGTTCAGTTATATTTTATTTGAGGAATTCCAAATGTTCAAAAAGTCTCTAACACTTGGCAGCGATCGAATACCATTGAGGAGGTGAAATGAAGGAAGGAAGGAAGGCTAGCTCTCCAGCTGGCTGGGCCCATGTGTTCAAATAAAGTGGAGAGGGTGGCCATCTGGAAGCGGGCAGATTCACTCGTGCATTCTCGGTGCTGCGTGGCTGACAGTGCTGGTTTGCTGTTGGTCCCCTTTCAGAAGCAAGATGACAATGTCACTCCTGGATCGGCGCCACAGGACATGGAGGGCGAACTCCTCATCGGCATGGTGTCCAAGGCCGTCAGTGCAGTCATGACCAGGCTACAGAGTGAGTACAAGCTGTGCCATTGAATGTAGGAGTGGATAGGAGTAGCTGTGCGAAGAATTGTGCCACTTCAGGGAGTTGCAGCTTGACTTGGCAACAAATTGGTGATGAATGTTGGTGGATATGGAACAATGCACAATGTCTGGTTTGTGCTTGGCATAAGAGGTGTGTGAATATTAAACTTTGGTTGTGAAGTGAATTGAAGTAATTAAAATTGTTTGTGAATAGAATCAAATATTTGTGAGCAGTTTCTCTTGTCAATGATGGTAACTTAAACTGTAAAAGAAAGGCTGTTCATTAAATCCAGGCCAGAAAAGAAACAGATATACAGCATAACATATGTGTATGGTAATTATATGACACCCGTAAAGCCCACCTACCATTAAATAAGGAAAGAGGAGTGGGAATCATGTAGTTATAAGCTGGGCAGTTGTAAACTAGTAATTCTTGTGGAATTAATAGCTTGGCGCACATTCCTCTAAATGACGGCATTATGATGAGTGAAAAAAAGAAAGCCTACTGATTGTTGTCATGCAGCATCAGGTTGCCAGACATCTCGTTACTCGTGAATGTGGTCTCTATTGGGAGGCTTAACGCTTTGTTGGAAAAACGGAACAGGACGAAACAGACAAACGGTGGCAGCTTGGGCTACAAAATGAGCGGGACTTTAGTTTCCATGCTGTCTTGCAATGCCTGAAAACAGTGCACTGGCTGCGAAACACCGCATTGAATGCAGCTTTCTCCATTAGATGTACCGCACTTAGCACTCGTGAATTGGCTTGGCTACACAGCAAGCCATGCCTTGGGCACACAAATGCTGTTGCGGATCGAAGGTCTGGAAACGAAGCTATGCCGCGAGAGACAGCACGTGGGTCGCTCTACACAGAATGCAGTCTCGTCATGCGTGTTTTTTTTTGTCTCCTGTGACTTAGCACATGCTATCTGGTGAAGTAGCACTAGGTTCCACAATTACTGTTTCTGGATGTTGCACTTGAATGACACAGGGCAACAACCTGCAGAGGCTAGGTTTAACTTATGAGCATCTTTGGACATTTCGCCGCGACTTGGTTCTTCCAGTATAACAGCTAGGGAAGTATGGACAAGGTTCTGGGGCCTTCTGGAGTGTAATCTTGATGAAACAAACATGGTTGATACGAATTTCGGGATGATATGATTTTGTGAAATTCCCCGGCCAGAGTGTGCACTGTGTGCAGAATTTCAGATGTTCCAAACACTCCCTTGCTCCACTATGGATGATACGAACTCACAAGTCGTGACCGGATCATCAAAGCACTAAGCACTGCCCGCACATCTCTGACTCTGCAAATGCTCATGCGTACGGGGAGCAGTAAGGGGTGGCGTGAGGCCTCCACATCATCCACGTCGCGATTGCCAGTCCCGCTGTACACACTGCAATCAGTGTGCTGGGCGAATGCATTTCCCATGCTTCTGCATTAGGATTTCGTTTGGGATAACACGAAATTGCGGATCATACAAATTTTTTTTGCAACCCCATGAGATTCATATTATTGAAATTCTACTGTCCTTTGTATTTAGTTGCTGGTTTCTTGAAATGAGAAGCATCAATGTCTGTAGAAAGAGCTTCTCTATTTCTTACCTGAGGTGACTGTTCAAGTTCTGTCACAAAAACTCAAACTGCAAGGGCAACAAAAATTTCGGCCGCACAATTCCTTGAATTATGACGGTTTCGTCTTGTCACCCTGATGTTGGCAGGACCAAAGTGTCAGGTCGAAAAGAAAAAATTTAAAATAATTAAATTTGAATTGACAAAAGCCCAGTGTAGTGTTGATAGCACTGCCTACTCACCCTGACGTCCTACCCTTTTTCCAACTTTGCAGCACTGGCCACTTTTGACGGTGCCGACAGCAAAGTGAGCACTCTGGTGGCAGCTGCCAACAGCCACGACAACCTCTGTAGAATGGACCCAGCATGGCATCCCTGGCTGTGACGTGGGACTGTCTCATATCTGCATCACCACAACTCCATCATCACCTGAACTTTTAAACGCTGGCATTTGTTATATCTCTCATGTGTTTGACGTGCACCATCCCATTAAAAGGTGGGCCGTTGTTGTACAGTAAGTTGTGTTGTGTCAGAGTGTTTGGACTGGCAGGTTTCGTGCTGCTCAAGAAAACCTGCTTGTGGCGCCACGATGAAATTCTTTTTGTCTCCATCTTGGTCTTCGATTAAAAAAGATGTTAACAACGGTCGTCTTGTTCTGGTTTTTAGGCCAAACTGGCGCTAAGGTTTCCTTTTCAGTGTTTTAATGTCAAATTATTGGCTTTTCACTCTTCTGTCAATACCATATTTACTCGCTTAATAGGCGCACCCCTAGTTAGGGCGCGAAAAATCTGATTTTTTTATTTCCGCGCATAATAGGCGCACCCCGAACTTGGCACTGTGATCAATACTGTATTTACACGATTGCAAGACGACGCCTCGCCACCCCCCGCTTCCCAATCTTTATTTTAACAAAGTTTTTGCTGAACTGACTACTAGTCCCTACTAGTGCTGCTGCCGTCGCAGCTGCTGCGGACCCACAGCACGTACAACGACATTGCGTAGAACAGCCGCACACATTTTTCAAGGATGCTCACTTTAAACGTCTGTTTGGAAAGCTTCATCTCCAGCTGGAAACGTTCCCGACTTAGGCCCACGAAAACCTCGGCGCTTGGAGTCTCGTACGAAAATTTAGGGGCGCCGCAGTCGCAACTGCCGCACTTCTCGGCCACGTCGTATTTTCCGACCTGCCGCACGCTTGCAGTGTTCGAGAGCAAACTCCCAGCCGTGTAGCTGTTAAGGTGCTTGCCCGTCGAGCTAAAACAGCAACGCTCCGTGGCAAAGCCATAAACCACGATAACTATCGCGGTACCGCAAATTCCGGCACTTGACAGCAACAACAACAACAAAAAAAACGAGCTGGAGATGCTGATGGCGATATAGGTAGCGAAAGCTCGCGGCGGAGGAAAACGATGATGATGATGATGAGCTTGGCCTTGGGCGCTCTCCGTGGGCGGCGTCTGGAAGCTCCTGTGCACATGTGTGGCCTCCGCGATCAAGCGCCGTTGCGCGCAGCCGGAGCCGATCGCAGAGGCCTCGGCACGTGCATTCCGAAGGCTATTCCCGCGTGTGTCGTGGAAAGTTTCGGTGCGGCCCTTACACGGATCTTTTTTTTTTTAACATTTTCTTCGCGAAAACGGGGTGCGGCCCGAACACGAGTGCGTTTACGCAGTGTGTTCAATTTTGCAGTCGAAAAATTTCCGGAAATTTTACCCCGCGTAATAGGCGCACCCCGAACTTTGAGCCGGATTTTCTGGAAAAAAAGTGCGCCTATTATGCGAGTAAATACGGTAGGTATGCTATCCTGTTTTACATCGCCCACGAGCAATTCCTGTTAGTTACTTAGTTATGATGTTTATGGTACATCTTTAATTGGCTCACCTTAAATGCTTAGTGTCATGTGTTCTTGTAATTGTCAATGTGTCTGAAATATGTTTTTCAGTGATGATCAAAATTACTGCATTCATAGACTGCCTAGGCATGTGCAACTCAAGTTTATGGCCTTAAATGTCTAGACTGCACCATAGTTAATGAGTGAATAGATTATAGCACGGTGAGATGTACCAGCATAAACATCATGCCGCTGAGCAAAGGAAACATGCCTGTAGACTATTTAAAGCACTACTGAGTTCGCATCCAGCATGGATGCAGGTGGCGACATGTTGCGTCACATAGAGATAGGGGTGAGCTGCATGATGTTCAGTGCATCCCAGCAGCAGTAGCTGGGATGTGTCGGAGCCAGTTGCTGATGGGCGCTGTTCGATCCAGGTGTAAGGATTGAAGAACACACCACAGGTTCTTGGTATGGGGCGCCAAGATATATTCCTAGCAGAGTAGATGTGCGAAGGGACGGGCTGAATTTTGGACAGGCCTGATGCTTCACTCGCATAGTTCCCCATGAAGAAAAAATTTTAAACAAATGTACAAAATGCAGTGGCGGGAGCCTCCGTACCCCATTAGCAGAAATTCATCATTGGGTTCTGGGGGAAGAGCTCGACAAATTTTTGGGGTGGCGATCGCCTCCCCTTGGCGCTGTCACTGGTCCGTAGTTACAGTAGGTTGGTGTCCCAGCTATACACAATAGAGTGTAAAAAATTCTGAATTATCTAAATATCGAATGATGCCCCAAAACTACCACAAACCATTTGCTGAAAGTGAAATTTATTTAGTGTGAACTAGTGCAGTTATCACCTTTTAAGATGAAAACTACGCGACAACAGCGATATCTCGCAGTTCCGACGAACTGTCTATTTATGCATGCTATATTGGTTGTGGTGGAAGCAGGACTGCTCCACAACCGTAATGGTATCCACAGCTTCTTTCAGTGTCTGAAACAATAGCGCTGGAGCTTCTTTGCTTGTGGCGCCGCATATGAAGGGGCTTCACCGCACAAACGGTGAGCAGCACCTGACTAGCGCGGAGTTACAGTGCACTGGGAGAACAGGAATACCATGCGGACGGAAGAGAGGAAAACGCATGCATTTTAGCCTGAGTAGGAAGGTGCCTTTGAAAAACAAACGAAAAAAGGTCAGCAGCACAGCAGTCATCGTACCGAATGCTGTGCAGCTCGGCTGGCTCACTGATATGTGCAGCAGATAGCCGCTGTCACCATGGGCTAGCTGCGAAGCTCCGAAAACCAAACGATGCGGCCGGACTCTCTCTTGGCCTATCGACGAGAACCTGCCGACCGTCAACACGCCTGCCTTTGCACGCATATCAGAGGGTCACGGGAGACAATAGTATATGCAGTTCAGACCTGTGGACGAATATCTGGATAGTCGACTGTTGAGCACCTCATATCTTGACACGACACTCCTTGTGGGGTCCGTCCGAATTAACCGATGTGAGCCCCACGGCGTCCGTATAAACGAGCTTCTGACGCCATAGACTTGCGTAATATAGATGCATTTTCATATTTGCCCAGCTAATGTACTTGTAACACTATGAGGGAAGCACCTGCAGGATCCTGTTCGAAGCCTTTTGCGATTGCTGATGGCGAAGAGTGTTGCACTTGGGTTTACCTGGAGGGGGTTGAGGTGTCAGAAGGTGGCTTTTGCCTTTTTACGCACTTTGGCGTTCACTCCCAGACGTCCTTAGAGCGTTTGGTTGTAGTGGTCTCGGTCACAAAGGAGATGCCCTCGACTCAGCGTCAAAAGCTCAGCCGAAACCAGCTACCAAGTGACAAGGGGGTGGTCGTGTGGTGCCCAGCTTTCGCTGGTCGCAAGCCCGAGAATGGTTCAGGGCCGAAGGTTCGCAAATAAAATATGTTTATACAGCAAAGAGACGGTACAGAAGAATTTGCAATCACTCGCACGCGCACATACAAAGTGATTACAATAAAATGCAACTCGCGCAAAGTAAGCCTCGAGAGAGACTACAATATAACAAAAAAACCCTGCACTTAAAGTGCACTAATACAAGAGAGAGGCAAACAAACAAAACACAATTTCTTCACCGGTCACTGCGGCAGTCCGACGACCAGATGATCACGACGGAGCCATCCCGTAGGCTGGTGCACGCTGGCTCTTCGTGGCTGGGCGAGTGGTGTTGTCCCGTGAGTAGAGCGGGCGCGCTTCTCTGAAGCTTAAACGGCGGCTCGGGCTTGCCGACAGCGGTCAATGTCCTTCATATATTGGCGCGCACCGCGTCTGTTCCTTCTTCGCGCCAAGGTATAGGCGTCCACATACACACACAACCAATTGTACAATTTCCTTCTCATTCTAGCGCCGGGCGCACATATCCTTTGGTCAGGCGCGGAGACCAGCTTCCAGATCCTTTCAGTTCCTTCTTGCAATGCGCCGTCGCGCGAGCGAAGGGTAAGGGCTTCACTCGGCACGCTCAAGGCCACGCCGTCTCGATCCGTTGGAGATGAGTAGAATTCACTCAAACCATCTCGATTTTTCGACTGCGCCCGCGGAAACGTTTCCGCGCCGCGTCGACGACAGAAGTGGAGAGGGCAGAAACGCACACAAGGTTAGGCGCTCTCCGGGGCGCCACTTCTAAATGAGATTGTCAGTGCACTAGGGATGGATCTTGAACCAGGGAGAAAAAACTGACGCATGGGCCTAGTCCTGGTGCGAACGCAGGGCCGTTATTCATAGACTGGCTGAACATGGGCATACTCCTCGCAGAAACGTTGGGCCATTATTTACACATTGGCTAAACATGGGCAATGTGCCAATGGGGTGCCATTATTATTAGACCGGCTGAATAGACCGGCATAGTCTTGGCGTGAACGTCGGGCCACTGTGCATAGATTGGCTGCACATAGGCCCTGCTCGGGCATGAATGATGGGCCAATGCCGATAGTTAGACTGGCTTAGCATAGGCCTGTTATGGCAAGAATGAGGGGCCATTGTTAGAAATGTCTCGGATTCCCCAAATGCCAATGTAGGACCCATATTCATTCCAATATTCTCCGTTATTTTGCCACCGTCGGCCCGTTCTTTTTGTGCTGCTTGGGTTCTTTCTCTACTGTTGTAACGGCGCGCGCTGACGAGATTGCTTCCGCGCTGCGCCAGATTTTGTGACAGTCGCCTTTTAAAAACAGGAAAACCTTGTCAAGGGATGATTTATTGCGCGCACTCAGTCCCTCGCGCCCGAGTCCCCACTTGTCCACAGTTCGCGCACCGTACACAGCGCGCACCGAGCTCACACTCGGGCCCACTTCGACCGCGCCACTCGATCACAACCGCGCATTCCCCGCGCACACGCCCGCCAACCGGCGTCGCTTCCCCTCCGCCCCTTGTTGCCAGCCATACGCAGGATCGCATCCCCTACTCCCATGTTGCCAGCAAGGAGGATATATAAAACTTGCTGGAGTGGAAGCCGCCTATGCGGGAGAGTGAAGCCTTGGCGGCCATCTTGCCAGTGGCAAAAAGCAGCAGTGCGCAACCGCGCTCGTGCTTCTTCGCGCTGCCTATGAAGTTGCTCGCGTTTACAAAACAATGAAAGCAAGCGGTTGGGGTTGTAAACGTTTATTTTTCATCCATCAGCAGCCAACTGGCATGTAGAAAGCAGTTAACCTGAACAAATATTAAGGGAAAAAAGCTTAATAATCAGACGCACAGTAAAAATAATGGTGAGAGGCAACCTACTGGTGACAGCGCCCATGTACTGTGCGTGTCAGTGCATGGTAAAGAGACCCAGGTGGTCGACATTACCCGGAACTCTGTACTACTCCATCCCTCATAGCCTGAGTCGTTTTGGGGCTCTGAACCCCATAAAAACACAAAAACAAATTTTCCGACTGGAGTGGCGAGTGTCCCTTCCCCTCGGAAGTTGCGCGGCGTTCCTTTCACCCCCAAAGTGCGCATTCGGGGATACTGCGGCAAGTAAGCCCTTGCACGTGTGCGCGCCTCTGTGTTTGTGCTTGGGTGTTTTTAGTGGCCGGTTGTCAGCGAAGCTGAGAACAACCAAGACAGCGGACGAGAAAACGACGAGCGGAGAGCAGTGTGTGTGCGGTTGCTCGACTGTGCGGATGCGCAAGCAAGATGGAGCGAGGTGTATGAAGCTGCGAGCGTGCATTTATCTTGTAAATAAGTTTTCGTTGTATATATAGTCATCTTTTGTTTTCAACGTACGCGTTCAACAGTTTTTCCAATCAATGTGTATGATGAGTGTGCACCGAGAGCGTGTAATGAAGCACAGAAGTGAATTTATCACACGTGTAATTACGCAATTCGCCCAGAAAAATCCGAGGCGCCTACAGTTGCTGTTCAAGGAAGACTGACTGAGTGACTGTAGTTGCGTGTTTGTGAACATATTGTGCTGTGTGCTGGTCATCAATCCGGGTGAGTCGAGAACCCGTATGCAGCAAGACTGAGCACTCTTCTCCACGAAGTGATATAGCATCTTTTTGCATTTTTATTAATTTTAGTTGTTTCTTCGTTGATAAACTCCAATGTACCTCTCCTAGCCGCGCTTTAATTTGCTGTTTGTAATTTTTCTTTCATGTGTGCATTTTGTTTAATTTTTATTTATATATAAATAAATAAATTTACTCCTCAAATAGCGCCTTTCTGCTACGAACATACCCCCCCCCCCCCCCCCCCCCGGGGCACCAACGGGGCCCCCCCCCCCCTGCAAAAAATTCTGCGGACGCCCTTGCTGGTGATTGAAGATAATCACCCTTGACAGAACTGGTCTGACTTTATTCTTGATCAATTCCCGATTTCGTTCCTTTGTCATGTGGTGTATCCTCACTTTCACGTACTCTTCAGAGATTTTTTTGCATAAATTGTAGATATGATTGTCAAGCGGATCGAAGTCAAGGATGTGCTCCTCCAGTTTCTGGAACCACTTTTTCTCTGAGGACACACCCAGGACTTCCAAGATAAGGTGTTTTGCCCTTGCCAGCACCGTTGTAATGGCATCACATTCAGCCTGCAGCCGTCGCAGCCCCTTCTCAACTGCTTCACAAAGGCCAATGACGTCTTGCGACGGCGAAACAAGTCCACCCCGGCTCTTCTGCTTAATTAAAGGCGCAAGCGCATCAGAGTGCAGGGCTGTGATGCACTGATCGCATGTTGTCGTTGCACTAACTTTTCGCACAATGAAGCCTGCTATATATGGCACCACGGCACCGACAAAAGCAGAAAGACTTTCGGGCCAGTCAATGCGATGTGTGTAGTCGTGGTCATCGGGCTGCAGGACTGATGACCTGCGCATGTCAGTGACCGTGCTTTTTGCATCTACCATGGCTACAGTAGTGGTTGAATTCAAGATGGAGACGATGTCTTGGGAGCAGTTTCCAGAATTGGAAGACGTCACTTCCGTCTGAACCAACAGACGCTTGTATGCAGCCATGAACTGCGCAGCTGTTGGATTGTTGTTATGTCCCCCTCGTCCACGTATGAACCCGAAGAAGTTCTCGGCGTGATCTTGACTGAGTTTGTGGGTCAGCAAGTATTTCAGCTGATCCTGGCCGACAAGCTCGTCGAACATTCTTTCGGTGCTTGCCATGCATATCAAAAAGCCAACAAATCCAGTTTTTTTTAGTCCTTCTGTAACTGGACGTCCTGCCGGATCTCTCAGCCCGTTTATGTACGCCCGAGTCTCCAAAAAGAATTGCTTCCAGCAGGATTCATTCTGCTTACGAAGAGGTGCCTTATAAGACCTTGCTAATGGGTTCCTGGAGTTTATGATGTCGAACAAGTGATCGAAAATTCTAATAAACTTTGATGTTGCGCTGGCACCCTTGAATTGTGGCAGCTTGAGCACTTGCTCGCAGAAGTCCAAGGCATCGGCAACTGAGGCACTGAGTGCTTGTACAGCATATCGGACCTTCATTTTTTGCTTTTCCCACTGAACGTGGACCTTTGTGAGCTTGTTGCCAAGACGCAAACCCTCTCCACGTTGCAAAGCCTCCAATGCTACTACATAAGCCCACTTCACATGCTTTCCTTCAGCGTCGATGAGGTGGCTTACGGTTGCCAATGAGTTGCGGATGAGCTTAATCATATGGCAGGTATCTAAAATAACGTGAACATTTTTAGTGCAATCAGCTGGGTTGACAAAGCTTGTAATAAACCCATCAGAGTCCGGTCGGAGCTGAGCACCTAAGCACTTAGCCATAGTGAAGTTCGATGAGGCACCGTCAAATGTAAGAGAGACAACTTCAGCCTGAACTGATGCAAGCTTCTCAATACATTGTTTGGTCAGCTCCGCCCTCTCCGCTCCAGTTAGTGTGTCAATTAAAAAGTATGCGACTGGCATCTTGAGTCTGATGTTTATACCAACAATCATGAAGACACGCACATTTCTGGCTTCGGGGAGACTATCATCATCTAACCCTTTTCCAAAGTCTACGTACCCGACAACTTTGTCTCCAACGAGTTCTACGTGTTTCCTTATGGCCATGTCATCTACGACCAGAGCGCAGTAGAACGGTTCACTCCGTGCTTGTGCAAACTTTTCGAGGAAACAAAATGCCTCACTCGTGAACCCAGGAGCTCCGTGGATTGATCGATACCAATCCCGAAGTGTTCGCTGTGACGGAAGGGCACCATTGAATTTGGATCGGACGTACTCGTATGCGGCTGGAGAATAAAAATGTAATGTCAGCGCGAACGCACGGAGCTCAGGTGGGTACTTGCCCTTTTGTTCGTTGCTTGCCCTGCACAGAAGTTGTTGAATGTCACTTGAAAAGGCAGATGCAAACACGTGCGAGCCTTCCTCGGACAGGAGTTTTCGTTCTCTGATTTCTTTTATGATTTCTTGTGCTGTCTCATTTCTCTTCGCAAGCCTTCGCTTCGTTTGCTGCAACATCTTAATTTTCTTCTTCAACTGTGTTATCTCTTCTTCAGAGGCACTGACTTTGTCCTTGTACCATTGTTTGCTCGGCGAAAACGCAGTTGATGGCTCTCCAACTTCAGGCATTTCGCAGTCTTGATGCTTGCGCTCTGAACGCTTCCTTTTTACCTGAAATGGACACGGCATATTTTTGTTCAGTCTCAAGTAAGAGAAAAGTGTAGCTGCGAAAGCAAATGGGTTTCATTTCTTACCATGAACTTAGTGCTTCATAAGACGATTTTACAGAAGGGTGAAGGGCGCTTCAATATTACCACGCAATCACAATAACTGTTACCACGCAATCACAATAACTTCTTTTCAATAACGAAGCAAAAAAATAGCGCGCACGGCACTCCTTTTTTTCCACGAACACAATTTTTCAGCACGATACTAAAAAAAAAACCACTAGAGACAAGAAGCTCAGACGTTTCCTTCCATTTGCTTCCATCCACTATCCGACAAGAACCTTCGTCGAATATCGACTTCGGCAGCCGTATTAATGCCACGAACACTTCTCACGTGAGAAAGGCGAATAATTCTGCCTAGCGTGTCATGGTTTAACATTCTCCAGTAATACTCACGGGCTTCTGTAGGTGCTGCGGAAAAGCAGGAAACACAGAAGGCACACTTCCCGCGCGCAGCCGCGTCGTCTGTCCGGTGCGGTCAAAGCACTCGGGCGCGAAGTGTACGGAGCACAGGCGATCTCCATCTTTTGCATGCCATCTTTCACGGCGAACGGCCCGCTCCCACAGGCTCCGCAGCTCGGGATCTTTTGAAACCTGCCAGTAATTTAGGCACTATTATTTGTTGCAGACATCTACCACATCAGTTTGCGCCGCTCGACAACGCGCGCGTAGAGCTCAATTGAACACGTTTTCGTGTACTTACAGGTGGAATGTGAGGCCACAACACTTCTTCAGCCTGTTTGCACATCCGTAGGCAACGCAAGAGGCAACCATTATCAAACCGTTGGTGTTTGCATGCCCGTCGCGTCAGCTTGCACTCAAACAGCGCGCCAAAGCAGCAGCGCGAGCCGGCGTCAAGCGCGCTTTCTGCCACTGGCAAGATGGCGGCGGCCGGCTTCACTTGACAAGCGCCCCCTCCACTCCAGCAAGTTTTATATATCCTCCTTGGTTGCCAGCCGTCCCCTTGTCCCCTGATGGTGCCACCCGCACTGGCCCTTACAGCCTCATCAGCACGATACTGGGTGCGGACGCCCTGCTTTGTTTCACTTCGTTCTGCTTTCACTGCAGTCAGCTTTAGTGTTAATAATGGGCTTGTGTTTGATGACATTGCCTTGCTAAGGTTGTGCTTAGCAGCGCGATCCTCTAAACCGCGAGGCGGTAGCAACTGCTTTAGCAGTCACACTCGGCAACAAATAGGGACGCAAACTTGCAATACTAACGGACTCACAAGACGCCTGCCGTAGCTACACAAACGCCAGAGTGGGAAGCAAGAATACTGGGGAGCAACGGCCAACGTGATCAAACTGCGCATAGCATGGGCGCCCGGTCAAGAGGAGTTCACGAGGAATCACTGCGCAGATTGTCATGTCCAAGGTTACAATTTCCTGTAGAGCGCGTAAAGGATACGTGTCCCCTCAAGGACTTACATGGCGTGGTCTGGGGCCCAGGTGCTTTTTTGGCCGGGAGAGCCACGCTACCTCATCTCTATCTCCAGCCGTCGCTCCAACAGCACTATCAGTACCGGCTCCCCCACCTGGTCCGTGATGAGCACTTAGGGTGCGCCTTGCTGTAGAAGAATGCACTCTACGATAAATTTGGCGACCTCTGCAGCTGTTTCGTTTTTTTCCCCGGTGTAGCGGCTCATGTAGTCGGTTGCTGCGATGATCCAGTCATTTCTAGATGTTGGCTTCAGGGAAGGGCCACGCCGATCTTCTGGAAGGGCCTTGACGGGGATTCTATAATAGAGGAAAAGTTTAAACGCACAACCACACGAGAACGGTGAAGAAAGACAGGTGACACAAGAGCGCAAACTTACAATTTATTATGAACCACAGAGCGGAATATCTGGCAAGTATAGCGGCCTAACGTCACACATCCGCGGCCAACAAAATAATCATTGACATTGCAAGTATTGACAGCGCAATAGACGGCTTGGACACAGCGATATCCTCTAACCAGTCAATCAACTCTGCCTCAATTATTTCGCGCGAAATCGGCAGCTGGTTTTTGTGATGGTGCAGTCCTGATGGATCGGTGAGTAGTTCGATTTCACACTGGGGTGTTTTCCCTTGGGCCAGAACTCGGTACTGCCCTTGATGCCATCTCTCGTGTCAAATTACAGCATAAATATGCCAGCGGTGTAGCCGAAAAGAACCTTTTACGAGGGGCATTTAGTGATGCAACACCCGAGCCAGTTAAAGATTTGGTCCGGTCTAGTTATAGTGAACTATAGGTCTAGTTAAAAAAAAGTCGGAATGGCCGTTTGGTCTGATCATGCGCTGGGCCCTCTATACGTCCTCGTCCACTCGTCTGGCGACACGTTGCCGGTTGGGGCAGCAACTCCAAACTTCTTGAGAAGCAAAACACTGATTTATTGAAGACGGGACCGAATACAAGAACTTGGCGAAAAAGGCTTTTAAAAAGAAGGCTGTAAGAAAGCGGCCAAGACTACTCGGCGCGCTCGTCCCGCTCTTTGTTTGCAGCGGTTTTTATCCCCTCGATAATTGGGCGGAGCTTTATTAAACCTGCTCTCGCCCAATTCTAATCAATACCGCTGCAATGACACTCTACATATAAGTGGGCGGAGCCCAGTGTTCGCCAGAGCCCGACTCTAGAGGCGCCAGTAAGTCCACTGCTTAGCTATTTCAGAAGTCGCCGACCTTACTGACCCCCCCAGCCACTTCCTTTCAACGGGAACGGTCGTCGGCCCCTTGCGGCCCCGACAAGGCTGTTCGCGGTCTTTCTCCCCCAATCCCCGCGGGCTTGGACAGCGTCCGAAGTGCGCGACGCGGTGTCGTCATTTTCAACCCCTCCAGACTTCAGACGACACGGTACGGGGGGAATTACCTACTGGCGCCGTAGGCTTCTACCTTAACAGGTCTACTCGTAACTCTTTGCAGATCACGCGAATGTGAAAGGCAAATGGTTTTTCGTAGCCCCGTGAAACAACCGAAATACGAATTTTTGACTGAAAAGCGCACCGTCGCAGTCATTACACTATTCACTCACCCTCCTTCCCCCCTCGTTTGGTGGAGCTGCACTATCTCTGCGCTGTACCAGGTGCGGTCCGCACCCCGCCAGTGACGCCAATCGGTAGATGCCTCGTGGATGGTGGAGGTATAGGTGGCTTGGTGGTGGTTGGCGCTTCTGGTGGGTAGAGTTTGGTGTACGGACGCTGGATGGGGCTTTTGGAGGTTGGAGGGCAGTTGGATCGAGGGCACATAGGCGGGGTGGTGGAGGAGGTAGCTGGCGGAGGGTGCTTCTTGGGGGGTGGAGGCTCCTCACTTGGGCTGGGGGGTCCACTTCGACACGAGGTTTGTGTGTGTGCGTGCATGCGGGGGGGAGGGGGGGAGGCAACAGTAGCTGTGTTTTCAGAGTAAAAAGCTCACCTCTTTGACTCACCTATGAAGATATTTCAGCACTGTCAACGCTGGAGCTATACAAATCGCTTTTCTTGTAATGTGTGCGGTACGGTGTACGTGCCCTTCTAAACATGTGCAAGGCCAACTCACGTAGTGTTCTCTGGAGCGGTGCAAGGCCCGGCCCTTCGCGCATGCGTGCGTCTCTCCTGGAGCAGGATAACATTTCAAACCATAGCAATTTCCGAGGGACACGCGTTTTCGGCGTATACAGCCGTCGGTACACTAGGAATGCATACTCGACATCTTACTGGGATCCCTTGGTTACTTGCCGGCACAGAGAGCGCACGCCGAGTTTTCAAAGGTAATAGCAGCCATACAGTCATCTGTTCCATCGCAGCTCTCGCCGGCGACACTATCTTTCTCTTCACTGCAGTACCTGCGCGGCCCTTGTGCGCGCCTGTCTGTAAGGAGATTGCGAAGAAAGCTAACCTATATCGGCCCTCAAGCAGTTGACACTGTCCTTACTCCACGCAGAGAGAACTGACCGCAACTGGCATGTGCCGTAATCATTTCGGACATACAGTTCACCATTGAGCAGTACATTTCACAAACTAAAAACTGAACTAGATTCGAACTTGCTACACTTGATTGAGGTTGTTCAAAGCATAAGTGAACAAACACCTCAAAGATGGGCTGTTTGTGCTGGGCGAAAATTGTCTCGTCCTGCCTGAAATCACCCTTACGAAATGGCGATCATCAGACAGAGGCAGAGATCACACAAATACAACGGAGCACTGGAAAAAGGACACCACATCATATCCCAGTGGCTACTAGGACATTCTGGCTGACAGTGCTGCTGTACCTGCCCGTGGCAGTGCGCACATTATCC
Source organism: Amblyomma mixtum (assembly GCF_055824585.1). Taxonomy (NCBI): domain Eukaryota; kingdom Metazoa; phylum Arthropoda; class Arachnida; order Ixodida; family Ixodidae; genus Amblyomma; species Amblyomma mixtum. The sequence goes on from NC_143016.1 coordinate 170,469,732, forward strand.
CAGGTCCTCTGGAAAGAGCTAGCCGATGTTGCAGGACATGTATGAGGGCTTGCCCGCAACACTACTTTGTCTGCATGGACTATTCCGGAACCTTCGGACGCCGTTTGGGCAACATCGACCCATTCGTGCAACTGAAGCTACCGTTGTGATGCTGCGCGAATTGTGTCGCCTATGGCTGGGAGCGGCGTTTACAGGTGCCTACTCCACGTCATCGGGATGGCGGACTCTCCAGCATGTAAGCACAGCGGGTGCGTAGAGACACTTGCGCGCCGTCTTAGCGACTGCCTTCGCTTTGGCCTCGAACGAGTATTTTTGAACGTAGTGTTCCGGTGGCTGGATTTTCGTCCCCTAACGGAAGCCAGAATTCTGGGACCTCGACCCCAAGTTGTGCTCTCAGTGTTTTTCCCATTCCGCGCTCATCCGGTGATGTGTCCAGTTTGATCGGTTTGCGCCCCTATTTCCGCCGGTTCGTGCTGAAAAGTTTCCTTCTGTTGATCGGAGCAAGCTGACGGGTTTTCGGCGTTTATTGCTGCTCTCATAGCCACAGCTGTCTTGGTTAATTTTAACGCGTCCTCCTCTACGGTAATTAGTACCGAAAGAAGTGGCCTTTGGATTGGAGCCACTCTTGTTCCGCGGCAACGGGGCCACGAATGCATCACTGCCTATGCAAGCCGCCTTTCTTTATCGGAACAGAAGTATTCCGCCACAGAGCGGGAGAGCCTGGCGTTAGTCCTGATAATTTTTCGCCCTTGCTTCTTTGGACGAGCCTTGACTATTGTCATCGACCACCGTCTTGTGCTGGATGTCTTTCCTTAAAGGGGTCATGACGCCATTTTTCAGACACAGGCTGTTTATTGCTGTTGTTGGCTATCCATCTTGGAACAACTGGACAAAATATGAGCTCATTTGCTGCAGCGAGTAATCTGTACTTGAGTTTTTAAAAGTTGTCCTGAACCGCGTGGAAGTCAGGCTATACTGGCACGCTCGCGGTGTGACGACATATACTGACAGTCACGTGCTTGCTCGCGACTGAAAATTGAACTGCGGGTAATGAGTGTAGGGGTTTTCTTTGATCAGGCTTGGGGTGCGGGGGGACGAAGAGAGAAGTAGGAGTGGGACAAAGGGAACAAAGGCCTGTGTCTGTCCTTTTTTCTTTGTGTAGCGCGCGCTCTGCTCCGCGCCGGCCGTCTAGCGCGCCCTGAGTTTTAGGCCTCTTCGATTTGGCTGCACTGTCTGCACTAGCTCAGTCACGTTTTGCTGCAGTTCAATTTCAACTTGCCGCTGGCTGCTTCCAAACGAATAGTCGTGTGCAGGCCTAGTCGTCTGCTAGCCTTGGCGTCGCCAACAAAATAACAGCCAACTGCGTGCTGCCGACATCAACGGCCGCCAAAATCTCGAACCGCGTGAAGGATTTTCAACAAGCAAAGCGCAATAAGTGTTGTCATGAACCAGCGCCATGAAACCGTCGTTTTACTCCAAAAAAGTCGTTGCGTGTAATATGGACAGATAATTCACGAATATGCGCTAAAATATGCTGCTCATGGGACTCGACTTGACCACTTAGGTTTGCAATTCTGACGCCATGAAGTTACCCACCTCCTCCTTTCAAGAATGAACGGTCATCATTTCTTTTAAACTACGGTCAAATCTTCTCCGACCTAGGCATGGAGGCCGCCATACTGTTGCACTACACTTGCACTTCCAATTTCGAGGGCGAAAGCTCATAGAGAAACATAAGTATGTGTCTCTATGGCAAGCTAGCCAAGAACTAGTGCAGTAGGGTGGCGCTCTTGAAAAACGAAGACGAAAGTGCAGCATGGCGCACGCTGCACTGGCAAATCAAAGGCTAAAGTGCTGAACTCCTTGAACTTGTGCAGAACGTGCAGCCAAATCGAAGAGACCTTTTGTAGCAGACGACGTTGCCAGCCTATGACGTCACTCAGGCTGCTTCAATATGGCCGTCGGTTTCAGGAGGAGGGGCTTAAAGCCGATAACCTCAAATTAGAATTTGTAGCTCAAATGCGCACGTAGAGCCCTACTTCTTTTTTTAAATACGCATGATAACGTCGTGACTAGTAGCTTCAGCTTAAAAGCACGATTTGTTGGTAGGACATGCCATGACCCCTTAGGGACCCCACTAGCCTCCCGGGACGCTGGGCTTTGCGCTTGCAAGAATATACGTTTTCCGTCGTCTAAAAATGCGATATTTGCCCCAGACAGCGCACGAAATGCAATGTTTGCCGCTGTTATCCAGACTTTTGTGTAAAGGAAGGATATCTTTACGTCTTCTTGAAACACTTGACGCTTCGTGAAGTATTAGTGTATGCTGAGGTGGATAAATGAAGCCACTTTTGGTGATGCAATTTTTCTCGACGTATGATTGAACAGTTAGAAATGTGATGCTACCTGGGACCTGGAGGCGACTGTGAATGTATTTATTTTACGTCATGCAGCCTTTTTCTGCCAGCGCTCTACGCTGGGGACAGTCGTATGCAACATTTCAACAAAGCGCGAATGCAAGGCAAGAAAGCAGTTTTTTTTTGTGACACGGGTCCTGCGACTCGACGGTAAAAAGTAAAGATATTCCGCATACCTTGATGGAATCGTGCACAAACTCAACTCTATGCGGAATTTGTTTCACGTAAGATGTCTGTGGACAAAGCCCTTGCGCACTCACGCATTCATTCGTTACCGTTTTAATACCGCGGCAGATTAGGTGTCCGGCATTAAGAATCTCTTCGCCAGCTGCCAGGCACTGGATTCGCCTCTCAGCCGCTCCAACATGCCTCATTACGCCGCCTAAACACAATGGCGCCCAAATGGCAGCGCAATCATTAAACGTACTCGCGTACTCGATGATCAAATGCACAGTGCACACACTAAAGGCGATGGTGATTTATTACCGTCCCGGCAGATCCCGGAGGAGAAATCCTGGGGTGACGGCTTGTGCACACTCGTTTTCCTCTACTCCCTGGTGGCCTGGTACCCAAATCAGTTGTTGATCGGATGCGCCAGCTCTGGGGCGTTTCATTATTCTGCAGGCCAGCGGTGCAATTCTGCCTCACGTGTAGTTTCTTTAGGATGTCTGCAATTCTGCGATGATGTATTGTGATGTAGGATGTGAGGCCGCCATCGCAGTCGCTTCCTCTTCCATCTCATCAATTTCTCCTCGGTTGACAGATTATCCATTATCGTAATACACTGTTGACGTAGTACACTGTGTCCCACCAAAGAAAGGAAACCAACAACATTATTGCATGGTTCTGCTCGAGTGCAAAACAGATTTTTCTAATAAGGCGAGGAAAGCGCGACTGACCACGTCAGCAATAGGATTTATAGAACTTGTAGACCAACCTGTGCTGTTCAGTGATCTCCCTCACGCCTGAAGAGAAACACGTGTTTGCAGAGGCGCTTGAACTCAAGAAAGCAAAAGGTTGGAATAACCTGTGGACGGCTAACTGCGCAATCAAGGCCAGAAGGACCGATTACTTTCGTGTCTATCGCATTTCGAGCGTGAGGGATCTTGAAACTTTTGCATAGTTCATTTCAACTCCTAATTTGATTTTTCATTCCTGAAGTTTCACCATGGCTTCCAGCGTATTTTCCTGCCCCCCAATTACATCGCTATTAAAGGAAAATCCTCCAGCCTTATCACTAGTGCGTTTGAACATCCGCAGTTTACTCAAACGTTATAACGACCTTCTGTCTTTTTTCTCCGTTATCAATCATGCATTCACTTTCATATGCTTGTCTGAAAGGTGGTTGTCCGCCAATGATAAGGATTTGTACGGACTATATGTTTATGAGTATCATAATCGTGATGTTCATCGTAGCGGAGGATCGACCATATTTATCTTGCAGAATTTGTTATATAAACGCTGACTAGGTCTCTCATTTACGAATCTACAATGTGAATCCGCGTGGCTGGAATTCGATAATAAAGCACTGCCATTAAACAATCGTAGCATAATCATTGCGTCCATCTGTCGTTCACCTTCATCATCTTGTGTGGCTGTCAATGAGTAATTGCTCCCTTAATATATATTTATGTTGTGCAAGTTTCCATTGTATATGCCTGTTGTTTAGTTATATTCAAAGTATTTTATCTTTAAAATATTTTATGTCACTTTTTACAAGCGCTGTCATATCTCATTTCTTGCTGCGTTCATATTTCACTAATTGCTGCTCTGCCTGCTGTATATATTGTACTAAACCAATCACTTTGCGCTAGGAGGTCCTCCAGATAGTTTCCGAGATTTGAGACCTCCTGAAGTGCTACATATTAAGTATGAAAGTTGTATATGTCATGAATAATAAACATAAACTTGACTACCTGTCCCTGGTGGATTATCGAGATCGCCGAGATCTCTTTCATGGGATCTGCGGCTCAGGTTTTGTAGCTCGGATTCATCGTTTTTGCTCTGGCAGTCCTCCTTTGCCGAGTGATGCTCCGGATGCATCCCTAAAGTGAAGAAATCTGTATGATGCCATAACCTCGTACAACCTTTGTCATACAACTGGCATACAATTTGTATGATATTCTTTACAGTTGTATGGCAAGTGTTTAATTTTGTATCAAATGCGTAATTGTATGAAATTTTTATGACTAAGGAGTATCAGATTATTACATCATACTTTTTTCACTATGAATGTTTCTAGGGAGAGGAGCCATCACGAACTTGGATCTCTACTCTTTCGGAATAGCTTGCCTTGTTATGGTGTCGTAGGGGTGCTTGACTCCCAAGCCATCCAACTCCCTACGCCCCGTTGCAGTCCCCGCTAATCTAACGTATTGGTTAGCTGAATGAGTTTCTATGAGTTCGCTTACCATATTATGTACCCCCAATGTTAAGAGACGTTCTACGGATGTTTTATCAAATAGCCCCAGTGCTTTTTTGTACGCGTTTCTTATTAGTACAGCAAACCTATTTATATCGCACTTCTTGCTCATCCGAAGGTATGGAGTTGCATACAGTATTATACTGATTATAAAAGCGTGAATTGGCTGAGTAGAATTTTTTTCACTATCCCCGTTTCCCTAGTAATTATTCAAGAGGTCATCCGAATTATTTGTTCACATGCGGCTCGAACACTATAAATCGTTGCTGCATTGCCTCATTTGCCACTGGTTAATATTCCTAGGATTCGCACCATCTCATCTCCTGGAAAAAGAGCATCGTGTACTTTGATTTCTAATGGCGCATAATCGTCCCCTGTCTGTCTTTCTATAAGAAGTTAATTTTTTCGGAGAACTGAGTAAACCGCACTCCTCCGCGTGCTTTTGAACGTTGGTGGCTGCTTTTTGAAGTATTTCTTTCATTCTTCCTAAATTATTCCTGGTTGTCGAAATTGTCATATTTTGCGCATAGATTGCGTTGCGAATGCCTTCTAATTCCTCAAGATTAAAGAGCTTCCCCTTGCGGCGTACCCCTGGTGCCCATATGGATTGGCTGGGAACTAATATCTGCAATTTAAATGTGGACTTATCTATTTTGTAAAAAGTCCTTAATTTAATTAAGTGGAATCAATATATATCTATATTAATATGTGTAATATGCATGTATATATATTATAATATACGCATTGACAAATGTAATTAATATATGAATGAATGTTGGAGGCCTGCCAAGCTACCCCAAGAATGGAAGACGGCGGAGGCTAGCTTTATCCCCAAGCCAGGCAGATAGGTAAACATTAATAAATGCCGACCGATCTCACTCCCATAATTTGCTGAAAGCTAATGGAGAAGGCAATTTAGGAAATACTTTCTAGATACTTCGAAGAAAATGATTATAGCGGGGCAATATGCTTGGCTTCACAAAACATTTATCGACACAAGATGTATTGTTACATCTTAAAAAGGAAATTGATCCGTCCGGAAAACTAATAGAGTAAGAGAGCTGTTTTAGTGCTAGACCTGAAGGGTGCATTCGATAATGTAAAGCCTTCAAAAGCAATGGAGGAACAACAAAAACACATACACAGACGCGGCAGGGCTGGTTGGAGGCATAATGACGATAGCAGTCACAAACTCGGATGGCAACCTCAGAAATAGCGCATCAATCAATTGCAGAGACCCAACCGAAGCCGAGAAGACAGCCAGTGCACTCGCAATAACCGCACAGAAAAAAAAAAACGAATAAAATCACAGATTTGCAAGAAGTGTGGAGGAACTAGATTAAGGGCAAGATAAGGCAGACAGCCATTAGGATCCAGAGAACGTCAAGGAAGCCGGAAAGCAAGCAAAGCTCATATGGACACCAACGCAATAGTCCGTAGAAGGAAATGAAGGCAACCATGACGCAGCCCGATCACTCCTATCTCGGTCACCCGAACACTGTAGTACGTACGAGCATAACTACTCAAACATGTTGTTCATGTACTGAGAAACCCTACAGCACTATAGGCAGAAGAGAATACGTGCCACCGGACGCAGAAGAACAGGAAACAGCACTCAGAAGGATACAAACACATACGCATGCGTAAAAAGACTTCACAAAATCTAACCAGAAGACTATGAGCCACAGTGCACCCACTGTGGCATAGATTCGGATCTATATACCACATGGCGTGAGTCTACCGAAACAACTCGGGAATAGAAAGGATCAAAGAACGGTCGAAAGAGATGTTTGAGGAAATGCTGTCCAGCTCAGATTCATAAGTTCAACAGGAGGTGACCGAAAGGGCTGCAGAGGCTGGAAGATCCAATGGACTTCCGGAATAGGGGGACCGACCGCCAATTTTAATTTCATATAAAAAGTTTCCACTATCATCATGGTGTCTACACACCTTTAATCGGCTGCTAAAAAAGGTAAAAAAGAATCTTATTTTTGAAAAAAGAAATTAAGAAGAATTATATTTAATAAGTAAATGTTTTGGGATGGCCGTTTTAATTACGCTGTGACGAGAATATCTCGAATTCTAGGTCTCATTTATTGAAATGGTCATCAACTGTCCCTCAGTGCGTTGACTGTTGTGTATCAATAGTTTTATCACTCCAACCAGACTTGCTCTAGTTAAATTTGCGCTGCCACATCACAAGAAAACTTGTAAAAGCTGCATGTCTCAGAGAATAATTTTGTGAGGATTTCTGAAAACTTACCCGGAAACTCAGCGTGTAACTGTTCCTTAAATATGAAATTCTCCAGAGAACCAATATATAAGAATTTCGGTTTGTTGCTCTATCAAACGTGAAATTACTTACACGTGTTTTGGGCCAGCAGCTGTCTAATGCATTATAAAACACAAATACGTCTGCAACACGATATATTGGCCAACGGTCCACTAAAGCATACAGAACTAATTATGGTTAGGGAAGAATAGAAAACCAAATACCGCGACTGCTTAATAATGTGTATTAAAATAACATTACCCTTAAATAGATGACATATAAACTAAATGAGCATTTTCTTTCTCTTGATTGAACTTTGTAGCAGTGCGTAATGCTTCTGTTTGCCATTTGTATTGTTTCTACCAGTTATGGTGCATTTTTTTGTTGTGCCATAAGTAAATATAATTATCTCTGGTACCTATTTATTTATTTATTATTCCTCAAAGGTCCAGAAGGACATTACATGAGGGGTGGGCTGACAAAATTCTATTATTTTGGACACAGATTATCTTCAATGGCGGATTTGAAAAGGACTGGATTGATGATTGTCGCCGCCTCGGATGGAAGGCCATTCCAGTCGTTGGCTGTTCTAAGAAAGAAAGACTGCTGATATGTTACAGTACGAGATTTCTCGGGGTAGACAGCGTTTAGGTGGGAGTTACGGGATATCCGATGAGCGCGTGTGATACGGGGGGCATCGTGGTTAAAGGTGTGAAAAAATTTGTGATACAAGGAAAGACGGGCGATTTTGCGACGGCAGGCTAGTGTGGGAAGACTGAGCTGGGATTTTAATGCAGAAACGCTAGTGTGATAAGAGTAGTCAGACCAAATAAATCTGACAGCACGGTTCTGGACAGATTCGAGCATAGTGATAAGGTTAGCATTGAAAGGATCATACGCTGCCCATGCAAATTCAATTTTAGGACGTATAAAAGTTAAGTAAGCAAGAAGTTTTATGGAACGGGGAGCTAATGATAAGTTACGCCGTAAGTACCCGAGAACTTGTTTTGCTGAATTAGTAACATGATGAATGTGATGGGACCAGATTAAATCTTTACTTGAGTGGATGCCAAGGTACTTGTAGGAGTCAACTGATATGACAGGAATAGTGTTAATAATGTAAGTATTATCCTGGTGGTTGCGACGGCGATGGAAAGAAAGAAGGGACGTTTTAGTACTATTTAGTGACATAAGCCAAGTGCGGCACCAATCCTCGATACGAACAAGATCTTCCTGAAGGATGGTGATGTCAGTGTGATCAGTAATTGGGCGGTAGAGAACACAATCATCAGCAAATAATCGAACATTAGACTTGATGTTAGACGGTAAATCATTTATGTAGATTAGAAATAGAAGTGGTCCTAATACGGTGCCCTGGGGAACGCCAGACAAGACAGAAGAGAGGGATGACGAGTGTGAATTAGCGTGGACGAATTGATAGCGGTCAGTTAAGAAAGCTCGAATCCAATCCAGAACCAAGGGATGCAGATTTAGGCGTGAGAGCTTATGTGTTAGGCGCCTATGGGGGACTTTATCAAATGCTTTTTCAAAATCTAGGAATATGGAATCCGTGGGAATGTTACGATCGAGGCATGCATGTATATCATGAAGAAAGAGAACAAGTTGGGTGTCACAGGAGAGGCCTTTACGGAAGCCGTGTTGGTTAGGGTGAAAGAAGTTATTCGATGATAAGAACCGGGCAGTATGCGAATAAATTATGTGCTCCATGATTTTACAACAAACACTGGTCAATGAAACTGGCCTATAGTTTAGTGGTGAAGATCGTTTACCTTTTTTGAAGACTGGAATGACCTTCCCGATCCGCCAGTCGCGTGGTAATGAGCACGAAGAAAGCGACTGCTGAAAAATTAAAGATAAGATGACACTGCAAAGGTCTTTGGTGTTTTTGAGAACTTTAGCGTTTATGCCGTCCACACCTGCGGATGAAGAATTCTTTAGTGTGTCTATGATTTTAGCAATACCGCAAGGGTCGAAGATGATGTTTTCCATAGGAGGATGGAGAAGGTATATGGGGCTTCAGGGGGGTTATCAATAGGTTCCTCTGTGAATACGGAGCAAAAAGTGTGGTTTAGGATATTTGGAACGTCTGATTCGGGAATGGAAGTTCCAGAATTATCTGTCAATGAAATTACATTAGAAGTAGAGGGGCTTATTGTTTTCCAGAAGCGCTTGGGATTATCGTGCAGCATGTTAGGTAAGGTGGTAGAGAAGAAGATATTCTTAGTTCGAGCTACCTCGGTGTCATAAATAGTAGCGACAGTGTGATACTTGTTCCAAGCCTGGGCCGTGCCTATACCTTTAGCTGCACGAAATAGTCGCTTCTTTTTGTTGCCTAGTCTTTTAAGTGTGTTGTTATACCATGGGGAATTTGGGCGTTCTGTTATGGTGATAGTGGGAATATATATGCTGATTAGGCGTTGCATTTCCGACTTGAAAAGTAACCAGTTAGCTTCAAGAGAGCGGAGCGAAAAACTAGATGTAAATTTTTCAGAAAAAGCAGTGAGGTCGCGGTTGAAACCTATGTAATCACCTTTGGCGTAAAGAGTAAGCGTTTTCTTTATCCTTTTGTTATTTTGTAAGCGGCAAGAAAATGTAGCATGAATGGCCAAGTGATCGCTAAGACCGTCTAGATAAGTGATGGGTGAGAAGCTATCAGGTTGCGACGTCAGCACAAGGTCCAGGATGTTAGCAGAATGGCCATTCACTCGAGTGGGACGGTCCACTAACTGATCCAGCCCGAAAGTAAGACAGGTGTGCACAAAATCGCTGGCAGTGTTAGATTTCGAAAGTGTGGAAGCAAGATCAGACCATATGATAGATGGGAAATTGAAATCGCCAAACAATAAAATTGGAGTGTTGGAATAGAGGGTTGTTATTCTGCTCAAGGCGTCGTGAAATGAAGAATTAAATGAAGACTCGCAGTTTGGAGGACGATAACATATACCAACTATAACACGTGGATATGATGCATCACAGCAAAGCCATATAATTTCTAACGGGGTTAGAATGTCCACACGAGAGCAACGTAATAAGCGATCAGTAGCAATAAGAACTCCTCCACCCCTCAGGTCACTACGGTCCGTTCGAAATATATCAAAATTGGGAAGAGAGGGCAATCAATATCTCCGTGTCATTAATTGCAGAGGTAAGCCAAGTTTCGGTTAATAAAACTATATTAGCGGAGCATGATTCAACCAGGTTACATAATGAGTCGCGTTTTGGGATTACACTACGGATATTTGTGAACAAGAAAGATAACTGGGAGCGATCAGACTGCTTTACTCTGCGATTGGTTCGAGGTAATTGCTAGGGCTTGGACTCAATTACGTTGTTAGTCGTAGGGTCAAATACATATGTATTATTACCGGATATCAGCCTGTCATATCGCATTTTAAAAGTCAGCTTATTACGTTTACCATATTCATAGAGGTGCTTACGCGCAAGACGAGTGTTGGGGGAATAATCTTCAGAGACGCTGTAGCCAGTATTTTTAAATTTGCTGCTCAATGATAGTACATGCTGTTTGTCTTTGAAGTGAGCCAATTTAACTATGATAGGTCGTTTTTTCTTTGAAGAATAAGCCCCAAGGCGATGGGCGCGCTCGATGTCACGAGGCTCGATAGATACACCTAGGTGCTGGCTACAGTGCTCGATGATTATTTTTTCGCTATCCTGCCATGATTCACTACTAGAATCTTCCACACCATAAAACACTAAGTTGTTTCTTCGTGCTCGGTTTTCAGCGTCGTCCTGGCGAGCAGTCAATGTTGCAATATCAGCCTTGCATTCGGCTGTAGTGGATTTGATATTTTCTACTTCTGATTTTATGGAAGAGAAGGAAGCACAATCCGCTTCGATTTTAGAAAGGCGCTTGTTAACTTCGCTGAGTGAGTTTTCGTGGTCAGCCAGAGATGATTTGATTGATTTTAATTCTTCTAAGACAGTTAACTGCCCGGACTGGACGGCTGGATGGCATTCAGCAGATCTGATGTAGATGGCTCAGTGGGTCCAGGATTTGACTCGATATCACCGGCCATCAGGAGCAAGTCAAATATGACACGAGAGCATTCACAGACAGTATCGCATGCGCAGTGTGGGCTTGGCAGCACGAATAAAAAGCGGTTACTAGAGCGTTTTGCATATATGGAACGACAATTGCTCACCTGCACAAACAAGACGGGAAAGATTCGCAGGTGAGTGTGGCCCATCGTATCCGTGCCGCCAAGCCCACTGAAGGGTACAATGCAGGGGGGGGGGGGGGGGGGGCGCCTTATGTAGATGTGTGGAAAGAATGATAGCCTGATCACGAGGCAGGTTCCACGTGGGTGTAGCCCATCCAGGACAAACGGGTGCACTTGCACTTGCGCGCAAAGTGATGCGCAGTCAGCAGATGTGCTGGTTTTGTGACAGTAGTGTTGATCCGAAGAGTGCAGCAATTCTGCACAAGGGAGGCGTGTCAGAGCAAGAACATCAGCATGGCTGCTGGTCGCAACGAAGGGCGACGGGAACTGCGATGGTTTTCCGGGAAGCGCCTGAAGTTCAATGCCCCACAGGCCGAAGAACTGCACAAACAAGACGGGAAAGGTTCGCAGGTGAGTGTGGCCCATCGTATCCGTGCCGCCAAGCCCACTCTATATTCGAAACCTTCTCTATTAGACATATTTTAAGCCCCTTTATGGCCACCAAACGTTAGCTCCGAGTGTCCGTGGTCTGCATAACATTACTGAAAAACTGGCCCAAGTTACAGAGAGGTGTATTGATGCCGAAAACAGGCTTCGGCGGTCCAATTTGTTGTTCTTTGGGCTCACAGACGATAAGAACGAAAGCTGGGATGATTCGGAACAGAAAATAATTACCTTCTGCCACGAAAAACTGGGAGTTACTGTCACAAACTCCCAGTTTGAGCGTGTACATCGGTTGGGAAGGTTCGCTGTCGACAAGCATAAGCCCATTATCAAGGAAGTAACTTTTTTAAAGGACAAACAGCGGATTCTTTCGTCAGCGTATAAGCTAAAAGGCTCGAATCATTCAGTTCGAGAGGATTTTTCTTTGCCAACCAGGCAAGCACGGCAGAAGCTACTCGAGTTCGCCAAGCTCCAGGATAAGAAGGGCAAACTGGTCGTTGATAAGCTGCGCATTGACAAAAATACCTACGTATATGATAGCGCGACCAATTCTGTCATTCTATCAACCATATAGCTCAGCAACAGCCATCCCACTAAGGCTCTGCCTAGGTCTTGTGGTTCCAGTCCACAGTCATCGTTATCATTTACTAACATCCGAAGCCTACTGCCTAAGCGTGAAGAGGTGTGTTCTTTTCTGGATGACTCTGGCGATGATATTGTTGCACTAACAGAAACTTGGTTGCACCCTGACGTAGCGGATAACAAAATTTTCCCCAGTAAAGATAACTACAACGTATATCGCTGTGATCGCTCCGGTAGAAAAGGTGGTGGTGTCCTTATCGCCATCGAAAAATGATTAAATTCATTCCTCATTAACACCGGGTCTTCGCTTGAAATAGTCTGGGCTGCTTGTACTTTGGCATCGGTGAAGGTACTGGTTGGTGTTTGCTACCGTCCGCTTGATTCAGATCATTCATTCGTTTCTAAACTCCATAGCAGTATTACTTCAGCTATGCAAATATGCCCAACTGAACTCATTTACCTGGTTGGTGACTTCAATTTTCCGCAGATAGATTGGTGACATTTGTCGTCATCTTGCCGCGCCTCAACAGAACTTATCAACATTAGTTAGATTTTAATTTCTTTCAGGTGATTAACCAACCCACTCGCGGTTCAAACATTTTAGATTTAGCTTTCTGCAATGCGCCCGAAACGATTAACGAAGTCTTGCTCCTTGACGGTTTTAGTGACCATAAGCTCATTCAGCCGCCGCGGTGGCTCAGCGGCTATGGTGCTCGGCTGCTGACCCAAAAGACGCGGGTTCGATCCCGGCCGCGGCGGCTAGAATTTCTTTGGAGGAGAAATTCTAGAGGCCCGTGTACTGTGCGATGTCAGTGCACGTTAAAGAACCCCAGGTGGTCGAAATTTCCGGAGCCCTTCACTACGGCGTCTCTCATAGCCTTAGTCGCTTTGGGACGTTAAACCCCATAAACCAAACCAAACCATAAGCTCATTCATCTACAACTTAATGTCCCATTAGCGTTTCAAGGTCTTACATCCAGGAAAATTCGCGATTACAATAGAGCTAATTATAGAGATATAAATATTGAACTTAACGATTTTTTTTATTCAAACGTTCTTGCCCTCATTTGCGGACAGGTCCGTCGATCAGAACTGGGTACTTTATAAGATCATGATGTCCAATCTAGTTTTCAAATATGTTCCCTTGGTTTTAATTTCAAACGACAAATCTAATCCATGGTTCAATAGATCTCTCCGTCGTCATCGAAACAAAAAAAAAGCGTTTGTACAGAAAGGCTCGGTTGGTATCTACATCGGATGCTTGGAAAAAATACAACGATTGTCTGAAATCTTACTGTTCGGCCCTCCGGGCATCAAAGAAAAAATATTTTTCCCATGACCTACCCGCCCTCCTAAAATCTAATCCCAAAAAGTTCTGGCGTGTAATATCTCCCGACAGTACTACCAACCAATTTTCACTGTGCAGCGACGATCACGTGCAGCTTTCGGAGAGTGAATGTCCCCAAGCATTTAACAGATACTTTGCGTCAGTGTTCACTCGGGAAGATCATTCCAACGTACCCATTGTTCCTGATCACGATTACCAATTTATGGCCCTTATTACCATTACCGCTGAAGGTATCGCTCGTCTCATTGCAAATCTTAAGGTTTCCTCATCAGCAGGTGTTGACAACATAAATTCTAAAATATTGAAAAACACCGTATCGATCTCCAGTGAAATTCTATGCCTCATCTATCAGCAATCGTTATCTGGTTTACTTCCTACAGATTGGAAAATTGCTAAGATCGTTCCGGTGTTCAAAAATGTAAATAGAAATTCACCAGAAAACTACCGCCCCATTTCGCTAACCTGCATTTGCTATAAATTACTCGAGCATGTTATCGCTTCCCACATTTACTGCCATCTGGAACTTAATTCTTTCTTTTTTCCTAATCAGCACGGCTTCCGGAAAGGTTTTTCTTGTGACACCCAACTGCTAGAATTTACGACTGACTTGCATTTCAACATGGATGCTAACCTTCAAACTGACTGTATCTTTTTAGATTTTGCTAAAGCCTTCGACCGTGTTGCACATTCCGGCTTGTTCTCTAAATTATCTGCTCTGTGCCTAGATTCTTTAACACTGTCATGGCTACGTAACTTTCTTTCATTTCGTCAGCAGTTCACTACAGTTAACAATTTCACCTCCCCACTCAGTGATGTAGAGTCTGGCGTACCCCAAGGCAGTGTTCTTGGCCCCTTATTGTTTCTAATATACATTAACGACTTGCCCACAGACATATCTTCTTCTATACGACTCTTTACTGACGACTGCATCATTTACCGGCCCATTAATTCTATGCATGATCACCTTGCCCTCCAAACTGACCTGAACTTAATTTCAAATTGGTGTAGTAAATGGCAAATGATGCTCAACTCATCTAAATGCGAGGTTATCTCTTTCACCCGCAAGCGTACTAATTCTAATTTCTCGTACTCCATTGAAGGTACCACAGTGGCTCGGGCATCATCTTATAAGTATCTAGGTATTCACCTCACGGATAATCTTTCATGGGCCACACACATTCAATCCATCTGTGCCAAAGCTTCAAGATCACTTGGCTACCTGCGCCGGAACTTGCGAAACGCCCCTAATAACGGGAGAAAAGTCGCTTACTTAACAATCGTGCGTCCTCAACTAGAATTTGCTTCACCTACATTGTCCCCTTATCAAAATTACCTGATCAGCATGCTTGAATCCGTACAAAATAGAGCCGCTCGTTTCATCACACAAAAGTACCACCCCCAGTCCAGTATCACTAAGATTAAACTTGATATCTCCCTCGAACCATTACATATTCGTCGCTCCATCGCTCTTTTATGCTTACTTCATAAATATCGTCACAGCACCAGGCCATATCCCTTGCCCCTCGAAGAGCCTTCACGCATTTCACGCCACCTACATAATCACTATAGCATTAAACGCATTTACGGGAGAACCCTAGCATTCAATTCATCTGCACTTCCACGTGCCATTATTCTTTGGAATGATCTTCCCAACTGTATCGCATCTATCGGCAACCACCAATCATTTCAAGACCAGCTGCACAAACATTTTCTTTAACGACATTGTGTCTTGTTTCAGGTTGTTCTGTGTCCTTGGTTCCCCTTTCTTCTCGTTGGTATTTTACAAAGTTTTGGTTTCTTGTGCAATTTCAACCATTTGTATGTTTTTTATGGCTACTGCCTTTTCTTTTGATGTGTATTGGGCACATGCGATGCATTCTTGCTACTATTTTAATTTTTGTTGCTCGCGGTGATGTATGTCTTGTAGTTACGTTTTGGCCTGTATATTTATAATAGTGTTTAATTTTTGCCTTGTATCACGCGTTGTTTTTAATTTATTCTTCCTATTTGCTTAATCTATTGTTTTTGCCCCCCTTACTCAATGCCCTTCTGGGCCCTGTAAGGTATTTGAATAAATAAATAAATAAGTAAATAAATAAATAAATAAATAAATAAATAAATAAATAAATAAACCAAGCTGCCAGAGGATAGCGTTTACGAAGGCACACTGCCATCGTGCACTGTATGGTGCTGAAATAAGCGCTATTATTATTATTATTAGGTCCAGTAGCTGAGGATGATTTTCGGTAGCGCCGCGTCCAGCTTACGCAGCATCTTGTACGCCACCCCGTCCGGCGTGGACGCGGAGCGACGCTTTCAGCGGCAGAGAAGTTCATTCAGCTTTGCCGAGGAGAAAGGCGCGTCGGCTTCCGGGGTGGAGAGAGGTACGCTGACTTTCCTGCCGGGGCTCGTAGTGACGATCGCGGGGAGTAGCGGCAAAACCACCTTCCCAGCTGACCGCAGCTTAAAGGTGGAAAACAGCCGCCGCTCTCCTCCAACCGGTTGGGCATTCAGAGACGGTGGTATGGCTAGTTGGCACGGCGCCAGGCTGCCCCGTCGAGCCGATTGTAAACAATTGAATATGCGGGCTTGTCTGCTTGGCACGCTCCTGCCTCTCCGCAGCACCGTGTGGGCAGCCGAGCCCAGACGTCCACGTGCCGTTAGGCTGAGATCGCGCTCTGGACAAGACTGGTGAAGGCATCGGACGCAGCTGCGACGGTGCTTTTGCTGCGGGAGCGGATCCAGTCGTTGACATTTGCAAGTCTGTTTGGAGCGCGTTTTCAGCGCAGGGGGCTAGATGTGGATGCGTATAGTGAACATAGCCCCAGAATGTGACACAAATGAAGTTAAGCAATAGAATCTAATCTCTCGACTGTAGTAGTAGTAGTAGTGAAAACATTTATTTTTTTCAAAAGGAAGAGTTAGGGAGTAGGGGGATGGGGATAGATAGATGTGGAGCTTCAGTGGTCGGTATTCCCTAGTCCAGGATCCCGTTGGCCTCCGCCGCTGCCTTGGCCCTCGTCACCAGCATAAGCTGTGTGCTCGGGTCGGAGTCAGCCAGGAGGGCCTCCCACTGCTCTAGACTAGGGCTATTTACCTTTGGTAGTAAAGGGCTTTTTTCGCAGCCCCAGGTGGCGTGGTACGTTGTGGCGTAGCCTCCACACCACACGCACTCTTTCGCGTATCTGTTCGGCCACATTTTGTGATACATGGCTCTGCTTGGGTAGGTGTCTGTTTGTAGTCGTCTGAGCGTGGTGGCCTGCTCTCTGTCGAGGATATCCGCCGGAGCCGAGTACTTCTTGCGCGCTCCCAACAACGCCTTCATTGCCTCCCCGTAGGCGGAGGGGAAACCGGCTAAAAACTAATACATGCGATTTTCAATGACTCAACTCAGTGAGGCATGTTGCCGGGCTAGTTGGTTTAGCATTTTGAAACTTGGAAAAAAACAGGTTGGTGCGAATAAATTCACATACACAGAAGGGACGAGGAGACGACGTGTATGTGAATTTATGTTTTGTGTATGTGAATTTATTTGCGCCAACGCGTTTTTTCGGAGTTCCAAAATGACTCAACTAGTATAGACAGATCTAAATGCATCAATGCTAGATTGCAGGAAGATAGAAATTTGGGCAAGTTAGTACGGTGTCATGGTGTCATCCCTTCAGTAAACTTCAGTTGCGAGTCAGCGCTTGCTTTATCTCCTGTCAGGTCCCCGTCTTTCGCGCTGGCAGATTCACCATGACATCAAGACTCCCCACTACATCTCATATAGTTTATAAGAGCGTCTTGCTGGGCAAGTTGGTAACTGTTCATCTTTGGTTACAGGCGCGAAAAAAGACACAATACAAGGCAGAAAGACGGGACCAAGCGCCACTCACAACGGCTGGATATGCTTGTAAGACGGTATATATGGGCGTGTTGCCTTGGAATAAGTCAGTTGTGAGTGGCGCTTCGTCCCGTCTTTCTGCCTTTTGTTGTCTTTTTTTGCGCCTATAACCAAAGATGAACATCGCATATAGGCAAGATCACAGCAGTAGAATTAGAGGAAGTAAATTTCCTGCGAATTACATGAAATTCTCTCCCTTTGCGACAACAATATCTTCATGAAATGCTTTACCAGCGCATGTAGTGCAAGATGACGGCGTCCGCTTCGCTCAAATGATCAATAACTTGTAATTAATAGAGTTACTCTGGCACTGTGCGGTTGTTATAGCTTTGAAAATATGTTTTGAACTCGAGAATGATTAGTTTTGTAGTCATCATTTCATCAATTTCTTGTTTGTTTGTTTGCATGTTGGTATCGTTATTGCTATTAGTTTTTACCGACTCTCCTGCTGCAATCATTCGGTGCGGCAGGATATGCTGTAAATAAGAGATGGTGGCAGACGCCAGGTGGACTCGATGCCGCTCGACATGAACGCAACTATGATGCAGGACCGCGTTATGCTGCGGCAGCGTCTAGAGTGCGGGTTCGCTGGTTTTGAATGGAGCGAGTCCAAGAATCTGCGCTGCAGCGTCGTGCAGGTCCTGGCCGTGGTGATCGTTGTTACAACTTCCCGCACACAGTGGTGAGCACTAAAATCATCCGCGAGGAGCGGGAGTGAAGGACAGCTTGAAGACATTCATGGAAAACTCGTGGAAAGTGGTGGTACGCTAGAAGACGACACTGGCTGCCGGCCTGCTCCTCGGCTCTGGAAAGCTTACGCAATCAGTTTTAAACCGCTGCCATGTAGGGTTAAACTTCTATTATGTAATGCCCTCATTCTGAGTCTATACACTATCGTTTCTAAAGGATGGCTATAGGAGAGCTAGTTGGTATCTGAGATTCTTGACATTGAACAAAGCGAAGACGAGTTTTTTTTAGTAATTTGTATTGAAAGGAACACTTGAATTAAGAAGCCTTTCACGAATGCAGACATGCGCGGCATGACATACGGCGAGTGTCACCATGCCGTCATATACCACAACATAACAAAAGAACAAAAATCACGAAAAGTGGTGGCAACAGGTCCAGAAAAACCTTTCGGCTCTAGATGTCAGAATCGTCTGTCGATAACTTCATATTCTTTCTTGTGCTTTTTTCTTTTCTTAAAATTTAAACAGCGCTGCATATCTAGACGAATACACAGAAAGACATGACAGGACGAGCGCTGACTCCAACTATGTTTATTGACACGTATGTTCGTTGAATATAAAAATAAGCGACAGTGAGCGCATGCGCACCTATGACCACAGAACGAAAAGGTCAAGAAAACGAGGGGGAGTGAGGTCGCAATTTTCTTCCCCTAAAGATGACAGGAAAAAAGTATTGCAGATTAAAAAGAGCACACTGCATTTTCTCGCTTACTTTCAAGCAATGTAATTCGCTGGCATGCATGGAGACAGAAGTGGCGTTTACACACATGTCGCCTCTCACCTTGATAGAAAAGGCTTCCGATAGTTCCCGAGCTAATCTATCTTCACTTCTTGTCATAATTTTGATTTTTTCAAGCCGTGGTTCTCAGTTCTGATCGTTTTCATCCTTGCAAGAACGGCAATGGGCGGATAGATTCATGCATGAGTCTGATGTGTTTTCCACCGTTCGTTCATGTTCCCTGGCACGTTCATTAACACAACGCCCTGTTTGGCCAACGTACACTTTGCACACAAGAAAGGGGGACCTCATAACGACACCAGTGGCACACCGAACGAAGGGCTTAGCGTGTTTTTTCCCACAGCCGGAAGTGTCAGGGCCACTACTGCTGACCTTAGGGCACATCTTGGCGAATTTACAAGGCGCAAGGAACTGCACTGGGACGCCGTACTTGTTGCCCACCCATTTTACGTTGTGGGACACCTTGTGGATGTATGGCATAACCACTGTTTTGGCGTTGCCGTGTCTTTCTGGTCTCCGTGTCTTCTTTTGGCTTCCCTTGAATTTCTGTAGCAGTGCCTCGGTCACAGCTGTCAAAACATGGCCAGGAAACCCCGCTGTTCGCAGTCTGGCTACCTCATTCCCGAAAGCTCTCTTGCATCATTGAGGGGGGGGGGGGGGGAGAGCATAACTTGACGAGTGCGGATTCTAGAGAAAGGGTCGCAATAGCCCTCTTAAAAGTTTTTGATTGAGCAGAACCAAAGGCAAAAAAACTTTCTTGGCTCTAAGGTGGTAGCTCCAGCATACACAGAGCTTCCTCTCAGCATGATGTTCAGGTCTAAAAATTGGAGGCGGTTAAGCACAGGTAACTCGTACATAAAAGAGTCCTTTTCCGCGTTGTCTGAACAGTTATAAAATATTACCGCAATTTTCTCATATTTCATGTAACCGATGCTTCTGTTCTGTCCATCCCCGCCCGCTTCCCCCAAACGGCGAGGAGGTGCGCACACTACAACCCACTACCGAATATTTGATTCAGGCCTGTTAGAGGGGCACCAAATGAATGCGTTGTGGTGTGAATGACTGTAAAGTGTGTTCGGAATGTGTACTGATGTCATAGATGTAAAAGGCGCTAACGCGTCTACTCTTAAGGCGAAGCTTTAGCGTCCGCCTAGTTTTTCCATGGTTAATCCACGATCGAAAGTGACAAGGGCAACGTACGCGTACGCGCAGTTTTTGCCAAAAGTAAACAGGCTGCGCGTTTTTCTTCTCAGTCGTATATTAAAGCTATTATGCCAGCCCTAATGCATCTCTCCTATGGTAAGGAGAATACAATTAGAATGCTAATGCATTCTAATTGCATCTCTCTATGGTAAGGAGAACCCCTGTCCTCACCTTCAAAGATCTTTTTGACATTTAGAGAAGCGTGAGGGCTCCACTATACGAATGAGAAGCAAACCATGCAGCCTGGTTACTTTTGGCAAACACTGTACTTTGAGTGCAAGGATGGTTGAAAAGCTATCGACCCTGTCTCAGTGATCAAGGACTTCGTTCCGAAAGACGTGAGTAGAGTGGTGAAAAATATGATTTGCAGGTGGGCGGATGGTAGAGACCACGAAGGTGAAGGAGGATATTATATACGACGGCGGCGTCGTGGTTCAAGGGTGTAAGGACGCCTTTGAAATCACTGTTGTCTAGATGCAGGCTGCCCCCTGGTTATATGCTCGGGGTCAACTAAAACGCTCGAACCATTCAGCATCTTTCTTTAACAAGACATTTGTAGATTGCACAGCGTAGAGGGACAAAATATCGCAAAAGTTTCTTTTAGTTGCATACCGAAACTTCTTGTTGCTTGGAATTAGTTTTGTGTTTTGTATTCGTTCTTTACAGAGGCAAATGGTGTATACGAGCGAGAGCAATCAGCGAAAAGCGTCCTGAGGGGCAGCGGCTCAAGTCCCTGAAGAGACATCTCGCATCGATGCTGCGGAATGTGCCGTAAATAAAGGAGGATGACCACGCTAGCATTGGAATCGTCCGTGCTGAAGTTTATAGCAGCAACCTCTTTACACAGCAGTGGTGGAACAATGGTACGATACAGATTTGCAAAACATTATTGATTCGAGTATTAAGGAAATTACAGCATTGCACTTAAATCTACTTAAGAGCGGAAATGCGAAAGCCTTTCCCCGTCCTTTCTTTCTCCGTCCATTTTTATTTTTTCTTAAATGTGTTCTTTTCCTGTTTTTAATTTTCTTTGTTTTTATTTTGTTTTTGTTTTCTTATTGCTTTCCGTTTTTGTTCATTGTTTTTCATCTGTTTTCTAATTTTTGTTTTTTATTTCATTACATATATGTTGCTTATCAACGGCATGCTTAATCAACATTTGCATTTTGTGTCATTTACCATACAGCTAATGACTGGAAGTTCGTGCGGACAACTTCCGTCCGCAAACTTCCGTCTACAACTTCCGTCCTCGCCACTGATGGGCCAGGAAAGGCTTACGGCTTAATGTTACATTCACAAGATGGAGCATTGCCCGTGTATGGGCCCAGGCGTCATGTCCCGTCAACTTCCGCTCCGTGAGGTTCGCGCCTGAACCATGATATTTATCAACCTTGAACAGCGATAGATCATGCGCATGCTTAATACGATTATTGCAAACTGCAAAGCTGAAAGCCAGAACAGGCGGCGATAAAGAGATTATACCAATTACACATGCGCACGGCCGTTTGTGCGCAGGCTAGACGTGGACCTAACAAGTAGCGCGTTACATTATACTTGGTACATCTAGGCCAACGGTACAAAGATGTTTATACATCTTTAGAAGTCATTCTTGCCGTACATCACGGGTATACAGGTCTGCAGCAACTCATAACACATAGCTCTGCAACATTACCTAATCTAGTTCTGTGACGTGGGACTATTTCCAATCATGTACACCTCGTGTTTGTGTCATACACTTCGCGTACACTCTTAAAAAAAAGTTTGTAAAAAGGTAGTCAAAAGGTAGTAAGTGCAGCCGTTACTAACTCTGACTTCGTTTTACTGCTTTTTATCAGCTATTTACTACCCTCTTCAAGGTATAGTTAGCAAAAGTAGCCCTTGCTACCTTTGTACTAACTATGGTCGGTAGTTACTACCTAGATAGTAACCATTCCTTTAAGCCAGCGCGGTGGCTCAGTGGCTATGGTGCTCGGCTGCTGGTCCGAAAGACGCGGGTTCGATCCCGGTCGCGGCGGCTGAATTTCTTTGGAGGAGAAATTCGAGGCCCGTGTACTGTGCGATGTCAGTGCACGTTAAAGAAACCCAGGTGGTTGAAATTTCCGGAGCCCTCCACTACGGCGTCTCTCATAGCCTTAGTCGCTTTGGGACGTTAAACCCCATAAACCAACCAGTAACCATTCTTTTAACTCTAAAATTAAGTCAAATATTATAACTAGAGGCCGGATTTTTAGGCACTAAAAATTAGCACGTTTTAGGCGCCATAAATAGGCGGCTAAAATAGCATTTTAGGCACCTAACGGTGAAAAATAGGCACTATAAAACTTATCAAAAGTGCACACAGTTCCGAACTTCAGTGCGCAATATCTTCTGTAAAATAAAACAAACACAGCAGGAATGATTTGGGACCTTAAGCAAGGTGTGAACATTAGAAACATATTTTTTTAAGGCTGTCGCGCTACTTTTCGTACAATACACATGGTTCAGCAGAGCAAGAGAGACGGTTACCAAACCTTTTAAAACACTTTGATATACCTCGAAACAAACAATTCGCTTGTCGTGTACAAAATTAGAAACAATGAACACCTTAACAGGAGGCCATGTATTTAGAAATTGATAGAAACATTGTCAATTCAAAGCACCTGACAAATGAGTTCAGTCTTCGCTCACACAGGAATTGAACTTATTTATTTCAGGCATGCACGATGCCTCAACATTAATAAATATGTAGCCATTTGTGTAAACAGTGTTTTATAATTTGTGGCTTCGCGTGTCTGTAGCCACGCGAGTTATCAAGTGGTGCTTGCCATTAGGAGGATCTGGAAGCCATAAATACGAGGTGCTAGAAGATGTTACAATGAGTGCTGCTTGATGCGGAATATGCCGAAAATAATCTTAGTTCTGCACGGGCCTACGTAAATCCACGAGGATCCATGGTAAAGTAAACAGCATCCATCTAGAAATCACTGTTAAAGCTATGGAAGCAGTAGCAGACAAGCACGAATGCGTGCGTGCACGAATGCGTTTTCGTATGCACGCACGACTGCCAGCTGTCTAGTGTGGCCTGCTCCAACAAGATTACCGCCAAATGCAATTTCATGAAGATGGTATGGGGCTGGGGCACAAGGAACGAAAATGAGGCAGGTTACACAGGTAGAAATTTTAGTCAGTTAAACTGTTTCCAGCAGGTTTATGGAACATTTTACAGTTGGTTCCAATTGGAACCAACTGGGAATTATTTGGACGAACCTATAACCTACTCCGTATACTTTCTGAAATGTGGTGCATCTGGTCAACTACCACTTTAACAGCCAAAGTCATCAACAAGCTGCCACGATAAAATGGCAGAAAATAGGAAAAAGGTTGCTTCGATATTTTCGGCTGACGTGGTTGGTATTGTGTACACAGCCGACTTAGGAGCAGTGTTCACCCCAGCCAACTCACGAGGTGATCTAATGTTGCCATGTGTGTGTTCTACTCAAAACCGAAATGGATTCGAAAGCAAACAGAATCTGAAAGCAAAACCACAGCGTATTTCAGGCCCCTTTTCTGTAAAATAGGGCATTTTCAGGCACCGACGTCGGAAATAGGCATCTATAGGCACTGACACCCAAAATAGGCATTTATAGGCACTATAAAAAGAGTACTAAACATATTGTCAACGCCTAATTCGTGCTCATATGTAAAAATGGTGCGCCTACGAAGCGTTGAAAAAATTGGCATTTGCCTAAAATCCGGTCTCTAATTATAACTAACACAGACTGTCGTGGCAATAAATTGGTTTTTGCAATTAAAAATTTCTGCAGGGCCATATGGTTAGGCAGACTAGGCAGTTTCTACACTCTAAATTTCATAATTAACGCTTGTATCTTAGCCCAACCGGTAAGAACCACTAGCCCGTAAATGAGAGACTGATTTACTGATTTACGGAGTATAGGAGACTGAGATTTACCTGTGCACACGCAGTGCGCGAGTGTGACTCTTTCTGATTTGTGCTTTTCCTGCATTCTGAATCTGTGTGCGCACGGTGAGATTGTTGATGCCATCACCTCGCATAATTTGTACATGTAATGCGCGATAAGATTAAACGTAAGTGTGTGATTTACAAGCAGCACACTCTGATAGCTTTGTCTGGATTCAGGAATTAGCCAAATTGACTATGAAGCTTTTTCATTTTCCGAGTGCGCATAAATTCGACAAGCCACGGCCGCATACCGTACGATGAATCTATCAATATATCATTTTCTTAGTAACAGGAAGCTAGTAGTATTTACTAACTGCCGGTAGCAGCCGTTACTAACTCAATGGGTTAGTAACTGTGACTAACCTTCACGTTACTAACTGCAGTTACTAACAGGGTAGTAACAATTGTGACAACCAGTTGCTACCCCCAAAGTTTGTAAGTACTACTGCCTTTTTTCTAATAGTGTAGATCTACGATCACGCAAGTCTACGATCACGCAGGTCTACGATTAGGCCTACGATTACGTAGCCGTAAGATCGCGGACGTGTATGATCAGTTGATCACATATATGCATGATGATGTCCGTGTAGCCAGAAATAATTGCGAGCAGAAGTCTCGTACATATATCTCTTACATTTCTTTCACTATGGCGGTTGGGGGAAATGGCCTATCGTGGCGGCAGCACGCTGCATCGGGAACCACGGCAAAACACTCGGTGGCACGTTGATAGCAGCGAACTGGGGAATTTGAATATAGTGTTAAGAGCAATGAGCTTCGGATACAGAAACTGAAGAGAAACAGAGTCCAAGCGAAGAAAAGCTTTATTAAGTGAAAGCGGGGGCTTCTCACACGACCGCTATTTCTGAACCCGCGTTTGAACTTTAATACGATGTCCTGTTTGATTCTTTAAGGCGTATGCCGCTGTGCCGTGGTAGATCCGCCGATTATTCGTTCTGTTGTCAAGATGCGCTGCAATTGAAAAAAATAAAAGCTTCAGGCACAGTGGCAAAGAGCATGAAAGAGGTGTGTTGATCCCCCACACTGCCTGCCGCATGCAACAACATCTTTCAGATTTCAAAGCCTGAGTAAAACACGTTTCTGGGCAAGTTGGTAACATTCTTGATTCATATTGCAGCGAGGAAGCACACACACACAGAGAAGGAACACGCAAAAACCCGCAAAAAAGCAGCGTTCGTCCGTGTTTTTTGCGTGTTCCTTCTCTGTGTGTGTGTGCTTCTTCGCTGCAATATTAATCAAGAATTTCAAAGCCTGGCTGGCAAAAGAAGAAGCTTCGACATTTCCCATTCCTCGCCCCAAGGGCTTCCTCTGTATATTCCTGCTCTTGTCTCCTTTGGGACAAGCGCCAGGAGATATGGCCTAAAAACAGTGTGTGATTGTATTCATGATTACATCATTGCGTCAGGAAGATCGCTTTTTAGTTATAATTTCCAAGATTATTTCCGCGGCCGCCACAGTGGCTCAGTGGCTATAGCGCTCGGCTGCTGACCCTAAAGACGGGGGTTCGATTCCGGCCGCGGGCGTTGAATTTCGATGGAGGCGAAATTATAGAGGACCGTGTACTGTGCTATGTCAGTACACGTCAAAAGAACCCCAGTTGGTGGAAATTTCCGGAGCGTTTTACTGCGGAGTCCCTCATAGCCTGAGCCGCTTTGGTACTTTTTAGATTAAACCCCCATAAACCAAAGCTATTTCCTTAAATAAAATTTCGCCTACGTCCACCTTAATCGCGTCAATATGGCACCAATATTACAATGTGGAGGGCACTTTGGAGAATCCCCTCCTGTGGTTGTGTGCCGCCCCACCAACGGCTGACAACAAAGACAACAAAGACAAACTCGTAAGATGCATGTGTCATTGATGCTCGCGCATACTTTGCTCGGGCATATAATTACATTGAAAGTTGCGTACATTGTTGAGCAGCTGCGGTCGTCGAAGTCGCACATGTTACCAGGGGCCGAAAGCTTCAGGCCTGAAAGCTGCAGGCCTGAAAGCTGCAGGCCTGAAAGCGCCGACGCCAAAGGCTCTGGCTGCAAATGCCCTGGCACCGAATCCTCTTGGGCGGAAAAAACCAGGCTGGGCAGCCAAGAGAGCTGGCTCGACCGAGGCGACCGGCAGCGCGGCATCGGGCGTCGTCTCCTCGAGGGCAGCGGCAGCAGTGCAGCGAAGCGACAGGTTCCGCAGAAGGGTCGCCTCGGGCCGCTGCAACGCCGATGGGAAAGCGACGGAGGCGTTCGTCGTAAGGCTCCCCTTCATCAAGTTCATGGTGTAACAGGAATGGATAGCCAACAACAACAACAAAAAAAATGGCTACAGTTCATGTGTTCCATTTGCAGAATGTTCATTTACGGAAGTGCGGACGAATAGACGGCAAAAAATGCGAAGTTATAGAATGGCTCAGCGGAAACAAATGACAAATTGCAGGAGACTTGAAAAGAATCGATCACGTAGTGTCGCGAACATTTTGTGTACACAAAGCTGCCAGCTATCTAATACGGATGGATGGATGGAAGATCGGAGCGTGCCCTTTGAAACGGGGGAGGGGGTTGTAGTTGCTACCATGCTTGTTTTTACCATCTCATAATTATATAAGCAGTCCGTCAAACATGCCGGTGTTATCTTTAAATTCGCCATGCTCTTTAAGTTTTAATATAATTCTTAACTTGTAACCTTACAACACCGCCCTGCCTTTAAGCCACCAATCTTCCAACCGCTTTTTTCCAACCTCTTCTCGCAGAATCATTCACATGACCATTATTATTCCTAAACCCTAGGCCCTCAGGGAGAGCGACTGTAACTGCATCGACATCCGAGTGGTTATTACCACCACATTCCAGTATAAGATGGTCAATTGTTTCTACAGATTTACCACACACTGCGCATGCATCATCTTGGTTAAATTGGTAAATACACTTACCGTAAAGAGCGCCCTCAAAGCCTGGTCCTGAAATATGAGAAAAATCACTTCGTAAGTTCTACATTCCTTACTTCGGTGTGCGCTTATCCCGCATAAGCGTACAAACGACGTTTAGAGCGCTCGTCAACATTTAATGAAGGCCAAGCTTTTACCAATATCAGTGAAGGACACGATGCCTGAACCCTTTTTTTGTAACCCAACAACCTCAACTTCCAGAGCGTATAAACACTGTCACCTAGGCTGAGCGAACGTTGCATCTACAAGCAGGAAAAATGAAATAACAATTTGTTTTAATTTACAGGCTAAAGCTTTTTTACGGTTTCATGATTTTTAACGTCCCAAAGCAACTCAGGCTATGAAGTATGGCGTAGTGGAGAGCTCCAGGTAACAATCGAGCGCCTGCGGTTCGTTAACGTGCACTGACATCGCACAGAATACAGGTGTCTAGCATTTCACCTCCACCGAGATGCGACCGCCGCGGCCAGTATCGATTTCTTGCGAGTGCAGCAAATATGCATTTTCTCCTTCTTATAAACGGGTTCACTTTAAGCACGAGGCGTGATAATGCCGCGATGCGGCCATATCTAGTTCGGCCAGCTGCGCAGCACAGCCCAGGCTTCTTCGAGAAAAATTTCACGAGTAATAAATGAGAAAGCAATGCTGTTACACTTTAGGAATCTCGTTTTTGAGGAACTAGCCAAGTTCCGCAGGCGTAGCTGCTTACCGTGCTGAGAAATGTGCACAGTTTCTGAACGGCACACAGGTCGTCCGTGCAGCCTAGGTTGGTGACGGCGTCATCCAGGCGGGTGTTAAACTGCGGAAAGAAGAGAGAGAGAGAGAAAAAAAGCCGAAATTAAGCAGCGCGCTCAGCGAGTTGTGCAGGGCACAAAAGCATCAAGAAGCAACAATTGGTGGCGAGGAATCCATTTCTGGAACGGGGCTGGTATTTTGAACTTTGTGTGGCGGGAATGGCTGCTGGCTTATTTCATCTGCGGGTGTCATTCGTCATCTGCCACCCTCGCTCTCAACTCGAATACACCTATAGGGCAGTGAAAAGGGGGTGAGCTGTCCTCAACGCACACCATTTTATAAAAGAGGGTGCGCTAGAGGACTGACTACTTTCTTTTTACTCCTTTATGTTTGGAGTGCAAGCGCGATGCCGAAATAACAGCGCGTGGCACATTCCATTTTGTTCCCGAGTGCAGCTTAGCTTGAAGCCCCCCCCCCCACTATCCCCGCTTCTCCAGAAGGAATATAAAAAAACACTCTGAACTTCTTTTTTTAATGCATTGATATCTTGATTGTTGCATTGAAGTATTTGTGCAAATTTTCTCTGTGGAGCGAGATTTGCAGGTAACGGCATGCTACATCAGTTTTTCGAAGGATATGCCCTAAAGCGACTGTGATCAGTGATCACTAACAATATTATGTCCGATTTGTATAGCGCATCATGTAGGCTACCGGGCATTGGAGCTCCCCGTGCAGAAGCGAGCGGAGGTGACAGGGAAAGTGACGGCATTTGCTGGTGGAACGTGGAATCTGGTTCGAAGAATTCATGATTTTGTTGACAGCGCAACAAGAAAGGCACACGAGACGAAAGCGTGACACAAACAAGCACTTGTTTGTGTCACTCTTTCGTCTCCTGTCCCGTTCTTGTGGCGCTGTGAACAAAATCATGAATACTTACCAACTCGCCCAAATTTCCGCCTTGCTGATTCGAAGAACTTGTTATATGCGTAGGGCCGCGACATTTATTCTGTATTCGAAGTTCTGTAAGAGTGTGTTTTGCACTCGAAGATTTCATGCTTCCATGAGAAGATAGAACTCACCGCACCAGCCTGGTCCCGCACACATGCCGCTTGCTCTTTGATCTGGTCCTCTGAAGCAACTGCGGAAAGCAGGGAACAAGTGAATA
The DNA here is from genome assembly GCF_055824585.1 of Amblyomma mixtum. NCBI lineage: Eukaryota > Metazoa > Arthropoda > Arachnida > Ixodida > Ixodidae > Amblyomma > Amblyomma mixtum. The sequence goes on from NC_143016.1 coordinate 170,498,807, forward strand.
CGCGTAGAGAGCTACATATGTTCCTCGGCAGGAAGGGCTCATAATTTTTATGCTTATGCAAATTATTCCTGGAACTGCCACCAGGGAATTGCGCCCAGAGATGACACAGACGTGTATGCAGGTAGTGGCAGCTATAGAAGTCATCACAAGTGATTATTAATGCTTCTTATGTTTGTTGCCAACTCTATCATAAGCAACACCGAACATATGTAGAACTGATATGGAATACAACTGTTATTTTCCCATAACATTTCCTTTGACGCCTATGTCTAAGACGTGCCCGTCCTGTTGTTCATTTTTTTCGAGGTTTGTTTTCTTTTAAATTTGCAAACTTAATTCTTCGTACTTGTTGAATCGTTTTGCTGGTTCATTTTTTTTGCGTTAATCGCATGCGTGACTTCATGCAAAAAAAAAAATCTTTTTTGGCAGTCTGCTAAGAACCGGGTTTAGAGCGGCTTTATTGTTATTTTAATAAAACGAAGTAAAAGAAAAGACAAGACCTGCGTACATCGCAAGATTCTGTCATTTGAAACATCGGTCCTGAGACACCAGTCGCTAAGTCAATTTACCGGTATTTTACTGCTTTCGTACATTTTCAAACACAAGGAATTTGCCAGGGCTAGGCTGATTGCTCATGTACAGTCAAGGTCGCAAAAACACGCAATTTTCGTTGAATCTGCGTCGGAAGAAAAAAGCTAAGAAACCGTGAATACTTCCACTCGTCCCGTCAAGGTGACGCTGAAACCTCTATGCCTGAGATTCTTTTCTGAGCCAAACTAATGTAGGTGCGCAGATTTCCTCGAAAGCCGCGATAACTTTTTGTACTTGTCTTCCAATAGCCACACACCACTAAACTCCTAAAATTACCCCAAATACAGTTAAATTATCGCTTGTATGGGACTCTACGTATGAGCTGAAGAAAATAAACAGCCATTTCTACCTTAGCAGATTTGAATAGTTACAGCGCAACCAAGCACTGCATGTAGAAACAAAATAATATTTCGCATGAGGCACGGAAGAGCTAAGGCCTTTGTTGCTATCTAATGGCTCTGGTATTAGTAAGAGCGCTGGCTTAATTTACACCCTGTGACAGCTGCCAGCATAATACTGTAGCGGATTAGAAATAGAAGCGCGGTTGTTACCCGAGCTGTGTATACCTACGCAATAAAGGGAGAAAAAATTAGATTTCATTTCAAACGTAATTGTGTTTTTCATGCAATCAGTGTGCCCATAAGAACACAGACCCCCTCCCCACGCACACACATAGCGAAGTATGTGCGCTTCGTTAAAGGAAACATTTTTATTTGACTCGACGTTTCGATCACAGAATCGGTCCTCTGATCGAAAAGTCGAGACAAAATAAAATGTTTCCTTTGACGAAGCACATACTTCGTTATATACTTTTCTAAGCAGTCAAGCATGTCATGCTCTCTCTCTCTCTCTTTATATATATATATATATATATATATATATATATATATATATATATATATATATATATATATATATATATATAGCACAATAAGGTAAACGTACTTGGTTGCTAGTTTAAAATAAGATGCGAAATTGAGAAACGCTTCGTTTATTGGGAGTCGACGTTTCGGACAGAGCCTGTCCTTTTTCAACAGTCTTGAAAAAGGACAGGCTCTGTCCGAAACGTCGACTCCCAATAAACGAAGCGTTTCTCAATTTCGCATCTTATATATATATATATATATATATGGGTTGCCAAAGCATGAAGTACTTTAGTGCATGGCTTTAAAGGGTACTAGTGCAAAAAGAGCAACACGTTTTCAGTGCAGAACCGTGGGCGGGCCTCGCGCTAATTGTTTCGTAATTTAAGTGCGAAACAACCAACAAATGCGATTCGTAAAACAAGTGCAATTCAACTGTGCGCCACAGCGTCCTTTTGCAAGAGTGCCATAAAAGCTTACCTTTTTTTAAAAACCAATCATGCTCAGTTAGGGAGTACATTGCAATCAGTAGGCGAGCTGTCAGCCATGCTAATCCTAGCCATGCTAATCCTAATGCTAAGCCCGCTAGGCAAAACGTCAACAAACCTGGGTTACAATTGCTCTTGCACATTCTTTGATTAATGTGCAAGACCAATACAAAAGAAAATGAGTTGTTACCCATGAGCCAGAAATTATAGCTGGGAAGAAAAGTGGAGAGTATACGCTACAGTCATGCTATAAAATTGGGTGACAACTACTTGAATGGAAGCGAAGACAAAGCTTCGCCAGATGCGCGGAAAACAACACGCGACAGGCATTACCGATAGCATAGAGCTTTATTTTCTTGTGAGCTGCTTCGTTCTTTGATAACTGCGTCTCCTGTCAGTACTTTCACTCATTTTCGGGGGCGAAATACGGATCCAAAGACATAGATACTCACAGCATACGGCTGCTTGACGGGCCGACGCCAAAGCAGCTGAGCAGACGAACAGCACGCAGGCAAAGAGGAACTTCATGTTTGCGCTGAGGAGGCAACGGCGGTGTTGTCTGCTCTGAAGGGATGTAGAGCTCTATGCTTTGACGGCCGTGTAAAAGAGCATTATATATACACCGTCTACCGAAACAAAACGGGAAAGGAGGCAAGAAGAAAATGTTCCCGGATCTGATAACCAGGGGCGAAAGTGTAGCTCCGCTGGCATTATGGTCCGTGTGGTCGTCACTGCCACCTTATGGCTTTCTTGTCTTTCGTGGTCCGTGTATCTTTATGAACCGTACAGATATAGAACGCTGGTGACATCTCCAGGAGATACGCAGAGAGCAGCGTGACTTTGACCGATAAAAGAACGCACGACTTTATGTAATACGCATATCCTGCTCAGTACGGCACTCTACCCTTCCCCAGAGCCTAAGGCTGTAGTCGCAGAATAGATGAGCTCCCTCAACCCTGGCCTTTACGAGTCACGCCTTGAAGTCGCAACACGTACCTCAGAGGGAAGTGTAAGTGCGCCGCCTGTGGTTCTCCTCTAAGTATGAGCTCGCCCTCCTTCCAAAGTGTTGGCCGCTATGCTTCCCTGAATGGCCGATTCACCGGACCTCTAACGGTTTTGTTATCAGCTCGCCTGTATTGCGGTTTGCTGCGATTTCGCTATAGAGCCGTTGTCCTGCCCGGATGTTTGTTGCGTCTAGTAAGTTCACTGACAGTAGAACAAGAACTAAAGTGCCCGCAAACAGAGCCGACTTTCAAGAGGAAACGAGTTGGAAGTGCAGCTGCAGGGTAGCTCATGGGAATCTGCCTCTCTGTCGCGCCATGAGAGTTACTCCTAGAAATGTACTTTAAGTCAATTCGCGCCTCGTATATTCAATATTCGAGTAGAAGTGAAGTGCCACGAAAAGTTGAAGGCCACTGTTTTGTCATCTTTGGATGACAAGTTCAAAATTTACTCTAAATATAAGGGAAATATTGCACTGCAGAAAGAAAGAGGTGTCGGCAGTGGATTTTACTGGTCTTGTATGCTTTGTGGTCACCCCCTAAAGTTTATTTGCCGGCCATTCGTGATGTTTTCTCACATGCGGCTTTCTTTTGCTTCTCTCCCTCGCCATTACTGCAGCCCCCTCTTGAACTACGGAATACCCTTGGTGATAGCATGTCCCCAGATATCTTTTGCTGACTACATTTTATTTTCTGTTTCTTCGCGTTGTCACCGGTCAATTCCTTTTAATTACCAAGCAGAAGTTTAAGCACGGCATCTTCAGTGGCACCGTACAGTTCACTAAAATAAAGCAAATATAACGTTGCTGGCGGCTCTTTTTAATGAGTATGATGCATAATGCCCCTGGGCCACTTTATTTGTGCCACATACGCAGTTATTCGCTACAGCTCCCCTCTCATTGCCGCTATATCTCATCTAAGAAGAATTTCAGTCGTAGCTGGAAGATATTACAGTTGGCTCACGCCTTATCCAAACTGGCCGGAGATTCTAGCTTTGTCATCATGAGTATTCTTTTGAAATGTTTTGGAATACGAGGTACAAGACAGAAGGTTAGAGTCCGGCTTTACAGATGGGTCCATCCAGTTCCTGTAAGTGTGGTGAACGCCGCATGCCATATTTTGACACCGTCTGTGTGCGGAGCTACAGTCACAGTTGCGACGTTGCTAGTGGCAACTTTTCAAGAACATCAGGCAAGCCTACTTTTATGCACGATCTTTGGAAACTAGCCGTAGGCTCGGCACTACAGTCGCCTGTGCGCACAAAAAAAAAAAATAACGACTCTCTGAATGATAACGACTCTGAACGACACAACTCCTTCCTGACCGCCAGGACGATAAACGATGGCAAACATTTTAGATCCAGATGATACTGACGTAATGTACTTCCCAAAAATACTCAGTATCTCAGTATACTGATGATGTTTCTTAATGGCCAACATAGTTCATTCTATGTCTACAAGATGTTCCTATTTCCTCGGAATGGACATGTACAGGATATCACAAAAGTGTTTTCGACACAAATTGCTTTGGCAGTTTAGCAACACACACGCATGTGTGGGAAATATTTTTGGCTGTCTGCAAATTCTGCAAATGTGAAATGAAAATTTTTGAAATGCAGTAAGCTTATCCTAAAGGAGATGGTTTGCACAGACAGCTGCCGATGTATTTACGCTTAATTAAAATGATTAGAATCAAACATTACCTCAGTAATCCAACCAAGCAATCAATCATACATGAAACACTGAGCCACAAGCACTATGAAGTAGAAAACGTCAAGCAATATATCAACATGCTGTCCGCAAGTGCAAATGATAGTGAATGTCAACGAGTTTCTATATCACCCACAAATGACCCTCCTGTTCGAGCCATTGGCACTTATTAGTCGAGCGAAGTTATGTCTATCAATCATTAGCTTGTGGCGGCAAAAAGAGTGAGCAAATCATGTTGCTAATACTTTTTATTACAAGAACCATAACAGTCTGACGTGGTGCCTTTGTACGAACATTATGCCAATTGATTAAGTAGAAACGAACGTCCTTCCCAAGAAGGTGCCTCAGCGAGGCCCATTCATGGTGCTTCTTTGGTGCATATATACTGCAGTATAAACTTTGAAAAGCTACACGAGCCGCTTGCAGTTGAGTTCCTTGTAACGGTACAGCAAGCCCACCTAATTTAATTCTGTGTTATTGTTAATGCTCATAGAAAGTCACTTGTTAGAGTCTCAGCGATGTGCACAAAGTAGCATTCTGGTCATATCACAAAATGCAAGTCAAGTGGATGTCTGCTAACAGATTATCTCTTCCGAATGCTTGCACGGATATCTCATGGGTCCTTGAAAATGATGTTTGATATTGGGACCACTTACGGATACTCTTTAAGTATTCCGGCTCTCTGGGAAGAGCGTTATCTCATTGCGACCGTCACCATAACCCAGGTAAAAAACAATACAGGACAAAAGCCGCTGCAAATAATTTCTAACGAGCCTTGTGGAATAGCCGCCATGTCCCCATAAAATTTCATAATCTGGCAATCCGAGCTAACTCTGTAGCCACCAGCCACTCTCTCCGGCCCGTGGGATCCACTCCACTGCGTCAACAGACCGCAAGTAAGATGTTCTGCGCATTACGCGTCTTGTTTCAGCGCAGGTATCATTAGCTCTTGTTTTTCTCGTCTACTCATATCATCTAGACCAATACTTTTGAAATAAAGTTTACCTCTGGACGTTCAGTGATACCAAGATAACAAATATTGTTCACAGGCTTACCACTGCAGCTCAAACTTCGGTATAAACAATTTTTTTTCTCACTCGACTGAATTTGTGAAGTAACATACAAAAAGGAAAGTGCCCAAAAGGGTTGTTAAGCAATCATGCAGAGGAAAGTTTTGATCGTAGCTTCTAGCGAGTGACGCCGCTGCGGCCCGTGGTGTAGTTTGGTCAAAATTAAGTTCGGTGTGAGTTGTTCACGGATATTCGCATCACTGTCCAAAACAACGCCGAGGCCGTTATAAACTGTGCGACGCTAAAATTTGTTCGTTTCGAAGTTCACGGTCTCAGCGTGAACGCCTGACCGCTACGCCGAGATCTGGGCCGCGTGGCTGGTTCTGACGGTCTTCTCTGCCACAACGCAGAGGCGAAAGCTTTCGCCAGGCAAAGTGGCGATGAACATCGTTATGCAAGTTGAACCGCTGCAGACACCACTTGACAGAGAGGCCAACTACGCCATCAGTGCTGCTCCATAGCACCAGAACGCTGCGGAACACAGCACGCCTACTGGGTATGTAAGCCATACTCGCCCTTCTCTCCCTCCTCCCGTTACATTTTGGAAGGAGTGGCAGAAAGTGCTAAAATATATTGGCAGGTGGGCTCTTCAGGCGCTCAGAAAATGCCAGTACCACCTCGACACAGGTGAGAAAAGAACATCCAGCACTGGATGACCAGCGAATGCAGTACTTAAAGCGAGCGCTTTATGCGAGAAATAGTATTTCTCGCGTCAGAGAGAAAATAAATAATCTAATGGGCATTTGTTTTATGTGCGGCAAAGCTTTTACAACTACAGGAAACCGTGGACAAAATGGCTTCAGGTAGACTTTTTCTTTATGTACCGGCAGTAATGTTTTACATGGTTGGATGGAAACCAAGAAAATACTTATAAAATATTGCAACCACAAACAATGCGTCCATTGTATCCTCGTATAACTCAACTGCTTGGAAACGTCTGCCGCAACGCATCGCATCTGTGTGAAATATATGCCTTGGCGAAGCGGTATAATGTGGGTAGGCTTTCAACGAAATCCATTAGTGCCTCGGCCGTGTTAAAATGCTGATAAAAATATTAAAATTGTTTATTTTCGGTTAGCTTTAAAATTTGAAAGCGGACAACTGGTAGAGTAGCATCTCATTATACGGCTAAACTAATTACCAAAGGCATAGATAGGTACGATCGTTTAACTATTATAAGAAAACAGCACTTCTCAGCGTTTTCGAAGCCGGAAGCTAGGACCACTACTTCCTCGAAGTGCTATTGTGGAGTGCTGGAAATGCAGTCGAGCCTAGTGGCGCAAAAACCTGCTTTCTAATGCGTGCAGATGTGAGAAACGGCGGCGTACTCCGCACATAGTGTATATACAGGGTGTCCTAGCTAACTTGGACCAAGGTTTATAAAAAAACTAAGAGTTCTTCAGAACTGAAATCGCATGGATATTGTTAATGTGTTTCTAAAGTTACAGTAACATTTTTTCGCTCTCCTATTTGATTAATTAGTCGAGATAAATAAATTAACTTTTAAAATATAGCTTGAAACGTTCAGGTGTCAATAGGAAAGTTGCGGAACTCCACAAATATTGTCCAACCCAGGCACTTCCAACGAAGTAGACTTAGCGTGGCCGTTTTTATTCGGAAAAACGAAAGCCCGCGGAGTTTAAAAAATACCACGTGACAGCGCGCTCTGCGGTCCCGAATTCGCCACGATTACAGCGCTCTCATCCGTGCTTTGTAAAAAGCATCACTCGCTTCGCGCCTTTCGGGCTGCCCAAGACAGGGCTTCGTGCTGTGCTTGGTTCCAAGATAAGCGCCAGTAGATTCGGGCGGGAGTTGAAAGAAAGCGCGACTCCCGTTTCTGCGGCGATAATTGCGCTCTCACGTTAGCAGAATGCATGCGGACGAACGATGACAATCTCATGAGTTCGAATTTGGGAGCATGATCCCAACAAACAAAGACGCATATAACAAGCTTGATGACGTCGTGTGAATCACGATGAATGACGGAAGCCGCGCTTTCTTTCAACTACCACCCGAACCCACTGGCGCTTATCTTGGAGCCAAGCACAACGCGAAGCCCTGTCTTGGGCAGCACGAAAGGCGCGAAGCGAGTGATGATTTTACAAAGCACGGATGAGAGCGCTGTAATCGCGGCGAATTCGGGCGCAGGGAGCGCGCTGTCACGTGGTATTTTTTAAACTCCGCGGGCTTTGTTTTTTCGGAATAAAAACGGCCACGTTAAGTCAATCTCTTTCGAAGTTCCTGGTTTGGACAATATTTTCGGAGCTGCACAACTTTCCTATTGACGCCTGAACGTTTCAAGCTTTAGTTAGAAAGTTAATTTATAAATCTCGCCTAATTATTCAAATAGGAGGAGCGAAAAAATGGTGCTGTAACTTTAGATAAACCCTAACAACATCCATGCGATTTCAGTTCTGAAGAACGCTTAGTTTTTTTATAAGTCTTGGTCCAAGTTAGCTGGGACACCATGCATGTATATACCCTAGTGTCTACCATGATCTGCGACAGAAATACTGAGAGGACACAGTACGCTCGCACTTGGTGGGAGCAGAGAGAAAACTTGACTGAGTCGCTGTTGTTGTAAATTCCTGATTCAGCGTGCTATTTCGAAGACCCTTTTGGGTGAAAACTCTAGTCCCTCAGTGTCAACACTAATCGCTCGTAATGCTCTCTCGCTCTCGCTGTAGTACGTGAAACCGGTGGTACCACCGGAAGAAATCTTCACGGTTTGAAGAGGAATTTGTTTGCGAGTGCGTGCGTTTATATGACAGTGATCCCTACGCGGCACTTGGTAGGGCAAACAAATGTTTTTTGTGAATGCGGTCCTGGATCGGTGCAACGACAGCTTTTATTTCATCACCATTCTACAAAGCAACTACTGCTCCGTTCCGAATGCTGAGCTGTAGGCGTCGGTCGTCATCTGTCGCTTGTCATCTGCAAGCAGTTCAACCCTTCCTGCACTCCCCGTAGGCCTTTTTGACAGCTTCCGCCTCCTCGGGCTGAAAACAAGAATAGGGAAGGACGTGTCAAATATCAAGCGCATCTTATACTTATGAGTGCCTCAAACATTCAGTCTAGTCAACGTGAGACCTTTCTTTTAATATTACAGATGTCATCACCAGCGTGTAGAGCCGCTTACTGTGTAACTTTAATGCCTGAGCTTCTACTCAGTGTCAAACGTTAAAGCCGAACGTGCGTTCTTCTGCATGTCCAGGCCTCTTTCGTGAATGATAATAACAAACTGAAGGGCAGTGTGTGACTAACCAAAGCAAAAATACTGACTAGGCCCGGCAGACCAGGACAATCCAGTTATGGATTGTGGAACGTGGGTAGCCGTGACTCTTATCTGTGCAGTTATTAAGAATGTGTAAAGACTTAAATACTAAGCTTGAAAGTTACTCATATGTACAGAAATGACAGGGCACTAGCCCATATTCAAGTGGTTCGTAAGTCTCTCAAGTGCCCTTCTAAGGCCGGTTCTTCAAAAAAAAAAAAAAATATACTCCCCATGATTTGGTGAACCAGTGCACCAAACGGACGTGCGTATCATTTAGCAATCGCACAGCACGTGACACCTAGCGGTGAGTGCTGTGTGCCTGACTCGAACACACTCCTTCCTTCCGAGCTCTCCTTAGCCAGGCAATCGGTTTTACTGCTTTCATTCTGGTCTGGTCAGCCTACGCTGCAAAGGACTTTCCGCATTCGTTTGCATCCGCCTCACGCTGGCACGCACAGTGCGCGAGTCCATTCTCCCGGAAACCATGACAGGGATGACAGCTGCTACGCACGCGCTGCGGTGTTGTACGTTTCCGTGCTTTATTTACGGCTTCTTTAATTTTGTTGCAGTTGTTCTCCTCTTACAGACGGATACGCTCGTAACGACACACGCCGTCCACTACTTTTATCGCCAGTGCGTCTTTTTTTTTCTGCAGCCAGCAGCATCCGGTCGTTAAAAGTGCGGCACTATATCAAAACCACGGGGATAAGCATTCCGATCTATGCTAAGTCGTCGTCGCGCTTACTGGCAGGCGCTGAAAGCGCTGGGACAGTTTTCACGCTGATTGTAACAGGGCGACATCGACGTCTTCACCTGAGCAGACTTATCCTGTGTAGCGGCACTGTTTCGCTTGGATAATGCCGTGAAATTCGGAACAAAAACTAAATGAAAAGGCGACCTAGCCGTATTAAGGTGCAAGGTGGAGTAGAATTAGCGTTTTCATTTTTATGCTCGGAGCACCTATAAAAGCTGATCCCTCCAGCATTTTTTTGTTTCATTTCTGTAGAAATTAACCCGCGCGGAAATGTTGACGATTGAGTTAATGGCTAATGGTTAAAGGTTAAGGTTAAAGCCAGTGTTTAGGCTCTGTCCTTTTGCGTGGCGGACCGTGAGCCCAACCTTTCATTCCGCGTTCCATGGGGCAAGTGATTGACCAATTGACCAGCCTCGCGTATCCCAAATTAGCACTGAAAAATTAAGTTGCCTGTAGTTGCCTACTGTTCAACTCTTCTTTTTACTTATGGACAAATGCATAAAGCTGCCGAGGCCGAAAGTATTTCCCAGCGCTATCGGTTGCTTTCTGTCGCTGTCGACAACGCACTTATTTGCCGCCAACAGCAAAATAACTTTTTTTTTACTACAACAGCTGCGACAAACTACAAGAGTCGCAGTTGTAGCCGGAATGATTCATTCTGCAATTTAAATGCGTGAAAATTATGTCGGAGCAGCAGCTGCCTGTGAATGCTTGTTACCGCGGTGCACCTCATAGTTTATGTCCGACACCTTGGGAAAGTGAGAAAGCAGTTTGACAGCATCAAAGATTCAAAATATCAGAGCCTTATGATGCGAAACCGAGAAGCTTCACAGAAGGAAACGCTCGAATTTCAGCATTAGATCAGTGAGCGTAGCTTTTGCGCTTTAAACCGGCTAACCTTCGTCCAGCAAGAGCAGATGAGGCAACGCTTTTTGTGACAGTTTCAACAATGATCCCATGTTTTCTACTTTTTAATTATTTATTTTTAGGAGGTAAATAATTACCCTATTAATGTCCCATCGATCGAAACGATAACTTTAAAAAAATCCCTTATGCTCCTTGGTTTCGCTGGCTGTTGGCTTTCCTGACCCATTTCAGTGTGTTATCTAAGTTATGCTTAAAACTTGTGGCATGGCTTCGATTTTTCATTTTTGCACTCGGATGCCTTAGCAGAGAGGTTAATGGCGCATATATCAGTAAATTTGAAGGTTGTTGTTTATGCACGGAAGTGAAACTAGACAACAAGTGCATTCAGAGCTCTGCTTTAAAACCATGCGAAGTACGCGCCGAAAATAAATGCGCAAGGAAAAAACAGTACTCACGGTGGCGATTGACTTCAGCTTCTCGGCCTACGAAAGAAAAAGAAAATATCATTCGCTGTGCGCTCATGTGAATTCATATTTTGCTGTAAGAGCAGCCAGGCTTCATCCTTGTTTTAAATCTATCTTGTTTTTAAATTTGTGTTCCATTTATTAACTGCAGATTTTCTTTGCTTTACATAATTATCAATCGCTAAATTTGTTGACTGAACTAAATGTAATATTTCGGCTTTGTGTTATTGCTTTTTTTTCTTCTTTCTTCTTCTTTTTCTTCTTTATGGATTGTAAATTGTGCACTTTCAGCGTTTTGTATTCACCGCATGCTGTTGTGACTGCCGTGGCCCGCCCACAAGCGCTTGCGCTTCTGCGGGCACACGCTATGTACTGTGTATATATATCTTGCAATAAAATTCCTGTATGTATGTATGTATGTATGTATGTATGTATGTATGTATGTATGTATGTATGTATGTATGTATGTATGTATGTATGCATGTATGCATGTATGCATGTATGCATGCATGCATGCATGCATGCATGCATGCATGCATGCATGTATGTATGTATGTATGTATGTATGTATGTATGTATGTATGTATGTATGTATGTATGTATGTATGTATGTATGTATGTATGTATGTATGTATGTATGTATGTATGTATGTATGTATGTATGTATGTATGTATGTATGTATGTATGTATGTATGTATGTATGTATGTATGTATGTATGTATGTATGTATGTATGTATGTATGTATGTATGTATATTATTGTACAAGAAATCTCCAGAGATGTTAGCTGTTCTACCCCGAAAGACGGGGTGGGTTGGGGCATTTTCTCTACGATGAAAATTATAAGTGCCTAGGCCGAAAAAATTTGGTGATTCCTCATTATTTCTTGGCTTCTACTGGCTTCTACAGTGGTCGGCTTCGTTGATTGACCCTTTTTCTCTATTCACCTTCACTGCTGCTCTCCGAAAACGGGCAGCGGCGCTTATTCGAAGCATTTTCAGTGCACCTATCTTCAGGGGTCAGTCATTTCAACGCTCAGTTTTATTTCACCTTTATTTTATCCAATAATGCAGATAAAGATGTGAGCTCTAGTGAAAAATTGCTATCCGGTAGCCCCTGTCAATACAGCACGGACAACGCTTTTTGTAAAATGAAAAATTACACGCAATGTGCGTAACTAGAAGCACAGAGCTCATGTCATGCTGTAAGCGTTACTTGACCATAGAGCCCTTCGGCATGTACTCTGCTTATTTTGAAAAAGAAAGATGTGAAAAAAAACAAGACTTTAGGCTTAAACAGATTACTCTCATTGCTTTTTAAACAGCCATGAACAATCGCATCGTTCTGTCATGAAAAGAAACCGACTTCAGCATTTCTTCTGAGCGAGGCTGCTTACACATTTTGCTAAGTAGAACTCCTCAGTCATAAGCTAATCACATATCAGAAGACAATTTATAAGAGCTATTAAAATTAAGTTTTCACAGACACACATGGGCATCCTATTTAAAAGAGTATACTGCTGCTTCCCGTACATGAAACCTGCTACCAGTTTTAGCACCTCCGTTTCTATTAGTGCGGCCTTGGAATTTGTAACGTCAGACAACCCTGGGACGAAAGGCGCTTATAGACAAGTGTTTCATATTTTTAGGGTGCACGCAACGAATCCGTAATAACCAACGCCATCTGCCTGCAAGCTCTTATTACAGAACGCTACCTTCCGAGTCACAGTGAACACTTCTTCAAAATTTATACCTCAGCAGTACCAAGCAACATTTTAGACAAGGATTCAGCTTCGACATTACTCGAAGAGTGCAATCTCTGAAGAGTGCAAAAGCAGTCCACTCACAAAGTCCACGTTGGCATCGCACTGCTTCTTAAGAATCTCGGCCACGTTGTTACCGTGTTTCTGGATGAGTTCCCTCGCCTTTCCTTTGATCTGCGAGAGAAATAATGCTTTAGAAAGCTCCGGAGCCGGTGTGGCTAGACAGAGAATAGTTTAAGCGTTCTGCATCTACGTCGTGCTTCCTGTTGTCTGAATACAGAAAAAGTAGAATAATTAAGACACTTATACCTCCGCGCCAAGGTGGTCTCCCATGCACTTCACCAATGCCGAGATCTGGCCGTCGTTCAGGGCTGAAAGCGAAAAAAAGTTGTATGTTACATTTATTGCCTCATGACATCGCGTTATGCGAGAATTCCGTTGTGCTTTGATTGAGTACCTACCACACTGGTACGACACACAGTTGCCAACGTTTGTGCGCGCGTAATGCTGATATTAAATGACACTAGTTGACGCAGCGCAAAATGCGTTTAACTGCACAACTAGCTATATTAATCCGAGAGCGAGAGAAAACCCGCCGAGTGCCTGTGAAGTGTCAGAGCAGCCCCATTGATAATGTATACTTATTTTTTTCTTCGCAAAACCTGAAAATAGCGGTTGTGTCACTGAAAACCATGAGATATACTATAACATCTTCGCAACCAGGCAAGGAGAATGATACTGCTTAAGTTCTCTATACAAAAACTGACCAGAAAGTCGCTAAGTTCTCAAACGGGACATGTGCGTCCTTGAAATAACCGAGGATAGAAAGTACCTTGCGCCATGTTTTAATGCGCAAGTACTAACTTACTAAGTTTAATGCGCAAGTACTAAGTTAGTACTAAGTGCTAAGTTAGTACTAAGTACTAAGTTAGTACTAAGTATTGAGCACTTGTGTTGTCGTCACTCTCTCTCCGTCCCTGTCCTCGTGGTGTCACAGCAGTATGAATTCGTACCAACTCGCCCAATTCTCAACCGTTTAGTACTAATTGCTCCCTAGAGGAAAAGCCGTCTTGTGTCACTGGGGATGAAGCCTCGAAGCACAAGTGAGCTACACTGAAACACTTAACGGCCGCGAGTGGGTTTCGAACCCGGGGAGGCTTGAACAGGTCCGCTTTGTTGGCCACCGCATTAGACCACTGTGCCATCGCCGCGATGCGAGTCGGGCGCACTAGCTCAATATATCGCCGCAGCCGAACATCCCGTGTGCTACACTGTCTCTGACGCTGTGCTTTGGACGTCGCCGTCTTCATCAACTTCCATTCGTGCGCAGAGGAGACCGAAAATGAAGTGAAAAAACTAAGTGCTTGCGGACAGAATTCGTATTTAGACTAAGTACATCGCTAGGGAAAAAAGCCACCTTGTCTGGGGGTAAATTAACGGGAGAACCTCCTGCCGGAGTTGACAGGTGGCAAAATAGAGAGAAATCTCTAATTTCTTCTTGTAGGGGTGAGGTGAGAAGGACAAAATACCGAAATACCGAAAAACCGTATATAACAAAATACTCGGACCTAACGACTCTATTTGATCTGCTCCTCATTGCTGCATAAGTGGATTCGAGAGGGCGCATGCTTTGGCATTTCCTCTGCATCAGGAAGATTGATCGCCCTAAAATTAACCCTCCATTGAACCTAGGCAGCATAATCACCAAGGTTAACGAAGATACACCAAGTTAAGCAAAGTGACTGGGCTAGCGCACCTACGCCGCATTTAGTTTAACGAAGTAATTCACGCGTTAATTTTTTGTACCGCTTGAAATCATATAGGCTTCTACAGTTTTAGCTTCACGTGCAAGGAATAACCAGCTGCGTTTCTTTTTTTATAACTTTAGGAACTTGTGTCATTCCTTCGCGCAGTGATGACACAACAAACGATATCCTTTGACAGAGTGCCTCCAACTGCCTAAGGGTTGCAAACTAAAGAAAAGCAAAAAGCCATGGCTGCCATCTCACGGTTTACAAGGTCTGTTAACGGGGCTCATGAATATTGACAACGCTTATACAAAGAAAAAAAAGAAACGCTTTACTTAGCGTATGTGTCCGCCCACTAGTGCCGTATGCTTCAGGATACGAGAACAAATCTGAAAGCCTTAATTTGACCGAATGCCACAAGAAATTATGCTACTCGCAAGTCATTGTGATCCGCTCCTGGAAGAAAACAGTGCCTTTTATGATGTGGCAAGCTGGAACTATAGAGAACTATTAAATTATTTGTAAGCTCTCTGCCAATTGCAAAGCTTCAAGGCTCTTGAAGACTAATTGGAGAAGCTTTTGTCGAAAAGCTTATTTCCTTCCTTGTTTTTTTTTCTACTAAAATGCTTTAAAACACAGCTGTCTAACAGCGGAACCGGAAACTTGCCGGCATGTCCAGTGTGTTTTCGATGAGATTACGCTTCCTTGGAACGCACCACGTCACCGCTCTCGTAGTGACATGAGGGAAGCTAACTACGATCTGCCAAGTAGGACTTCTCAAAGCTCAGTTCGCCTCATCCGCTCGAGTTTGGTACAATGGGACTCTTTATCGTTTTTTTTTTTAAATGAGAATGCTGACAGCACGACATCTGTTTCAGATGCGTCGTCAGTCTCTCGAAACCGAAGCTAAGAGGCCGAGCATCACCGCCGTACAAGCATTAGAAAATTGCGCTTAAAAGTAGATTGGCCTTTCGTCTTTGGTACTTCTATAGTAACGTTTGTTTCCTGCTCTGAAACCACCCATGTTATAAAAGAGAAAAGAGACTTACTGAGGCCTTCTAATGTCAGTCTGCCTCCGGGTAAAGAGTTTACGCCGACAATAAGGCAGGAAAAAGTAAAGAATAGGTTATCGGCACGTGGAGCGCGTAATGCACGCGAGAGGCAACAAAAGCGGCCATCGCGGTGAAGTAATAAGGTTTAAACAATATCCTCCTCTCAGAAAATAGCCCCAAACACCAATTAAAACATGTTGTTTTAGCTGCCTATCTTGCGAAGCTGAATTAAGCTAAGCGTAGCTCAAGCCATTGTTAGTGCAAGCAGTGATTCGTGGAAACTTGTCGTACCGTGACCACGTTTTAAGCGGAGTGGATGTGAGGGCTAAGTGCAGTAAAAGTTGGCAAATAAAATATCTATTGATGGCGTGTATGTGAGTGCTTTTTTGGGCTTTTACTTGAGTTTTGTTGAACCGTCTGGTAGATGGCCAACCCAGAAGCATTGCCAGTTCGAGCACTTGAAGTCTTAACAGCCATGCTATTCTCCTCTCAATTATTTGATCTGTTTTGTAAAACTCCAGGTTATTTCTTGGTGACAGTACACTTGGCTCGGAGGTAATGCTAGGCGACGCTTATGCACTCACAAAATCCTCTGCCATTTATTTGCTTCCATAGAGGCTACCATTTCTTTTGCTTTCTTTTGCAGTCGCTGACACTGGGCCCGTCGGAAATGTATGTAATTTTAGCGTTTTTTGCAGTTTTTCGCGCCTCGTGTAATCACTGACATATACCCTGTTTCTATATCAACTTGCATTCGCTTCGTGGAGATCAACATTAATCCGGAACAGGTGTGTTTAGAAAAAGGGTTTAATTACAAGCTTGGTTGATAAAATGACACACTTGGTAGTGCGGATGTGGGAAGACGATGAAATAGGCTATCCAAAAGAAATCTGTGTATATAGCGACATCAAGATACATGAACAGACGGACGGGATGGGGTGTATGAATGGCTTGATTCATGAACACGTCGAGAGGCGTGGCTCACAGATCCACGCTGAACGCAGTAAGGCTCAAGCTTAGTTCAGAATTTCGTCGTAAAAGACAAGGCCGCCAGCCAAAGTCCTAGAGCTGCTCCGAAATGTGCGAAAATCGGGGAAATCGTTTAAGCTTTCTTACCGCACAGTTCATGGTTGGCCTTGACGACGAAGGCTCCGGCCACAACGAGTGCACAGACGAGCAGTACCTTCATGTTGGATGGGCTGAAACTCTGCGAGAACGCAACAAGGAGAAGACGGGCACTGCGAGTGCGAAATCCACACCCGTCCTTCTTGGCACCCCTTATATATGCACAATCTAAGTGCCCTTGGCCAGAACGAGGAGCATCAAGCTAATCCTCTGAGTTATATTACACAATTTTTTGCAATATTTGTCGCCCATGCTTGCGCAGGTTTGCTCTCCTTGCACGAACATGAATATAGTAAAGAAACGTGACGTACACAATAACGAAAGAGAACCGCCTTTTCTTCGCACAGAAACCCGATCAACGCGTAACAGGAAACCTTGTAGCTACGACGATACGCCGAGCTGACTCTGCCTTCCTCTTTTTCTGTTTTTTTCGCGATCATATCACGCCCTTATGCCTCGTTGTCATTCGCGCGCGATTACTACGTATTGCACACCTTCCCGCCCCCTCCGCTCCCTGCCGCCTGACGGGTGCGTGCGGGTTTGCGTGCGGGTTTGCGTGCCGCGATTGCCAAGAGCAATAGCAGCCGCCTCTTCCCGCCTTTTCTCTTGCACACACCCTCGGCCTTGAGTGCGCTGGGACGTGCGGCAATGTGGATTTGCTAAGCGATTACGGTAGTTACAGGCAATAGTCTGCAGACAATGAGAATGCCAAGTGATGGGACAGAAAAGACTAGGCACCAAGGTCGCGGCAAACATTCATTCGTTAGTTCGGCCGGTGTATCTCCAAATTAAAGACACAGCGAATTCACGCGGAGAAAAAGAACAATCGGGGGGCTAAAACAATGAAGCTCTTGAATACTTTCGTAGATCATTCAAGTTTGCGCTGTTCCCGATGCGTTACGCGACTGAAAACTGCTGTAAAAGAGGGAGATCTTATCAGAAAGAAGCACCGCTTATTTACCGGCGAGTTCAGTGAGGTCAAAGGGTCAAATTCAGCTGGAAGCTACTCGCTTCAGCATAGAAGAAAATTTTTATCAAAGATCCAGAAATCTTTATATTTTACCCGTAGCTATAGCGGTAAAGATTATTGAGAATGTTTGCGATATGTTATTTAGTAATGTAAAACTACCTACCTAGATAATAAAACGCAAATATTACGAGGGTATTTTTGTACTAAATCTAAAGACTGGACCTGGTACTTACATATGACCGAGCATGGTTGAAATATTTTCCTCGAGTTGAGTTCAATCGCAAATTTAAAAGCCTTTTTTTAGATAAGGAAGTATGGTCATGGGAGAGATAACGAGGCATTTTGCTCGAAATATTTTCTTTAGGGCGACCTGCATGTTCTGCACAAAAAGAAAAAAAAAAGCGTGACCACAGCCTCTTGCCTTCAACATGTTGGTAGCGAGCCTGAGATACAATCTCGGTCTGAAACAGATTTAGGTTTTATATGTCGCGGTGCACCTTGTGGACTCCTCGCAGCCTGGGCTGGATTTGCAAACAGAACCTCTAGTCTTAACAGCATGTGAAATAGCCACTAAGCAAGCCAGTGCGCTGTGCCGTTCCCCGTTCCTTATTATCGGTATACACCGTTGCGACTTACAAGTTTTCTTAAGTTGCTGAGAATGTTTTGAGAAATTTGTCAAGGGCTTGCAGTATGAAAGGGTTTATTTTGTTTTAGTGCCTGCACAAGTTTACAACCTTTTTGCCCTGGGAATCAGATACTGCATTGATATTAAGCGTGAACTTTGACACCACCCCGAATCCTTGAGTCCAGGGGTTCGCAATATTTTCAGCCCCAGGAAACCCCCGCAGCTTTAAAAAGGTGCTAATTAAGCCCATGTGTCTCGGCAATTTCTGCCTGAAATGCATGCAGACATTCGCCAAAACATCTAAACTCCATTAATCAAAGGTAGCAGTATAATTAATCAGTAGGAACACAATTGCTATACGATTACTCCGAAAATTAAACGGATAAAGGAAAAGTAGGTAAGCAGGAAAAGGTAGCTAATGTTGTGGAGCCAGTTACGGCGACTTGCAGTTCCTTTTCTGAGACAATAGCTTCTGCGGTCTTCATCTGAAAGCAATATCCAAAACAGCAGTCTTACCGTGATCGAAAAAATTTCCCACATTTTGCAAGGGCTAAAACTGAATGACCCTTTCTCCTTTCCAGCTCAAATTTTCGCACAGTGTAGCAAATTTACCATGATTCGGCAATACTGGATTGGCACACCCGGGGGCACCCCCGATGACCCAATGAGCGATCAAAAGAACCCAAATTTTTCACAGGACCAAGATCTTGAGGACAGCTTTAGTCGTCCTCAAGGCGTACGTTTGGGCAGCGTCTAACTGTAGTATGTTTCTTGACCTACTAGATATTGCCCGCCGCATATTTCGTCGTCCGTGTTTGATTCCGTCCCCAAAAAACCGGAGTAGTCCGCTGACACCCTGATTCCCACGGGAGATGATCAGCGCTAACGTATTGTGACACATGTGCCGTGCTACTAAGCGTACCGTTGGCTCTGTGGACTTGGCTTATGCTGACTGCAACTGGCTTTGAAACTGGCTCCTTCTTCATCCAAAACGTGTCCTTTCTAAGGGCTTGTTGCACTTAAAGTTAGCTCATTTTGGCCGAACGGTAGTGTGGTCCACTCCCCCTCTAGGCGGAGTTCTGATGGCCACAAATGTCGCAATGTTTCAATTTCGACATTGCGCTCATTTTGAAGGAAAACTTGACTGATATTATTTACCTGCTACGTTCTTAGCTTTTCTACTGTAGTCTCGACAAATATTATGCACTTCGGGACGCACCATAGCTTGCCGCAGAGAGTACCTGGTGATCTGGTTTCAACAGCGATATCTAGCGCTAGGCCCAGGTGTGACTTCCTTCAGTTACAGTCCGAGGACTGAGAAGCTAAGAAAGCTGTCACTCTCGTATTTGTGAATAGCCATATCGGTCCGCTGGAAAAAAATTTGCTTATTCTGCTTGGCGGCATAGCAGTAACCCATAGGTCTAATTATAAACAGGTGCTCTTTGTAACCTAAAGTTTTCAGCCGTCAGGTTTCAAAAGCTGTATGCAGATGTGATCTGCTTCAGCAAGCAACGAAGGACTCGTAAATCAAGAAGCACTTCGTTTACGTACTTGCTGAATACCTTCGTCTTTAGCTGTTAGTTCACTTACAGCTACTCGCTCGACGCCTTGCTGGCAGACGTCACCTGCGAAGACGCCCTCGACGTCCCTGCCTATCTTCAAAAGCACGAAAGCTTGCCTGGCTGCCGATTAAATACCAGCAATATACCCTGAAACCGACGCTCGAACCTACGAGAACGCGAAGCAGAGCACAAGCCAGGCGACAGAGTCTGGGTATACCCACAAGTGTAGGCGATGTGCATGAGTCCTGGAATACAAGGTCCGCCTGATTTTGAGTGCATTTGATAAGCCGGTAGAGTTAAGCAAATCGGTTAGACTTTCAGCCGAATCTGACAGCCAAAATCGCAGGACCTTACTGGCTTCCGACCGACCAAAACATCCCGCCTTTGGTTGGCTGCGTTTTCAAGCCTGTCGGCGTTGTTCGAGTCGCGTTGTTTCCAGGCAAAGATCCGATGTCCTTTCGGTGTTCTCGAGATTTCAGGTACGACCTGAGCCTTGTTGTCTTTCTACGAGGAGAAATAATTTTCTTTTGGATGGTAGCGGCCCCCGGCACTGTTCTATGCATTAAAGAACTGGATTGTTGAGTACGTGATGCCGATAAAGAGAAAATCATAGCCAGCAATGATCCCGATGACTCATCTGTAGACAACCTCTGGGTTGACGACTGCACCATATTAACTACGTTTTCTGAACTGCCGCCGAGAGAGACGGACTGCTCGATGTGCATTGTGTCATGCTGTGAAACCTTTCTTAAACAAGCGCACCTATAGGTCGCTAGCGATGCATGCAGCTGTTTGATAGCAGCCCAAAGAAGCACATTGCTCCGGGTCCATGTGCCTTCTAAGCATCTTTTCCGAAAAAAAAAAGAGTCCACTGCGACAGCAATTGGACATCCGGTTTGCAAACACAGCTGAGGAGAGAAAAACGACACAAACGAAACTTCTTTGAGTCGCGCGTGTATTTACGGGCCCAGACAAAATGAAACTAAAAAAAAATGTTGAGACTACTGAGCGCTGCATTCTAAAAGCGTAATTGAGCCCTTACCCAAGCGGAAATTGCTTACTACCGATAGTCAGTCGATCATCGGTCTTTAGTCGGCAACCGACGTTATCGGCAGGTGAACCAAGGACCGGCGTTGATCCAATGTTCAGGGTAAAAATATTTGTTACGGTCTGTAACCGAGGTTGGGCAGACGACGGGTAGTGATGAGTTGCCTGTTATCTTTTGAAGGCTAACGCCGGTACACCCGGTTGATGTCGGACTAATCAACGAAGTGGCCAAAAATACGCCTGAATTCTAAGTACCTCTAATCTGCTTAGAGATTAGCCTGGCATTAGCTCTGAAGGCATGCAATTTCAGGTCTTTTCAAAGCACTGACACGAAATGTAAATAAACAAAATATAAACAATTGTTTCATTAAAATAGGGTTCATTCTCTCTAAGACAAACTATTCTACACTGTTAGCAAAAAAACACCCAAAAGGGAGTAAATGGCTTGTCCTCTAACGCACACCCAAAAGGAGGTTTTTTTTACTCCATATGCATGGTGTTTTTTATTTACTCCCTTATATAAGGGAGCTATTTTGGAGTGAAAAGGGAGTAAATTTTTTACTACCCACCGAGATGGAGCCCAAAAATGGCGTCATGTTTGTTTATCCTCATTCAGGCTCATTCTTACAGCAGTGACAGCGGCGGAAACGGGCAGTAGCTCTGCGGGCCGCCAGCAACCCAACTTGGGACACTGCGCTGCCCTAATGTAACTCCGCGTCCAGCATTCTATTCGCCGTCTGCAAGCCCAGAGGCGGCGTAGGCGGCAGGAGTCGTCTGCTTGTCGTCTCCCTTTGCTGTACGAGCTCGTTTGGTTGGCCGTGTTTGTAGATAAAGGGGTGTAACATTATAATCAATAGTTAAAAACTGAGAAGGAGCCGCTGGGTAGTTTACACGGTAATTCACCACGCTATATTTGACTAAAAATCAGCAGAAAAGCTGAAAACACCCCTGACGGTAGTTTGGAATGGCAGTGTTTATTTATTTATTTATTTATTTATTAGTACCTCACAGGCCCCGAAGAGCATTGGGTGAAGGGGGCAAATCGAAAAAAAGGTATATACAGATGGAAAAAACCGTAATATCGGTACAAGAACGCGGTACAAGTCAAATACAAGAAAGGAACACGAAATTTATACAAAACGGAGTTAAAATAACATCAGACACGAAAATAGAGGAAAAAAAAGCGAAACACGAACATGAGAAAAAAAAAGCAACCAGGGGCAACAGAAGTGGCAAATGGGAAAACAACGTTAAGAACAAATGAAACCGTTGTACATTTCGAACATCACTATGGCAATAAATGTATACATAGATGTTTTTTAAACTCACCAGGATCAATGAAAGAGATTATGTTGTCAGGAAGATCATTCCAGAGTTTTATTGCTCTAGGTAATGCAGAGGAATTAAACGAATTGCCTCCATATTCACTTCATTAAGGCTTGACTTTTCAATATGACTGAGGAAAAATGTAGCCTCATGAGCTCAATCAAGAGCTCAGGATCGACACTATGTTCTATCACAGTTCCACGTTCATGAAACACATAATCTGCTGTAATACATTGCGAGGACCACACTGAAAAAAGCCTGTGAGAATTAGGCCTAAGCGGGGGCTGTAACGGTGTGGCGACACAAACAAAGGAAAGTTAGGTATAGTTAGAGCACTGGAGGCTTCACAGGAGCGATTCAATTAAGTACCGTACTGTAGCGGAAAACGGCGACAAGCCGATATCTTGTACCGCGGCAGTCGCCCGTGAAAGAGCAGAAGTGAGCAGAGATCCGGCGACGATGGTAACCAAGCGGTCTTCGCTCACCGCCGTTATCAGACGACTGACCAGAAGCAGACGAGACGCTAGGTGGCGGGGCGGATTGCACAAAATGGTGTTTTTTTACTCCATTTCGGCACTGGTGGAGTATTTGGCACAATTAACTCCCTTTCTAGACTGGAGTAAATGCTGGTGAATCCTCATTTTAACTCCATTATTCCTTCATGGAGTAAAATGAAGGACAGTCCACCTTTTTACTCCCCACTCATGGAGTAAATGTTTTCACAAATGGAGTAAAAAGGGTGGCCGCCTCCATTTTTACTCCCGTTTGGGTATATATTTGTTTATAGTGTATTCCAGATTCGTCATAATTGCGGGTTTTAAAATTTAATTTTAATGTACAGCCGAGGCCACTTATAACGGCTGCATATATAACGGACGCTCGCTTATTACGAACGGGTGCAGTGATACCATCAAATTATGCATTAGACTAATGGCAATTCGTCTCAGATACAACGAACCACTTTGACCGCACCACTCGGTTATAGCGAACGAGGTGGCGCGGAGATTAAAGAGCGTCGCTCAATACTCACGGCACCGCCGAGGAAAGAAGATGCTGGCCCTAAAATGCAATAAAAAGACGGCATCCAAATAGAAAATGCCGGCATATCCTGCGCCGACGGCCTACGGGAGCAATCATTGCCTGCGTGTTCGCTGGCTGGGCAAAGCATCCAAAGTGGAAAAAGAGGCGCGATTAGCACGAGACCGGGGAATCGTCGAATGCGAAGCTACTGGCCATGGTTGTGGATCAACTAACAGCAGAGATTTTAGAAGTTTGAATGCCTTGCTGGTCATGGTGGTCACATGGTATGCGCCGCCTGCCCTGCCGGCTCCATCTTTAGCGATGCTACCACGTGCAGGCAGCGTCATACAACGGAGAGTGCGGCTGATACACTATGGGCCACGAACACTGCGCTACTTTCGTCGCTGCATGAGCCTGGGAACAAGACATGAAGCTCGAAAACACACGTGGTCATCTGCATGTAGAATTGTGGCAACTGGTCGTTGACGCATAGATGCAAGATGTTTACTCGGATGATAACCCTCCTGCAGACCACAGAATCGCAGAGCCACTTGCTCTGACGAAGGTGTTGAACGCCAAGTACGAGTACTAACCTACCGCTTAGAATGCGATTTATGTGGCCGACCTGCCACCAGCTGCCGTGGACACTTCAACCACGATTATTTACATCCCATCCCTAAAGGTGATTGTTGACAGCAAGGTGCTCGGCGAGGAGAACATGAGCGCCTCATGTTCATGAGGGGGCGCGACACACATGAGGGGGCGCGACACACATGAGGGGACGCGACACACATGAGGGGGCGCATGAGGGGGCGCAGGGGGGGCGAAAACATGAGGGGGCGCTACACCGCTCAAAGAACAATGTTGAACGCCTTTCTCACGTTTCAGGCGCTGTCATGCTGGCGACCTGTCAGCACATGCCCTTCCCGGAACCGATCAACGCCCGCCTGCTTCTTTCCCGCTTCCGAACCGGCACACCATATTCCCCAGACGGCATCCGACTTCTTGCCGTGGCACTGCATTCCCGATTTGGCGCTCGGATCCCACTTCTCCTGGCAACAATCTTCAATCACGTCATCGGTCACGGAACTCGGCAGGCGCTCCCACTTAATTAAGCCACTCGCCGACATGGGCCAGACGGGGCGCGACACCGCTCAAAGAACAGTGTTGAGCGCCCTTCTCACGCTTCAGGTTAGTTATTTAAGCCTCTCTAAAGAATATCGCAGCAGTAATTGTTGCTTGATTGCGGTGTCGTGCCCCGACAGCTTGATGTGGCGAAGGTTGTTTACTCGTGCTTGTTGCGGCGCAGAAATGCTCGCCGCACTCGTTGAACTGGTGCTGTTGATTTTTGGTGATGTCGAGTTTAATCCGGGCCCTCCCAGTTCATCCGAATTCGAGTCTTTGATGGAAACAATAAAACAATTACAAGAAAATCAGTCAACTATACTGCATGAAATTCAACAGCTTAAAACCGCACAATCCTCCCACAACGAATTACTAGAGTCCGTAGCAAACCGCGTTGCGGCACTAGAAGCAACACGTTCCCCAACACCTACCTCTGAACATAGCGCTACCGCTCAGATCAAGAAAGATATTGCCGTTCTTAAAGCGGCAAGCACTGATGCAAGTAACAGGCTACGCAGAAATAATCTTATTTTCCTTGGCTTAAATGACACCAAAGACGAGACATGGCAAGATTCAGAACAAGAAATATTAACACTGCGTGCGGACAAACTGAATCTTCATCTTGATTCCAGCACCATTGAACGTGCGCATCGCATAGGTAAATTCTCGGAATCGAAGCATCGCCCGATAATAGTTAAATTCACTCATTTCAAAACAAAGGAAAACATCCCGGCATGTGGAACTAAACTAAAAGGCACCAAAATTGCAATCAGGGAAGACTTTGAGGCTCCCACGCGGATGGCACGATCAAAATTATTGCAGTTTATCTGACCACAGAAATGCCCCTTCAAACTTCGATTCGACAAGCTTCACGTTGGCGACAAATATTACGCTTTCGACTCCATTTCTAACAGCGTGATAGAAATCACCCAGATCACTGCAATCACTCCCGCAAGAAGTTCTACTAGCGATACTGCCTCGCATATCAATAATTGACGATCAGTTCGGCACCAACCACCGTCATGCACAAGTCTTAACATCGGATTCACCAACATACGCAGCATCATACCTAAGCGAAATCAGCTGCTCAGCTTCGTTGAAGATATTGACGCTGACATCCTACTCTTAAAAGAAGCCTGGCTTAACGACAATATTAGTGACAATGAAGTTTTTTCTTATAACACAAATTACACATTATACCGACGAGATAGGAACTATAGGAGGGCAGGGGGAGTTCTCGTGGCAGTGAAAAATTACTTATCATCTTCACTCATAGGTCATGACGAAAACTTAGAACTTACATGGATACGTATCGGCAATGAGCCTCCCAAGGCGATCTTTGGCATATGTTATCGGCCACCTGACTTCATCCCATCCTTCTGTGATCTCTTAGATCAGGCCCTAACCGATATTGAAAATACATTTCCTGGCATACCTATCTTTTTGTTTGGCCACTTCAATTACCCTAATATCAATTGGCGTCTCATGTCTACCTCAAATGGTTCGTCAGCCGACTCCAGACAATTTATCGACCTAGTGCTAGATCATTACCTCCAGCAAATGGTATCATGGCCTACTAGAGGCGATAACACTCTAGACCTCCTGCTCACGTCGTCCCCCGATAGTGTAACTGGTATAAATCTCCTGCCCGGTATCAGCGATCACAACCTGCTTCACATTACCATTTCATTAGCTATCAAAAAACGATCACCCGCAAGAAAACTAATCACGGATTACAAAAGAGCAAACTTTGAAAGCATTAATCACAGACTTGATGAGTTTTTGGAAACTTTCCACAGTTCTTATTTATCTCGCACGGTAAATGCTAATAGGGAGTTGTTTAAGAACACATTAGTCACCTTAAAAAAACCACTACATTCCTACAATTCTGGTAAAATCTCACAATAACAACCCCTGGTTTAATAAACGCCTCAAATCACTACTAAATCGAAAAAAAAAACGACTTTACAGGACTGCAAAAGAGAGTAGCAATCCTGAAAAATAGAACCGGTACCACTTATGCGTAAAACAGTACCTAAAGGAGCTAGCTGAGGCTAAGAAGAAATTCCAAACATCTGACTTGCTTTTAATTCTGAGATCCAACCCGGACAAATTTTGGCGTCTTCTATCGAACAAATCCCGTCCTAGCGAAATCGAACTCGCAGATCCCGGTGGCGACACTATTGACCCTGAGAAATGCGCAACTGCACTAAACGACTACTTCGTTTCTGTTTTCACGCCCGCCAACATCACCCCTGTCAATCACAAACCTGTCATTCGTTCACACCCCATGACAGAAATAGAAATCAATGCACAGGGCATATCAAATCTCATTAGCTCACTTCCGCTGTCAGTATCAGGTGGCTGCGACGAAATCAACAGCAAATTGTTAAAAAACACTGCATCATTGTCGAGCTGCATACTCTGCCTAATCTTTTCTCAATCACTGGACACTGGGAACATACCTGACGACTGGAAAAAAGCCCGAATAATACCGGTTTTTAAATCAGGTGACCGTTGTAGTGCCGGAGCCCACATTTCGCTGGCGGGCCTGTCTAAACCAGCGCTGCGCGCCCGCCGGTGCTCACAGCAGGCCCAGACTTTCTCGGACAAGTCGCGACATGCAGCGTGACTCATCCCGCCAGCGCGGCGCCGACACGGACCCTTCCTCCTCCCCTCCTCTCCGTCGGTGCGAACTCCTCCGACGCTGGCCGGCTCTCGACCATTGGTCTAATTTGAACGGTGGCCAGTGATTGGAGGATTTGAACGGCTGGCTGCCGTAACCGTTACCAGCGGCTATAAAAACGGAGCCGCGCTGAACCCGAGCAGCAGACGGGCAGCAGAAGAGCCATCACGCCGGAGCTACGCTCGCCGCCGGGGCCGCCCTTCTTCTGTGTGCCTGCCCGTGGTGCTCTTGCCCTTGTATCATGTAAAAGCCCTTGTACATACTGTACATAAAGTTCATTTGACTCACCGTCGCCTCGACCGTTTCCTGGCTCGGACTCCCAGTCTCAACAGTGGTGGCAGTGCTGGGATGCCTCAGACCCAACAGTGGATGGCAGCTGCGGGATCGACCGGCGTCAGCTACCTCGGCGCGGTGAGTGCCTGATGTTTTCCTCTCAATTCGCCAGACTGCTCTAGCACACGTGATTGTAGTTTAGAGTAGGGCTGTGTGTTGCACTGGAGAGAGCTTTGCTGTTTCGAGCCAAGTCGGAGCGCTTTGAAACGAAAGCTGGTGCAGAGGGCGTAAACGAGGCGTTGTTGGAAAGAATTACTTGCGCGTGTCGTACTAGTAGCGCTATAGTAGTGAACGGCAAGGGAATTCTAAGAAAAGGGCAAACTACAAGAGGTTATTGTGCGCGATGGAGAACTTCAAAGTGAAGGAACTCATCGAAATTTGTGAAGAGTTGGGCATTGATTTGGGCCCCGCAAAACGAAAGCATGCGATTCTTGAGATCATGCGGAAAGAGGAGGTAACGGCTGAGGAAGCCAATGAGGCCTGGGAAGAGATCACAGAACGCCGTGAGCACGAAGAGGCTGAAAAACAGAAGCAGCTTGAGCGCGAAGAGGCAGAAAAACGGAGGCAGCTTGAGATAAAACGGCATGCTCGCGCTAAGAAACTGATGGACCTGGAGCTTGAAGCACACGAGATCTTTTATGAGAGAGATAGAACATTGTTCGCTCTGCGTAAGACCAACGGTCATCAGCTGAGAGACAGGCCGCAGCCCTTCGTGATCGCCGAAGATATGGCGAAATATCTTGCGGAGTTCGAGCGCGTCTGCGAGAGAAAGCGCGTTAAGCGGAATGGTTGGGCACAGAAGTTGGTAGCCCTGCTTTCCAGCGAAGCGTATGACGTTGTCAAGCGCCTGTTGGACGACGGCTTGGCGGACTACGATGAGCTGAAAAGCTTCTTACTGGCGAGATATAACGTGTCACCGCTGGACCTTCGCCAAAGGTACCTGCGAGAGAATAGCACCCCATCGTTTAACGATTTTCCGTACCAGTTTAAAGCCGACATTTTAGATTGGCTCGAAAATGCTGAAGGGTCGGAAGATCGTGACGCAGAGGTAGAGTGCGTAGCTGTAGAGCAGAGCTGCCAGTGCGGCACAGAGGAACGTAGTCCGTACGTGGCAGATGTAACTGCTGCTGTAACAGTGGGAATTGCCCCGCATTCGCCAACCGAGGAAACCTCTCTACCATCGGATAAGGTAGTCACAGCATCGGACGATGCACTAACAGAGGTCTCGCCCATTGAGATTGTGGCGGAGTTACCGGAAAGCGAATCTCCTAGCGTGTGGAAAGCAGGAGAAGTTGCCGAACAGGGCAGAGAGGACGCCCGTCTGGACATTAGTGAAAACGCTTGCGCCGACGCAAGCGAAGTAGATGAGGACGGCACACCGTGTTGTGCAGCGCGTTCGGCAGAGATGTAGAAACACGAAACTTACGATCAACGGAAGCAGGCGCATGGAGAGTTTGCGGACGCTGAGTTGTGCGTTAGTGTCTCTGGTGAGGAATGCAAAACGAGTCCCGTGCTTTCGCATTGCTCTGAGCTTTGCGACATTCCAGAAAGCAGCTGCAGTAGCGGGAACACCGCGACTGAGTGCACAGCCGACCCTCAACCGAAATTGGCTGAAACGCGTCAGGAGCATGACGAGAGCTGCGTGTCAGCAGTAATGTCGACAGAAAACACTGGTTCGTCTGCGCCTGAAGAAACTAAGGTGCTGGACGACAGTGGAGAACAGAACGTTCCAGACGACATAGGGGCGGTAGACGTCAGCCCGTCCGAGAAAGATGAGGACGAATGCGCACTCAGTGACGCTGACAAGGAAGAACGCAGTTTGGAGGAGGCTAGTAAAGGCGCCAAAGACAGGCCTGATCTAGGTAGCACATATGAATCAGCTGACAATCAAAGCGACGTTGTCAGAGAGCAGAAACTTAGGCGACGGAAGCAGAATGTGCTTTCACAGGCGAAAGTGAAAGGAAAGCTCACGATAAAAAGCTGCAACCGGAAGGAAAGGCACCGCCAGTTCAGGAATGTGAGCTATCGCCACAAGGTGATAGCGAAACAGGAGAAACAGTGCTGCCGTCGAAAGGAGAGGAAAGGCAAGCTCAAGAGAGAGAGCTGTCACCGAAAGACGATGGAAGGCAGGCAAAAGAAAGAGTGGTGCCGCCGAAAGATGAAAGGCAGGCATAAGAAAGACAGGCGCCGCCGAAAAGAGAAAGGGCAAACGCGCGAAAACGGGTTTCCACCATCGGAAGCGCCAGCGTCGCCGGCAAAATGACTTCAGTAAAGTCAGTCACGTTGTCAGCCCTGAAACTAGCGTCAGAACCAGAGCTAAAGAAATGTGCGAGGCATTACTATCGCGCAAAGCGAAGCGCATAAGTGTGTCGGGGCACATAGGTCTGGGCAGTAGAATAAACTGCAAAAAGAAATCGTGCAAACATTCGCGCGGGAAAGTGCACCAAGGCACCAAACCGAGATTCAAGAGAGCGCTGCCCGGGAGGCGAAAAATTAAGGAGCGGGACAAGTGTGAATCTTGCCGCCAGCACAGAGAGAGCGAGACGCGCAAAGGCACGTGCTCTCATGCGGGCTCTCGCTTTCCGCTGCATTCACGGGAGAAACCGCGCTCCCACAGAAAGCGGCACGCGCGCACAGGGAAAACGCGAGGACGGCTCAAAAAGCGAAAGATTGTACGTAGCCGTAGTGACAGAGGCAAGAAGGAACTGCCTAAGCGCTCGACCAAGCTTAGGTATCGCGATGGAAAGCCGCGAGTGGAAATAACACCATTTAGTAGGCGCGAAATCAAAAGGCTAGGTAGAGGCGAACTTCACATTCATTGGAGAGGCAAAAAGTTGCGCGAGAAATGGACGACTCGTGGGAGGTCTGACTTGCCCCCACGAACAGAGAGAAAGAAAGAACGGTCCCATCGGAAGCGTTGCGCACTCGCTATGGGACGTCGCGACTGGCGCGCGAAGCGCAAAGAAAGGGACAAGTTGCCAGTCTATGAAAACGACTCGCTCTCGTACTGTAGCTCCCGTAGAAACTGTAAAGACAAGTACAGAGAGGAAGAAAAGCGCGTCTACCGCGAAAGAGGCAGAGACATTAGCTACCACGGTAGTAGAGAGAGAGAGAGAGAAAAGCGCAGCCACAGCGAAAGAGGCAGAGTCATTAGTTTCCGCTGTAGCGGGTGTCGTTTACCGTCCGTTAGAAGCGAGGAAAACGCGAACGTAGACGCACTAAGCCGTGTGTTCTAAGCAAGGCTGGCTTCGCCTCCTCGTGACCTACATTTTGTCTCTTCGCGAACAGCTGTGTTAAGTTCGCTCGTAGATCGGGGAAAAATTTATGTCCTCATTTGTGGCCTCAGCTGTGTGTTCTGGCCGAGTGATCTCAAGAGAGCGAATTTATTTTGCATTCATTTCATTCCGAGTGTTTCATGTGTTTGACACTTTGTTTGAGTTAATTACTTTCAAGTTCTTGTATCCCACATGTGTCTCTTGTAGAAGAGGCAACAAAAAGGGGACAGAAATATAGCCAGCAGAGTTTTGACTTGAAGTCTGGTGTTTTGACGGGTGACGGAGGGCACTTGCTCGTGTTGGGTGTTGCCTGTTGTCGGTCGGTTCTTGGCAACATGCAGAACGATCCACGACCGATGCTGAGAAGCAAGCTCTTCCGAAGGACCGAGCGAAGCTGATCCAGTCACCTGGGCGACAAAGCTGCGGAGCAGTGATCCTGTCCTGACGAGCCGGACCTGTTCATGGAAAGGAGCCTGGAGCTACCTGCGGCTGAACACCGGACGAGAACTTGGAGGAGCCTGGCGTACGAGCGCGCCCCGCATCCGAGCCACGCGGAAGTAGCTCGTCTTCGTGGCGCATTGTCTGGCGGCGGTGGTGCTGTAGTGCCGGAGCCCACATTTCGCTGGCGGGCCTGTCTAAACCAGCGCTGCGCGCCCGCCGGCGCTCACAGCAGGCCCAGACTTTCTCGGACAAGTCGCGACATGCAGCGTGACTCATCCCGCCAGCGCGGCGCCGACACGGACCCTTCCTCCTCCCCTCCTCTCCGTCGGTGCGAACTCCTCCGACGCTGGCCGGCTCTCGACCATTGGTCTAATTTGAACGGTGGCCAGTGATTGGAGGATTTGAACGGCTGGCTGCCGTAACCGTTACCAGCGGCTATAAAAACGGAGCCGCGCTGAACCCGAGCAGCAGACGGGCAGCAGAAGAGCCATCACGCCGGAGCTACGCTCGCCGCCGGGGCCGCCCTTCTTCTGTGTGCCTGCCCGTGGTGCTCTTGCCCTTGTATCATGTAAAAGCCCTTGTACATACTGTACATAAAGTTCATTTGACTCACCGTCGCCTCGACCGTTTCCTGGCTCGGACTCCCAGTCTCAACAGTGGTGGCAGTGCTGGGATGCCACAGTCCCAACACCGTTCAAGCCCATTCAACTATCGCCCAATATCCCTGACTAGTATTCCTTCAAAGCTCTTTGAACATATTATAGCATCTAACCTTATGGCACACCTTGAATCAATTAACTTCTTCTATCCTCAACAGCATGGTTTCAGGAAACTATATTCATGTGAAACGCAACTAGCCGAATTTACTCATGATCTATTGCAGTACATGGATGACCATTACCAGATCGATTCCATCTTTTTAGATTTTTCGAAGGCGTTTGATCGTGTCCCTCATAATCACTTGTTGCTAAAGTTGTCCGGCCTTGGTTTAACACAAAAACTGTTATCATGGTTAGAGCACTACTTGAAAGGACGTGTTCAGTGCACATGCGCTAACAATTACACATCTCCTCTCTCGAGAGTGACATTCGGTGTTCCTCAGGGCGCCGTGTTGTCCCCATTACTGTTCCTAATTTACATCAATGATCTGCCCTCCAACATCAAATCTAAACTGAGATTGTTCGCCGATGATTGCATCGTATACCGCGCCATAACTGACCAAGACGACACGTGCACCCTCCAACAAGACCTAAACGCTATCTCACTTTGGTGTGAAACATGGCTCATGCCTTTAAACATGACCAAATGTAAAGTCATGACATTTTCCCGCCTTCGCAACCAGATTAAGACTACCTACTACCTCAACTCTACACCCGTTGCCTACACATCATCATACAAATATCTTGGCCTGCACATGACACCATCGCTATCATGGATTACACATATTGAAACCATTTGCTCCGAAGCCTCACGCGTTCTCGGCTACTTGCGGCGTAGTCTCTCCGACTCATCCTCAGACATTAAAAAACTAGCATATCTCGCATTCGTCAGACCAAAGCTTGAATACGCATCAGCCATCTGGAACCCGTCACAATCATACCTCGCCGCAAACCTCCAAGCCATTCAAACCGTGCAGCACGATTTATCCCCTCGAACTATTCAAGAAA
The DNA here is from genome assembly GCF_055824585.1 of Amblyomma mixtum. Classification (NCBI taxonomy): domain Eukaryota; kingdom Metazoa; phylum Arthropoda; class Arachnida; order Ixodida; family Ixodidae; genus Amblyomma; species Amblyomma mixtum. The sequence continues at coordinate 170,531,655 of NC_143016.1, forward strand.
TTCCAGTGTCACCTCAATGAAAAGAGACCTCGACTTGCTGTCCCTCGCATCACGCCGCATCATGTCTCGTTTGTGCCTTCTTCACGCATTCTATTATTACCCACGGTCCAGACATGAACTACTAACAACACCACTAAGAAGATCCTCCCGTTTAAGCCACAACCAGTTTCTAGCACGAATTTCCACCCGCACCCTTGCAATGAGTAGCTCATTTTTCCCTCATGCAATAGTCTTATGGAATTTCTTACCCGAAAACATAGCCGAATGCACAGACAGAAAACAATTCCGTAATAAGCTAAAACGTCAGCCATCCTGAATAGACTGTCGCCTTTGTACTCTTTTGTTACTTAGTTTAGTTGCATTTCTGCATTTGGAAGTAGGAAGTTTAGGCATACATATGCGACGTAGTGAGCGTGAAGCTCTATTGGTAGGAGCTTTCATCTTACCAACAGCAGATTTTAAAGGTATGGTTGCAGGCCAGCTTTCTTAAAGAGTACAATACAGAACATTTTTGTATCATTGTTATTACCTGCCCGGTGAAACCTTAGAGGCTATTGTGAGTATTTAAATTTATTAGAGTGACAATTGATCCGAGCGGAACCTATCCTGAAAAGCACTATGTTAATGACGTGGGATTTACCAGCACCTGGTGCCAGTGTGTTAATCTGATGGCACTTCCGCACACAGCAAGCTGAAGGCATACCCAGCGTTTGCTGCGCGCCTGCGCTCTCGCTGCGAAGGAAGGCACAGTTATTCGAAAGCACAAGTGTTTATCATTGCAGAAACACTAAACTGCAGAAACACTAAACTATGCACTCCTTCAAAATGTGTGTTAGACTATGCCTAAACGAAAAAGACGACGTCAAAAGCCACCATGGCCATTTTCTTGTGGTAGGCTACAAAGAAAAACGCCGGAAACTCTTTTGCTTCTGCGGATCCAACAGACGGGTCAGAAGGCGAATACCGTAGCTGGCTAAAAGCGTGGAGGGAGGTCGGACAGTCGTCTTGCTCGCAGATCATTGTTGCCTGGTACGGTTGGGAACCGCACGTGCCACAAAGGCTTTCGCAGGTTCTCAACGGGGCACAGAGACAGAGGTGGCGGTCAAGGAATGACTAACGCGAAGGGTGACGTCAATCGTCACGCTTCAGCAGCTAGAAAGGAAAGTTTGGCAGACGCCGCTCCGACGGATGTGACTGAAACGCTAATCTCTGAACAAAAGAGAGGGAACTTGCGCTTATTACTTCTCTGTGGGAATTATGAAGGCGTTGTTATGTTTTGTCTTTTTGGGAGCATGCAAGGAGTATGTACGGCTCAGTGGCACGTGGAAATTTTCGCTTGGTGCTGACGAATAAATACCACCATAGACTTCCTTTTAGCTGTTGCTTTTAGTTGTGTTTATAATTTTGGCTTGAGAATAGAAAGAGACACACTGTGAAAATGAAAGTTAGCTCTTGCTACCAAGAGGGTCGATCACTCTCACAAGTGTAGTGAAGTGTTTTGCGAAAAGTGAATGCGATGTTTTGGCAACATAAGTTAGTTGGCAAAGTGTCTTCTCACTTTGCATTCCAGGGGAGATTTTGCACAATGCTTTCTAGTTCAGTTTTTAGCTGATGGTGTTCGTGAAGGCCAACAGACGGAATGCAGCATCGATTAGTGCATGGGACCGGGACAGGAATCACGGGACGGAGAATGAAATCTGCTGGTCCCGATAGAGTCTGAACTTCGAGATGGCGAGCTTATGGGCAATGCTTCTACAGAAAGGGCTTTTAAGAGAAAACTGCGCAATATTTTGAACTGAGATAGATTTTTTAGTCGACAGAGGGTATCGAGGACATACAAGCTTTTCGCTACATCTTTGCTGCTGCACCTCCGCGACCACCGGTGTTGCTGGAAGGCTACATGATGGACATTGTCACTGTAAGTGCGGGCCTTCGCCACCGGAACCGCTGCGAGAGGCCAACGGTCCCCCTTTTTGCGATGGGCGGCTCCCCAAGTTACCAAGAGTGACCACTTGATTGGGCACTGACGATGTGTAAGGTTTACCCAGCTAGGAATATGGGGACGACCAACCGTATTGAAGCAGCATGTGTAAATGAACCTTCTCATTTCTGCTTGTAGCTCACGTACTCCTGTAAATACATAAAGCAAACCAGTTGTAATCTCCTCTACTCGAAGCCCGTTCCTCCTCGTCACATCAGAGCTCCCCAGCCGGGCACGCGGACCTCGTCCTGGCCGAGACGACCCAGGTGTACCAAGGGCCCACATCTAACAGGGGGCAGGGATCGACCCTATTTCATCGGAAGCCATTGGCGCCTGATGAGCACGAAAAACAATGCTCTTTGTTTCAGCTGAAGGAGCCCCGAGCTCAGAGGGCATCCTTTGAAAAGCTGGAAAGCCTCATGGGCATAATAATGGCTGCGGGCGTACTTCTTTGCCTTTTGTTTTGTTGTGCCTTCACAGCAGCTTCACTCTTAAGAATATGTCTATGCATTTGTCCTAACAAGTAAAAATTTTCTACGTACCTGCAGACTGCCTGAAGCCCAACCAGAGAACTGCAATGCTCAATGATGCCAGTGTCATCATTAAGCACTGACTCGTCGGTGCCCAGGAAAGAGAGGGGGACAGGGCCGAAAGGGAGAATGGTTATTAATTACCGTCGGGATAAATTTTCTGTTTTGAACACAAAAAGTGTCACACACATTTTGATTTGAATAAACAGGTTTTTAAAGACTTCCACTCCTCGTCTTTGCATTCATGACAGGCACAATTAGGTAATCCAGGTGGTCCTACCATGTACAGGTGCGGCCAGAATAATACGGAGCACGCGAAAGGCGGCCAAGTTAGCAGAAACTGCATCTAAGCGCCACCTATCAGCACAACAAAGACACCCCTGGCAATCCGCGCGCAGCGAGAGTTCCTGCTTCCGAGCCCCCCTCTTTGCTGGAACCCTGCCGTTATCACTGTTCGAAAGATGCTGAGCTGGTTCGGGCAACACCGCGAGGTGCTTCCTTCATCCAAGCGTGCTCACTTCAGCCTCGGTGGCCGCGCGGACTGAAGGGCCGAGATAACACGTAATGCCAAAACGGCCGTCTTGCGCCCGTTTACAGCGCGCGCCGCTCCTCGATACGAGAAACGGGGCAACGAAGCGCATGACGCTGTCAGCAGAGTATCAGTCGCTCATAGAGCAAGGGATTGCATGCTATATGCTGTGATGTTGATAGGCCTGCGGAAAAAGTGGGTCCGTGCTACCGGCGCCATCTCCCCGCGACCAAATTAAGATAGTTCCTGTCGCCGCTGCTAGGCAGCGCACATAAGCTCGTTTCCACTGCTCCGCGACCCTTCCTGTGCTCCGTATTATTCTGGCCGCACCTGTACTTCGCTCTGAGTGTGACGGGATTAAATCTGTACAAAAATGCTTGCCTTTGACTATTGGTGCTGTATATATCAGGTACAAAACATTGATGATGAGCGCTTTCGCATGAAGTGGTCGAGCAGATGTGTTTCAATAGTCGGGGCAGTATAGTACCAACGTTGGACGGAATTCATTTTTGGGTGGTACAGGTCGAAACGAACGAAAGATAAACAAAAGACACGGACGGGCGCTCATCCGCATTACCTCTTAATCCTCTTTCGTCCGTTTCTCGCTGTACCATCCACAATGAACCACTATTACCAACTCGGCCAGCTATCCATCCTTTTTCAGTGTTGGAGGCAAGGCTGGACCCAAGGCCGGACCAGCGGCATGCCGACTTGAGGCCAAGTTTGGTTGCCGCTTGGCAATGTGTTAGGCTAACGCCACAAACGTTGGCATTCAGTATTGGCCCGAGGTTGGAGTGTCCGCGTTGGGCTGTGTAAGGCACATGCCCATGCCCAAGCTTGGCACGACCTCTTTTGGCAAAGTAGGCCAGAGCGTTTTCGGTTGGGCTGCGACTTTGTACCTACTTTTTACCCAGGTTGTTTTGCCCATTGGGTTAGTAGAATCATGATACGGACGATATAGAAATGGATAGCAACAAGAGAGCCAACTGATGTGCTGCACAAGTTCGCAGTGGTGGCACTGAAATAGTAAACAGGGTGGAGATATCGCGCTAAGCGTTACCGAAAACTCTTACATGCGACCACCATCTGAGGTGAGGCAAAAAAAAAATAAGAGAGGATGAAAACTTCACGCGTGCGACACTACCATCCTAGGTCACGCAAAAACAAAAGCCGAGAAAGGAATTATCGGAGCATTCAAGACCAGGGACGCGGGAACAAAAAATTGCGTCAGCCCAGCATCAGTAAACCTTGAAGATAACGATATGAAATGGTATTTGGCCAGATATAAGTAGAAAGGTGACGGTGTTCATTTTGAGATGAAAAAACAATTAACTCTGTCATGCTTCACTCTTTCTGATTCTGTATAAAAACGCCACATCCTGTTCAATAAACTCATTTCAAAGTATGCGCTTTGTCTGTTCCCGCACTGTGTATCTGTTTGGTGTATCAATTTGCGCGATATCGCCACTTCGAAGCACCAACTAGTCCCCTTGTAAATAAACATGCCTTGTAAATAAACATGCCTGTATAGTTACATTTTGCTCGGTAGCGTGTCATGCTGTGATCAATATCCGCAAGAATGGCGAGGAACTGAAGCAGAACGGGGGGAAACTGCTGCAGGAATCATTAGTTCGATAAAGGAAAATGCAAGGCTAAGGTCGAAGGCTGATGAACTGGGCTACATCACAAAATAAAAAGTTTTTAACCAAAGGTCTACCTTGTGCATGTGACGAATAGACTGCGGTGAAGGAAATCGGAGAAAAGATAGGAGTAGGTATTAAGGAATAAGAACTGATATTTGCCACAAATATGAAACGGCCGAATGTCTGGACAAGAATGTTATTGGTTTTACGCGTAGGGCTAAACAAACTGACATTCTTGCAAAAAGCGTTCAAGGCAGAGTTAACGGCGCGGTCTCTGGGTTACGATGACTTGAAAAAAACGCACCGTTATCAGCTTGAATTTTACGCGAAAAAACAAGGAGCTACTTGGCGCCGATAATGCTCGTAAAAAGATCGTTGGGTGGAAATTTCCGCTGACCAGGAACTGGAAAATTCTTGATTGCCGTGGGGAAACACCGATCATCATGCGGACTGCGTCGTTCAGTGACGTGGACCTCGAGTCTCTCGGCGAGTCTGTCTTAAACGCTGAACTAGGTTATATATTTATATTACCGTAGCACTGAGACATGCCTGCTTTTGTGTTGCCCAGTGATCTAGATGCTTGAAAACTTTGCCTTAAAATGTTTGTATAACAATGCTCAATAACTCTGGAAAAAATGTGTCTTTACACCGCTTTTAAATAGTTCTGGATTTAATATATATGTGCTGGTGGTGTCAGAAACATGGTATAGTGATTATCCTGTACTTCTGCTTCTGTCTTACTGTGCCTTTTTTCTAAATCGATAAAGCAGCCACAAAGGCGGAGGGGTATGTTTACTTATTAAATCAAATATTAAATATGCTCTACTTCCCGAGTTAACTCCTTCATCAGAAGACGTTGAGGTGCTATCTGTCCTTATTGACTGTACTGTGTTTTATGTTTTTTACCGACCACCAAGTGGACACCTGCATATATGTTTTGAATTCGTAGATTGATCCTTGGAATTGATTACTCAAAATAGCCGCCGCGGTGGCTCAGTGGTTATGGTGCTCGGCTGCTGACCCCAAAGACGCGGGTTCGAACCCGGCCGTGGCTGTTGAATTTCTTTGGAGGAGAAATTCTAGAGGCCCGTGTACTGTGCGATGTCAGTGCACGTTAAAGAACCCCAGGTGGTCGAAATTTCCGGAGCCCTCCACTACGGCGTCTCTCATAGCCTTAGTCGCTTTGGGACGTTAAACCGCATAAACCAAACCAAACCAATTACTCAAAATAAGTACACTAAGATCAGGGACGATGATTTTAACATTGATATGTTTTCTGATACTTCCTTTAATGTCCATTTGGAAATTATACTGTACTTAATGGCTGTACGAACGTTATTACAAAGCCTATTCGCATTGATAAGCACTCCGCTAATTTCATGGACTTGGTAATAACGAATTTTAGACATTGATTGTCAAATCCGGTTTAGTTGCGTTTGGCTTGAGTGATCATATAGAAATTTGTATGCCTGAAGAAGCATGTTGCAATGCAAGGTATGCAGCGCATTGCAGCTATCATCTGATAATCTGAACGAAACCATCTGATAACACAACATAGACTTGATCATTTTTATAGTTCTGTACTTTATGCGGACTAGAGTAGTATACATGACATAAACGACGCCACCCTGCTTGTAACATTTTTCCGAGTACGTTAAATACACTGTACAGCGACAAATCTCCGTTTAAAAAAGCTGCGCGGATAAACGGGACCAGAAAACCGTGGATAAACCACTCACTACATCGTCGCATACGGACAAAATATAAGCTCTATGGATTGTTTCTGACAGAGTGAGACCTTTAATTCCTAAAGAGTACAAAAAATGGTGCAACATAAGCCATGGTATTATGGCAGCTGCGGCTAGTTACTATGCTAATATGTTCGACTAAAGCAGCGGACAATGTGACATTTTGGAAACACTTAACTAGCATAACAAATCCCGGAAGAGAAAAAACTAAAGGGCAGGCGCAGACAAAGGCTTCTAATACTTTTTTTTTTACAGCTCCTGATACAGATTATAGAAGTGATGCCTTTCATTATGCAGATCTTAAAAATAGTTCAGATATTTTTCTAGTGCCTGTAAATACTGAAGAATCAATTTATTTCTTTCGTGCCTTAAGCATACAAGTTCTTGTTACGTGGACAGTTTCGAAGTTCGACCTGTACAATTTGTCATTGATGTGACTGCCCCACTTATAGCCCTTATTTTTAATCTATTACGTCGACTACTTTTATGATTTTCTGTACAAAAGCTGAAATTTCAGCCGTTTTACGTATTGCGAAAAAATCTTATCGTTTACTACAGACCTATGTCTTTGCCACCACTTGATTTTAAAATTTCTTTAAAGTTTTTAAAAAGCATAGCATAATTAGAAATGGTCAACAAGGTTTCAAGAAACACTTTTATGCAGAAATGGCATTGTTAACACAAAAAGAGTTTATTTTTGGTAATTTTGAGGCCAGAAGTTTAGTACTTGCTCTTTTTGCAGGTTTTGAAAAGGTATTTGACTCGGTACACCACGACATTCTTCTTGAAAATATTTATAGCTACGGCATTATAGGTTATGCGCAAACGCTAATACCGTATTTTCCCGTGTACAAGACGCACTCTTGTATAAGACGCACCCGCCATATATACAGGCTGTCATTGAAAAAAATTGGTATATAAGACGCACCCGTGTATAAGACGCACCCAAATTTACCCAGTTAGGCTAGTGAGGCTTAATTAAACATGCTTATGCGACCATCGCAAAATGCACCGTACGTGTGAGAAGTTCTTAAGCAACGCTAAGTGATCAAAAAAGGCAACACTCACGCCATACCAGCCCACGTTTTAGCACAAAAGAAAAAAAAAAGCGAAAGAACTCTCTTTATGTCCATAACAATTTATTTTTACATAAAACCTTCATAGTCTTCATCTTCGGATGCGCTATCGAAAAGGCAACACGTCTGAAGCATTTTCTTCGCACTTCGTACTTGCAATGGGTGACTAAAAAAAAAAATATCGGCTTCTCTTGGCTTGTCTTGACAATGGCGAGAAGCGCGACTGTCACCATCTTTTGGCATTTCACATTACCTTTGCTTGGGGCCTCCGAAACGGCCGCGTGTTTAAGATCCCGGAAGTGGTCAACCCCGCCATTTCATGATAAAGTTCACCTAAAAAAGTTGCGCACGGCGGTCTCCATATTGGAGTATTAACCATGTTACAACCGCGTTATTGGTAGTAATATTTTTTCGGTGAAAAAAGCTTGAACATGAACCTGAGTAATTTCTGAACTCGCAAAAAAAACCCGGAAAATTCGCATATAAGACGCGCCCTTGTATAGGACGCACCAGCAAGATTTTTGAAAAAAAAAAAAAACCGCGTCTTATACACCGGAAAATACGGTACGCTTCTATCTTTCTAAGCAGACCCAGTATGTGAATTTGAGTGGTTGCCTTTGAAGTATATCAGAAACCTCTCGTGGCGTGCCACAGGTAAACGTCCTGAGCCCCTTCTTGCTTTCCCATTTTTTTACTTGACTGTATCACAGTAAGTATTTTCGAGTGAAAGAAAAAGAGAATATGTCCTTCCAAAGAAAAAAAAAGAAAGATGTTTGTAAGGGCATCGCAAGAGATGAAGAAAATTTGGAACAAAAACTGCATCGAAAAAGCGGCCCCCAGTGCGACGCAAAGTATGAGAAAATTCTTCCCGAGATCGCCCCTTTTTGCTGGGTGTCAAAGCGGGAAGAAGTACGGAGCGCGGTTCTTCGACAGCCCGCGTCGGCAACTTGCTACCTTCGCTGTCCGTGATCTTTCTTCCCCCTCCCCCTCCTCCCTTTCTTGGCAGCTTCAGAATTAAAAACAAAATATGCAGGCTCCCACTTCCCTCTCTTGGCAGTTGAGCGCGGCGGAGACGCCGCCGCGTTGCGCATGTATGCCGAAAGTTGCGCATAGACCCTTGTTATCTGACACGGAGTCGTGCGAGAAGCCGGAACGATGTTAATTTGGTGCATACAGATTCTCATTCGGAGAGCGAACGTTTCCCTCGCTTTCCATAGACGTATTGCAGGCTCTTGCAGGCAATGTCGGCAACAAATGAAATTGCGTTACGCCATTTGAATCGTGGACAAACCCGACATCCAACCGCGGCGAGTCAGCTAACTCCGCAGGTGTAGTCGATGCACGCAAAATCTCTCACGCTTCGAAGCACCGGAGGTCATTCGGCGCCGTGTGCATAAAGAGTAAATCGTCGCCGGCGTTGCGATGTCGCAGCGAGGTATGCTGAAGCAAAAAAAGGTCCGTTTCACTTTAAAGGAAAACTGAGCTTGATCAATATCGCGAGCAGCAGCCTAACTACGTCCACAGCAGGAGGAAAGTCACTCATCTATCCTTCTGATTAACTCGGCCCTGTGCCAGACGCGGCCGCCTTATCCACGCAAACTTCCCAATCTCATCCGCCCTACTGACTTTCTGCCGCTCCCTGCCTGAGGTTGGCCGAGATTATAGGATTAATTACAAATTTCTGGCGACAAAAACCGCTTCTTTGAATTCAAATGAGATATTAATTAATTAATTAATTTATTTATTTAAAAGTGCGGAGTCGCTTGAGTCCAAGCAGGAGAGAGTACAGATACAAATAAGAAAACAAGATATGCACAGCCGCCGCGGTGGCTCAGCGGTTACGGTGCTCGGCTGCTGTCCCGAAAGACGCGGGTTCGATCCCGGCCGCGGCGTCTAGAATTTCTTTGGAGGAGAAATTCTAGAGGCCCGTGTACTGTGCGATGTCAGTGCACGTTAAAGAACCCCAGGTGGTCCAAATTTCCGGAGCCCTCCACTACGGCGTCTCTCATAGCCTTAGTCGCTTTGGGACGTTAAACCCCATAAACCTAAACCTAAACCTAAGATATGCACAAGCGCCATGGAAGAACAAACAGATGATGCAAAAAAAGAAGCCAAAAAGACAAGAGTTTCGCATACAAAAGGCTCTCAAATTATCAACAAACGTTTCTACATTCGGGCTGTTCACTACACACTTCGGCAATTCATTCCACTCTGTAATCGATTTGACAAAAAATGAGTGTTTAACTGCATTAGAGTATGCATGAAATTCCTGCAGCATTTTTCCATGATTATTACGCGTACTTGCTCGCGAAACAGGAGTAATATAATCATGGTTGTTTATTCTAATTAATGTCATTACTGTTGTGTAATTCTTAGCGCAAGTTTTTAGCTTGTACCGATTGCACTTCACTCAAAAGAGATGTCGGGAGATAAGCTTTGTGCACATTTGCCTTGTCGTTGTTTTTGTTTCAGTGTCCATCGTTACCTGTGTTAGAGTTAGAAAATAAATATAAAAAAGTGTCACTGCCACCAGCAGTTTCGAGCAGCGCACGACGGTGAACTCCAGTTTTTGTTTTTTGTTTAGAACTGAACAGAACAGAAAACGAAAGGTCATTTCCTGAATTAGGATTAAAAGACAACTACGAAAGAAAGCCGGTGGCGCGAGCGCTGTACACCTTCTTTAAAGGTTGTTCCAATGGTGAACAACTTCGAGGTCGCCATATTGCTGGAAAGAAGTGAACTATTACGTGTGCCAATATAAAGCAATTTTCGCATCGCTAGCGATCGGACACTTTTGTTGCACACGGAAGATGGAAACCGCAACTAACCGTCGAAAATTAGGCGAGGCAAACTCGAGGCATTCGACGCCGAAGTAAAACTTGGCTTCAATTACATTCTCAGTGGTAAGGTTCATTACGTTTGGAATGCTGATACCATTGAGAAGGACCTTAGGTACGCCCCTAAACGTACCAACCCCCCAGTCTGACGCTTCTTTTCCCCGTTGACTTTTCAAACGCAGCCATGGAAAGTTACCCGTACTGAACAGAAGTATTACACACATTACGCACAAAAAAAACTCTGACTTCTTTTTTCTCACTTGTTCGCATTCTCTTCATGTTGTGGGCATCACGAAAACGCGGCTTCATGATGACATCCATGATGCCGAATTCTCTCCATAGGGCTACGCTTTGGTGCGAGCGGATAGACAACGTGCAAAGCGGGAGGTGTAGCTCTTTTCTTTCGAACTGATATAAAGTTTAATGTTGTAGCGCCTACAGCAGAAGTTCAGTCTATCTGGGTGGAAATTTTTTTTAATAAACAGTTCATTGTAGTGGGTATTTTTTTATCATCGACCTGGTTTATTCTACATTTTGCACATTCTTAATGATTACTTGAACACACAAGCAGTCAAACTGTCTAATCTAATTTTTGATGAGTGTCTTACGCGCCAGACATCCAATAACCGTCGCTCCCTTTCTTCGATCAGGAATCTAGCATATGTTGCAAACTGGTAAACATTTTCTTGTTCTTCGGTCTTAAGCGAAGTTTATTGACTCAGGGCATAAAAGGGTATGTAATGATGGATGACGAGGATGCTTAAATAAAGGAATAAAAGGTTCACTGATCTAATGAAGTCGAGGAGTGAAAATGACGTCCGTGCGTCCAAACGGTATATGAATCATGATTGTTCGGTGAGAGACTCGCTGCCGCCAGGTGCTGAATTCTTGTCGGCTTCAGCGCCGGGCAAAGCCGCAGCAGGTGGTGAATATCGTCATCAGTATTTCAGTTCTTGCAGATGGGACACACCGGGCGGGCATATAAACCTTCGGATTGCGGCCAGTTTCGTGTCAAGGCTGGAGTTAGGGCAACTTCGACTCGGATCATCCGAAGCGTAACCTCCTCTGCACGGGTAAGACCGCGGGGGAGGGTTACCGCACACGGAGGGATTAGATTATGCGTGCGGCGCCGGAGGTGTTCCTTTCTAGTTAGGAGGGTGGTGTCATCCAGAGTGAGAACTCGAGGGAGAGACAAGGTTGAGGTCGTAAGGCGGGTCGCTGAATCTGGACGGCTTTGTGAACACAGGAGGTCATGTGGGACCGGCTTAATACGGATCACCTGGGGGGTGCGTGCCGCTAGACGATGGATGTGTTTGCAAATTTCTGGGGCGCGACTGACGCGTCGCAGTAGGCTTGTCACATGAAGGGCGTCGGTGTGAATGACAATGCGGGCCGTATACGTAGCAAGGGGACGGAGGCCACAGAACAATGTGCCGCGTGAACTGCAAGCGTCTCTTTACAGAAGGAGGAAGGATGTTCTGGGAGGCAAAACCTGGACTTTTTGTTCAGGGCAAGATTGCAAGTGCAGCAAACTGTAGTCGTTGTTTCGCAGGCCTGGATGCTTTGTCCAACGTATACAATGGAGCTTTGCGGCAGATGGGCGTCTTGTTCTGTAATTCGTTTGCGAAACGACGCCGTCGTGAGTGTAGGTGATGGCCGACGTAGATCAGTTGGTCTGTTGTCGCTTAGCTGCACAAACTGCCAGGGAGGGAGAACTGACGGAGGCAGCTGTAGTATGGAGTGCGATGAAGCATATGCCCTAAGTGCACACGTTGCGTGTGTAAGGTTAGACTTAAGCTGGCGAGCATCACGTCTTTGCTGCACCAGCTCATTTAGTGTATTGAGCTGCGCATGTTCTCTGAGCGCCATGATTGAGGTGATGCGAGGAAGGCAAGTGATGACCCTCATTGTCTCTCGATTAATAGCTTCAAGGCGATTCCATTGAGGCCTCGTCAAATGCTGGAATTGCGCTTGGTAAACAAGGCGCGCTTGCATAAGCGCCCGTACCAGCTGCCGCAAAGATTCATAATGAAGGTTCAACAGCGCAAACGCACACAGACCAAGAAGGAGACAAGACACACACCAGCGCCGTGCAACATGAGAGCGGGCGTGGCCTGTTTTAGGAGCAATGCGTCTAATCAGACCTAAAGCGTGAATCGCTTGCTTTTTAGCTCGAGAAAGCCGAGCAGTCCCTGTTCCTGACTCGTGTATTGTCAAGCCCAAGATTTTTACACTCGTACTTTCTTGAAGTAGAGTTCCGGATAGATGGAGACGAATTGGTGTTGCAGGGAGTTTACGGCGTCCCCAGCTGTTGGAGACTGACACGTACGTAGTTTTGCTCACTGAATGCTGAAGACCAACGGAAAAAGCATAAGTCGACGTAATACCTAGGGCTGATTGCAGGGCGTCGACTTGAGTCTGCAGGTCGTGGTGTGTGCTCCACGCCGTGATGCCAGCAGCGTATAATAAGAACTTAGTGTCAGACACATCAGTAATGTCTTGCACAAACAGTCGACGGATTTACAACAGGTGACTGACTGCTTGACTTGGCTTCCGCGGGATCGCATATTTATCAACAGGGTCTTGATTGCTACATTGCGGATGGAATTTCGGACCACAAGGCGGTGATCGTTTTTTTTTTCGATTTTCCTGTTTTTGCGCCGCTTTCTGATACATTCATTACGTTTTCTGATTTCACTCGTGCTGTTGACGTTGCTATCACTGAGATTCTTTTTGATGTTTTTGAGCCATTTTCCCTGCTTAGTCACATGATCGACGTCAACGATTTGTCAGCTACTTTGAAAGTCAGCTCAAATTTGAGAAATCTCAAGGCACCTTGGACGACCCCCTGACATATTGTATGCATCACGCCGTGTTTGGCGCCTCAGGCGCACAAAACGTTTATCAGATCCAGTCAGCGTTATCAAGTTTAACAGGGCAAAGGTGGAACTGATAATGAATCTGTATGAAGACATTTTTTCAGTAGTTTACACCTTAGAAATCTCAAAGTTAATCTCCGCAAATATTGGCGCTCTCTCTTACAAACAGAATCTGCATCTTTGTCTGTCATCGCCAGTAATAAAACAACTAATGGCCCGTTAAAATGATTAACACTTTTAATGCCTAATTGTAATCTGTATTTTCATCTGACACCGATTAAATTCGAGCCTTTAGCCCTCAAAATGCGGCAACCTCGATTACTGACATTAGGATGTCAAGAATGGTGTACTTAAATGAATACCGAAGCTGGATAGGAAAAAAATGGATCGGCCCTGAAGGAATTCCGAGTTCGTTTCTCGTTCGATATTCACAGTGAACTGCTCGGTATCCAGCAGTCATCCTTCGCAAGTCCCTAGGCACTGGCATGACTCCATCCTCATGGAAGCTGGCCAAGGCGCTTCCATTGTTCAAGCCCGATAACAAATAGCTCTTGCCTAACTACAGACCTATTTCATTAGCATCATATTCATGTAAAATGCTGGGACACATAATCCGCAAACACATAATGAGATTTATAGACTCCAATAACATCGTCTGCAATTTTTTAGCGCGGATTTAGAAACCCCTAAGCACCGTAACACAATTAGTTGAATTCGCTCACGACATTTTTTTGCACCCTTGATATCGGTGCCCAGGTGGAGGCAATTTTTTTTAAGGCTTTCGATTTTGTGCTACATTCTAATCTCTTATGAAAACCTTACGTCGTTTTGAAAAATCCTTGCTTCGTTAGCTGGATTGCCAGTTGTCGTTCGGACCAGTACAGTTTGTATCTTATAATTCAACTAAATGAGGTTCTGTCGAAGTGTTACCTGGCGTCCACCAAGGGTCAGTTCTCGGTCGTTTACTGTTGTTAATATAAATAAACGACTTAGCTCACAATGTCACCTAACGCATACGAATTTCTGCGGGCGACTGCGTATTTCATTAGGGAATTGACACACTAGAAGATCACCTGCAACTAAATGTCTCATTTGATTGTTTTTGTGCCTTGTTTTTGTTTTGTTTTTGTAGAAATGAAAATAAATTTTACTAAAACTGCGGTCATGTCTTTCACTAAGAGACCATTTCCAGTACTTTTCAGTTACACTTTAAATTACTCATCATTGCACAGGGTTTGAAAATATAAGCATTTCAGCGTCATAGATACCCCTAAAATGTCCTCGTCTAAGCATAATAATTCCATTTCCGCTACCGCCCTTAACTCTTCCTTACCCCGCCTAGGCCAGCCATGGGTCATATATGACCCATGTTTTGGACCCACCGCCAAAATTTTAACACAGCGCTTTTGGACAAGCTCCCCATCTAGTTTGTTTCTATGATATCATATCTTTGGTTTCAGTTCTATGTTTTCATTTTCTAATGCGAGCAGGCGACGTGAAAAATAGATCTGACCAGACGTAGTCCGCCGGTTGGCGATCATGGCATCTGTTGCGCCGCGCGCTCCTGAAAAAGGAAAAGCTATACTGCGCACTTTTGTTTTTTTTTCTTTTGAGCGGCAGTGATGACCTATACAATCATGTGAAATGGTCGGACTTAAGTTTCAATTGCGAGACTTCGTCTCAGAGGCCCGTAACATTAGTACGTGCTTGCGTGTATTTCGTTTTGCTGTTTACGTTGTATTTTATGCAATGCGCTTGATTTGTAAAGGGTAAGAGTGGTTTTATTTAGTACATTTGGTTCTTTGGAACATACTGCCAAGATATTTCACCAAATGTGCAGCCGGTTTTTTATTATCGTGATGTCAAAGAAAGCCCCCCCCCCTTTTTTTTAGGGCTTTTCAGTGTTGTTTTTATTTTTTTGGGTTTCTCTAGAGGCAAAGCAGTCATACTGCTTAGCTTGTAAGGCCTCTAGAGAAACCAGTCGCGTGAGGATATGAAGTGCAGGTAGTTGTGAGATTTCAATTTCAATTTCAATTTATTTTCCCATGTACACATGGTGAGGGCCGAGGGAAAAAAGCCAGAAATTTTGGCTTGACGTGCCCCTCGGCCCCTACAGTGCAGGGCAGCAGGTAACATAAATGTTTTAAACAAATAGCATCTGAAAATGCAAACAATAGTTATCAAAAATGGTTTTGCGTATTATTAGAAAAATGACAAGGAATAAAGTGTACAACAAAAATGGTAACAAAAAAAGGAAACAGAAAAATACACGTCATCGAACAACAGGAATTCGGTTACTCAAATTAGGTCAACACTATACGGAAACGAAAGAGATAAAGAAGCAGTAAAGGGATAAAGAAGCAATGAATCTATAAAGTGGCACATACATCGTGTATAACTTGGCGGCATGCACGTGAAAGATCAACTTGTGCAGTTTGAAACTTATTTAGAAGACGGGGCAACGTGTTTGCTAGACTATGTGTGCCATATATTGTGCGGCAGGTTGGAATATGCCACAGTTCGCTGTGTCTGCTAGGATAAACTTGTACATTTAGTGAAAGGTGTGCCGTGTCACGCAAGTAATTCATATTTTGTTTTATGTCCTTCTTGTATCTTTCAGCTAGCCTAACTTTATACATTTCAGACACTTTTATGGCATTGAACTGGTGGAATAAATCGCATGTGTTTATATGAGAACCGACATTAAGTACTGCACGCAGAGCCTTCTTCTGTAAAACATAAATCTTATTTTTATTGGTACCTGTAGTTGTTCCCCAAACTAAATGCGCATAGTTCACTTGGGACATAAAGAGCGAATTATATAGGAGAAGTTTAACTTTGCATGGAAGTAAGTGACGATGCCGGTTAATGATACCTGTGACACGAGAAAGCTTACTGATGACAGCGTTAACATGATTGTCCCAGCTTAGCTGGCTGTTGAAATGAACCCTTAATATCTTACTATTATCTACAACCTCTATCGTTTCCAAACCTAGCTTAAGTTCGCATGGTAGAATAACGTTTTTATTTTTTGGTTTGAACACAATTGCCTTAGCTTTAGTTACATTAATTTTCAACAGATTATTAAGGGACCACTGATGGAGTGTACTTAGTGTCCTATTGGCCTCGTTTATCACATCTTCACATGCGCTTGATGAGAAAAACAGTGAGACGTCATCTGCATACATAACGCGCTTCGCATGCTGGCATTGATTAACGATATCATTGATATATAAGTTAAAAAGAAGCGGTCCAAGGATACTTCCCTGAGGTACGCCAGCAGGTACTTTTTTTACTGAGGATCGACAGCTATTAATATCAACAAACTGTAAGCGATGTGCAAGATATGACGTAAGAAGCGCGTGAACACGACCCCTGAAACCGTAGTCGAACAGTTTTGTCAAAATTATGTTGTGGCTGATGTAGTCGAAAGCCTGCGAAAAATCTATAAAAACGCCAATGGCAAGTTTCTTTTCCTCGAAACACTGTAAGAGGTACTCTTTTTGGCTTAGTAATGCTGTCTCTGTAGATTTATGTTTGATAAAACCAAACTGCGAATCTGTTATTATTTGGTGTTTGTCACAAAAGCATGATATTCGCGTGTGGATGATTTTTTTCAGTCCTTTAGAAAAGATTGGCAGCACGGAAACTGGCCTATAATTTGAAACGCAAAGCTTATCACCTTTCTTATACAAAGCTGTCACCTTAGCAATTTGCATGCGCTGTGGGAACACTCCGTATTCCAAACTTGAAATTAAATATATGTGCTAAAATTGGTGCTAGAATATCTAACACATGCTTCACAGGCCGTATCTGCAAATCATCCGCATCGTGGCATCTGCTGTTCTGCATGTTCATGAATGCAGTGAATACTTCGGAAGATGTAGTTGGACTTAGATACATAGAATCGCTACTTTGACTTATGTGGGCATCATATGGCATGTTTGACGAACTTAGGTATTCTCGCGTGACGAAATATTGATTAAACGCCTCTGCTAGCTCCTGCCCATTTACACTTCGTCCTTGAATAAGTACTTCTTGAGGAGGGCTAGTCTGGGGTGTGCGTAAAACAACGTTGTTAATCTGGTTTCATAACTTTCGAGAATTACCGTGGCATGATTCGAATTTGCCGTAGTAATACGAATCCCTAGCACTCCTTAACTTTTTGTTTAGCTTATTTTATAGCAGATGTGCTTCACATTACACTTGTTCTGAGTTCCGTTCTTGTTTTTTTATAGCAGGCTTGCAATTCCTACTTTTTTTTTCATTTCTATCGCATAGAAGTAATGAAAAATAAAAACCACACTGAACAGCCCTAAAAAAGGGTGGAAGGGGGGGGGGGGTGGCCTTCTTTGACATCATGATAATAAAAAACTGGCTGCGCTTTTGGTGAAATATCTTGGCAGTACGTTCCAACGAACCAAATGTACTAAATAAAACCACTCTTACCCTTTACAAATCAAGCGCATTGCATAAAATACAACGTAAACAGCAAAACGAAATACACGCAAGCACGTACTAATGTTACGGGCCTCTGAGACGAAGTCTCGCAATCGAAAATTAAATCCGACTATTCCACATGGTTGTATAATTCATCACTGCAGCTCAGAAGAAAAAAAACACAGAAGTGCTCAGTGTAGCTTTTCCTTTTTCAGGAGCGCGCGGCGCAACAGACGCCATGATTGCCGACCGGCAGACTACGTCTGGTCAGCTCTTCTATAAAAACAAAACAAAACAAGAACCGAACTAAGAACAAGTGCAATGTGGAGCACACCTCCACTTCATATCCTCACGCGACTGGTTTCTCTAGAGGCAAAGCAGTCATACTGCCTAACTTGTAAGGACACGGAAGGTGCAGTATATTATTACGCTGCTGAAAGTCGCAAGAATGGTAGCTAAGAACATGCGCAACGTTTTGTATATTTAATTTTTTTTTGTAATCAATTTGTGGCTCAGTGCAGCGTCTTGTTTTTTTGCTCGTATGCTTTATTTGTGTAACCAGCATATTTAGCATTTAACCAGCCTTTTTGGAACAGAAGCCGAACGCTAAAGCCACTAAGTTATCGCGACCGCATCGGCAACAGTTTAAATCCCCGAATGTACGAACATTATGCGAACTGAAACCTCAGCTCTATCTCACTGCAGCGGCTTAAGTTATTGCGTCTATTATGGCGGTCTCAAACATTTTGTCCAGTATTCGATTTACTCACCCTACGAGAGATAAACGAACTGCCTGAAACATGTTTTTCATACGCAAGGTGCGCTCGGGTTTGCAAAAGGGTCTCATTAAATGTGCGCTATAAAGTATATTTGAGTTATACGTTTTCATATATTTTGTATAATGTTAATATAATCTAGAATGCCTGGAGGAAACAAAAATGTCAAAAATCCTTTTTTAATCATCATCCAACATTGTTGTTTTGTGCGTTGTGTTTTGACGATAATATTCTGTTACCCTTTAAGACACAGCAGTAAATTTGAGATCACCTAAGAGAGAAATTTTCATATAAAGCAAACTAATGTGAGGCTACCTCTGCGTCTATGACTTGCCCTGCATTGTAATACGCTGGGCCCTGGGCCTCGTCAAGCTAACAAAAGCAACTTTTAGCTCAGGTGTCCCGCCAGAATTTTTTCTGGAAATAAAAATGAAAAAAGAATGAAACAACAGTGAACGGTGCGCACGCGTGGCAGCATGCGTCGTCGCGACCGTTCGTGCGTGCAAGACTGCAGACGGAGCGGCTCTACTGGACAAGTTCGGCGTGTCCTGCGCAGAGTGCAATCTGCATGTACGTGGTCGAGATAAGCGCGGAATAAAAGTGGTCGACGGGGAAGTGCGGCACGAGCACTCATACGACGCGGTCACGCTGACCGTCTGGAGCGGGACGCAGCGGGACCGGCACGGGCGTCGAGACGTTCTTGGACCGTGCACAGGAGAGCCCGGTCTTTCCAAGCCTGGCAACGATGGTTCACCAGTGCCTACAGTCGAAACGGAGCCTGGGGTGGTCCCCAGCGTGAGTGGCTGCGTTTGCAGCAGCGCAGTTACTTCGTCGAACCGAGTGCCTGTTAGAGCACCGTCGCGATATTCACCGAGCTGTATGGAGGAGCTGCACACATCGTATCCCTTGTACCTATGTTACAATAACTGTGACCTAACTTTGATTATTTTTGTTTGCCTAGAATAAAGCGGTGTTTTGTTTATTTTTGTCGCCTGGCGCTCATGGGGTGGTAGTATGGCACACACAACGTATTAATTAAGAGGCGTGACAATCACTATTTACGGTTATTTTCTATTCTTTTTGTTCAATTGTGACCGATGTTCATATCTTGTACAATATCTCGGCCGCATATAGATAATGTCAAAAATAGTTTTGGCTTTTTTACTTGCCATTCAATTGTTTCTGTGCTTCTTTGCTGGCCGAAGTTTGTGCTACAGTATTTTCTTACCTCTAAGGGTTATGCCTACAAATCCGACGTCGTTAAGTACATAAGCTTGTGTAAAATCAGAGCTAAAAGTTTGAGGACATAGCTTATTTATTATTTTTGATAAAGGTCTCCGTTGTTAGGAAAACAACTATTTTGGGCGCCAAGTTTGTCAGATCTTATGACAATAATATATTTTATGAATCGATAGAAAGAACTGGACGGATTGTGCGGCAAGCGCAAATTTTCAGTAAGCACTTTTATGCATCTTTTCGCAATGAGCTTGCAGTTATTTCTGACTTGGTTCGCGAAAACATCAGTCAGCGTAAGCGCGGCAGTCAGTCAGAATCTTTGCGATTACGAAGTTTCTTTACTTCGAAACATCTTTTTCAGAACAAAAATAATTGCAGACCTGGTCACTTCTTTCTTCAGGCCGGAGCATGTGAAAATAGTTGGTACATCGAAAACGTCGACGAGACACTCCTTGCGTGATCTTATCTGCACTTGACATTTCTTAAATTGCGACCAAAAGACGGTACTAATACAGTCAAAATCAGCCGTTAAAGTTATGATTACAGAATGAAACTAGTTCTCCTCGTGATTTTCATACAATTCAAGGAGGCACGTTGAACAAGAAACCGAAATTAAAGCATTTTCCTAAAAATCAGTAACTAGAACTGAACGCCTTTCACATCCACAACTACCGAAGCCACAGATATTTGTTACATTTGAACGCAAGAGGCTAAGAAATTGTGCTCCTAAAGAAAAACGTAAGGCCCTGCTTTGTGTTAAGATGAGCGATAGATCCTCGGCAACCAATGAACGCAAATTCGAGCGGTATGTGCCCTAGAAATGCAGAAATCTTAAACAAAAAACGAATTTCTGTTTATGTAAATATGATTAACCACATATATTGAAGTTAAATGAGCAGTTGTGTTTGTTACAGCAGCACAGTGTTAGGAGACAGCGATCAGTTTGACCGCGGCTCCGGAAAGACGAGTACTAGTCGAGTCGGCCAAGTTATGTTTACATGCAAGCATGTAATAAAGGACACAGAGGACAGCGTATCAAATTTTGTTTAGTTAGTAAAATCCGATAGTTCGGTGTTTTGTGGTTTTGTTGCCGCTTTTACGGCAGCGAAAGGTGCATGTATTGCTAAGAGATACGGATTCGAAGTTTAAAAACATTTTCCCGCCGCAATGATTCACAATCGGGACTCTCTGATGACGAAATAGGACAAGAGTGACGTAAAGCGGCAGAAACGAAAACAAGGACTCTGTGTTTGCTGCTAAGAACGCTGGCCAGAGCAGCCGAAACGAAAACTGCTGCCGGCCGGACGTTCAAAGCCTCTACGAACCGTCGTCGCTTCGTTTACGTTTGCATCGACGTTACGATGGATCCCGTTCCCGATTACGACAACGAAGTTCTCGCAAAGAACTGCGGCCTGCACTCAGCGACCTCAACCCCACCCAGCCTGCGATCCCTTTGAGGGCTGAGGCGACGGGTCAGGCAGAAAAGGCCTAGCACCGAGGAGTCGGCAGCGTCGCTGTCATCGCCGAGCCGCCGTCACGACTGATGTGGAGCGAATGGTACGTGCGGGCATATTTAAATTCCGTAATAATAGTCCTCGTATAGAGCTGGTTATGCAGTCCAGCATCTTGGTACGTTGACGACGCGAACACGCCGAGCAGTGCGTTTCCTAACGTGGACTCGCGTTGAATATTCGCTATACACAGCTTTGGTTCCCTGTCGCAGTTGGGTGTCGTTGCACGAACTTCGTCTGAGGCACACGCAAAAGTAAAAAAAAGTCACCCTCTATGAAGCTCTTCGTACAAATGTAATTTATAAGTACCGACTTTTTGTAGAGGAACTTACAGGAATATGTATGTATGTATGTATGTATGCATGTATGTATGTATGTATGTATGTATGTATGTATGTATGTATGTATGTATGTATGTATGTATGTATGTATGTATGTACGTATGTACGTATGTATGTATGTATGTATGTATGTATGTATGTATGTATGTATGTATGTATGTATGTGTATATGTATGCATGTATGTATGTATGTATGTATGTATGTATGTATGTATGTATGTATGTATGTATGTATGTATGTACGTATGTATGTATGCATGTATGCAAGTTTTCACTTTGGTTCCGGTGTTCAGATCCAATGTTCAAGGATGACAATTGTTCGGATAGCGTAAATGAGTTTATGTTCATTTTGGTCTTTCTCCCCTCTAAATTCACAGAGCCCTAGGAGTGCTCATACCGCTTCTGGCGCAGTGGTGCAGCGGTTAAGTGATGCGCCATTGCCCTTCTATGGCAGGTGTTACCATCGGTGGGACTTTGGTTGCTTGGGTTGGGTTGCGACCCAGGTTGCCCCTTCCTAGTAGCCTGTCACAATTAATTGAGATGCCACCTGGCACGATGGGCAGGTTGCTATATATATAAGCCCACCACTCGGTGGGAAGTGAGCAGCCTGCCACAAAACCGGCTTGAGACAGATAAACAAACACAAATGGAATGACCACTATAAGTGCTAGCACACTAAAACAACTAAAAGAATATCTCAGGAAATATCTCGTTCCTTAAATTTCGACAACGCGGCGCGAAGCGAGCAGAGGCCGCAACAAATATGCAGCAGCACAAAGAAAACTTTCTTTTTCGTACGGAGGAAATCTTTTATTCCGATGCTGTTCAGCCACTGCTCATTCCGCACGCCGTTGCGTTGTCCTCGAGGGAGGCAGAAAAGCTCAGATTTTTTTTTCTGTTCTGCAAGAACATTGAGAATCACCTTGGCATCTTGCGCTCTGAAAATGAGGGTGCCGTAGCTGCACATACTGCACGTGCAGGCGAATGGCGACTGCATAAAAATAAAGCAATAAACGAAACAACTTCTTGTGCCTTTTAGTCACGTATCGGCTACGTGAAGGGGCGTTCCCGGGCTGGCAGCCAACGAGAGAACAGAAAGACCGGCTGAGCGCTCTCTCCGAGGACGACAGCGAGGAGGAAGGCGCTGGGCGAGGGAAACGGAGGCGGTGATCGACGAATTCCGCTGCTCTCTGAAGACGGAGTGGCTGCAGCCGCCGAAGGCGATGTACATGGCGCAGACGGTGTGTCTCAGCGAAGGATTTCGAAAATTCCTAAACATACGGTGGCGGAAGTAGAAAGGAAACATGGAGGCGTACGTCAGTGAAGCGAGCCTACGACTGTTGCCACAAAAGGCTAGCTACATTCACATGGCTAACAATAACGGAAGAAAGAAAATGCAAGCTACAAGATTCAGGCTCAGTATTGGTAACTACACAAGACAACATGTGGAGGAGCTAAGGGCTCTTGGGCTAGACATACATAAGTTAGGCAAAGGAACACAATGGCTCCATAGGACAAAGAAAGCAGCAGCGACTACTCAGCACTTGATCAAACGTATCTCATCAAGGTGTACATACGGCCCGAAACGAGATCGCGAGACGTCTTGTACGTTCAGTACTCGAACTCTGGTTACAATACCACGCTGAGTTCCATCGACTGACAAAACGACAGTGGGTGGGGCTAGAAAGAACAAACAGGAACGCATTGCGCGCCATCATTGACTTGCCAATACTTATACCCATCCCAATTCTCCAAGGATATGGAGAATCGAACACACTCTCTGAACTTAACAACGAAAGGCAACAAGACATCTCAAAAGAAAACACCTTACGCCAGTTGCAACTGTATGCATTGAGGTGCAGCACAATCCCCGTAATTGATAGACCGCCCTGCGGGGACATGCAACAGTTACACACAAGACGACAAAGCTCTATCGTGAAGGAAAGCGAACTCGAGCAGTGGTCGATATAAGTCCAGGAACTTGTAAGCTTATGTGGACGCATCGGCTATAGAAAAGGGCGAATAGAGGGCTACTGCTAGGCCTATACACGTTCTGAGTTAATCACAGCTCGGAAATGCGTCTTAGACCGCCCAGCCCATCTTGTGATGGAGCTTTATGGTATCCGTGATGTAATGGAGTGTATGAATAAAATAACGTCTCTAAGAGAAGCCCGTATCTGCACTTTCTCCTTAGCGGCTACAAAACAGCTAAACAGAGCAAAGAAGTATTAAATATCACTCATGAGGTGCATGTTATCAATATGAGAGTAATGAAACGCCTCGAAATACACTCGACGGATGAAGATACACAGAATGTTGAGTAAAAAAAAGTAGACGTCCTTACACATCAATATTCAAATACGAATGCCTCCCCCACAAGCCCTCCTTTTGATCTCCGCTGCCCTATTCCTATCTTGTCGTCCTCTATAAGCACAAGTACACGTGCACTTACCCCCTCCCTCATAATTGAACGAGATTAGAGGAAGTACTCCTTAGAAGGATAAAGGTGGGCGGGTCCTTACCCTGTCGGTGACGTGCCGACGGGGCTCTTAGGAATATTCAGTGCTCAGCACATGTTCCGAGTGCTCCACACCAACCGCCGAGGTTGAACGCAGGGCCAAACAAGAAGAAGAACGCAGGGCCAAACAAGAAGTTGGACTTACGTCTACAAGGGGGGAGCATCTTTCCTTGTGGCTTGTTCTGGAAGACGACAGCCTCCACGACCTACTTTAGCTCATCGACAGCCTCCATTGATACCATATGGCAAGTCTTCAAATGAAAAAAAAAGAGAAAAATTTTTAAGAACAAACTGTCAGCCTCGGTGGATATGAAGAGCACGTTAACATGCTTTTAAAGATGCTCGAGTGAGCTGACCAAGAATTTTAGCTCGACATTTGGGACATTGTTGCTGGTCGTTCTAGTCAGCTGGCTAGCTGACAAAAATTGTCTAATGAGGCTTATAATTATTTTTCTCTAAAGTCTGGTGCTTAGTACCAGTGGTCGGTGCGTAACCACTGAGAAGACGATGCAGTATGAGGAGAAGAAAAAGTCGTTTTTAACGATTTGCGACACGAGGAAACCTGCTGCTACCCCCCCCCCCCCCCCCCCCCCCGCAAAACTGAAATAAAGCGCATTAGGTACGCAGGAAGTTCAACGGAAACGCAGTGTTTGATGCCATCGTGTCTAAATACCTGCAACGCCCAATTTTAAACGACTGGGTTATCCTGCCTTGGTATGCGCTCTATTTTGCATCCTTGCTGTCAAAGTGACGACACGCACTTGGCGATGGCTATACTTTGTCTTCCGGTAATCTATTACACCTCGAATTGGATTACTAAAAGGTGGTCCTGTTAACTATGGCGGCAAAAAAGCGCGGACAGTTCAAATTGCGTCCTCTATGAATTGTAACACGTGACCAGAGAACGTTTCTGCGCATTTCGTGCGCAGTGTTTCGGTTCTCTGCGGAAACAAGCGCCACATTTCCAGGAGTTGCTGGGCTTTAAAGAAATAGTAAATAAAAGGGGCTACTGCGCAAAAAACGACACGGGAAAGAAGGCAACGCAACTCCTCCTTTCCCACCAGCTTTCGTTGAAATCAGGAACAGGTCGGAATTTACCCCTGCACTGTGGCGCGTGCCCGGATGCAACGCGCGATAAGCCATGCCTGCCTTTGCTCGCAGATGCTAATGTTTTGAAGAGGAGCCGTGGCCAGGTGGCGCATGAGTTGGCGGAGGCGTTTTGTATCAAACAGAAGGATAAAGATTGTGTAAATGACCCTTCGATCAAACTTTATCAGAATGAAGACAGGTTATTGGTTCGCGCATGTGTGTGATGAGACAATTTGAAGTTATAAAAGGAGTGTCGTTTTTCAAATAAAGTTAGTCGCGATTCTGCGTTTGTTGTGTTGCCTTCTTGTCCGTGAATTTTGGTGCGCAGTACCCCCTTTTATTTACCATAATTGACCAACTAGGCCAACAACGTACGCTTTTAAAGAAATACTTTTTCTTCAATGGACTCTGACCATCACATTGTGCGCTTTCAAAAGTTTATTTCTAAATATCGGCTAGCTAATTTAGAATGTGCATCTTGTTGCAAGGATACGAGGACAACAGAATAGAAGACGACGCAGGCGCTCATTCAGTGTGCTGTCCCCGTTTTGGTGCGCTACGATGTGTATGTAAAACCGACTCACCCAACTTTTCATTATTATTAATTAGGATGGTATTCAAAATTATTGACGTTCGCCATGCTTCACAAGTTCTTCCTGAAACTGTTAGGTGAAACACCCAGATTACATGTATGGTTCTTTTTTAGCGTCATCTCTCTTGTCTTTTTTTTTTTCATGTTTGCAAAACTTGTCTGATGCCTTGTATGCTTCTATGGTTTCTTCTTTTTTCCCTACTGTCTGCTATTTTGCTGTTAATTGTTTCCAGTATTTTGATATAACCTTTTTTCCGTGAGTCCCTTTCATATTTAGGTTTATATGTATATTTACTGCTGTATTTTTGTCTTCCCTATCGCATGTAACCCACTCTCTTCTGCAATGTCCTCGGGTACTGAGGGTAACGAAATAAATAAACACTGATTGCGCAATGGATTTTCTGTACCGGTATATAGAATAGGGTCGAAATCGAATTGTTTTTCCCGAATTCACTCAGTGCGTCATATAACTTATGAGCGAAAGCTTGTCTTCTGTTCGAAATCAAATATCGTGTGAATCTCAATGACACTATTCACTTCCGCCATGGAGATGAAATGCGAAAATGCGATCTGAGATCTTTTTGAGATCTTGCGCGCTGATCACTACAAGGTGGCCGAACCCAACAAACACAAAACCTCCTCAAAATCTCCCAAAAATAACCCATCGGGACATTTGGAATCTCCCCAGGAGGTGCTCATTTTTCCCGAACACATCCAAAAAACGTCCCCACAACTAGCGATGTCCAAAAAGTTGTGCGTCCCATGGAAAGCCCCAAAAGGTTAATGCCCGATTTCTTGGCTCTGGTTCAATAAAAGTATTCCTCCTTTTTCATGCAGCCTGCAGGCATCCAAGCGCACATATGTGCCAAATTTCAGGCGCATACTTACTTTACAGGTGATGTAATTCACCTGTCCACTTGTGTGAATGCGTGCTGACTCCGCCGTTCCGCACTGTGAAATGTCCTAGCATTTTACACACAAAGGAAATATGAATTCAAAAAGTCACCCCATCTAGCCCATATAAGAACAAATAGCAGCACACACAGAAGCCATTTCAGTTTACTAGCCGTAATCTTAGCACGACTTCTTGCTGTTGTCCATACCGGCGACAGCACTATACACCACCACAATCAAAATGCAAGTCAAATAAAAACAATACAGACGAATTGAAAGTCCGTGCTGAACAAAACTTCCGGTCAACGGCGCAAATTTGAATGAATATAAACAGCAGACGCAAACTTAGGCACCTTTTAATACACAATTTGTACATAGCACTACTGCGCCATGCATATAATGATGGCCACTTTTTTCTTTAGCTCTGAGAAATCTGCAAAATGAAGAAAGTAAAACAAAACATGGGCTGGAAGTTGATGCACCTTAAACAAGTATTCTAAAAGGGCTAGAAAAGCAGATATGCACACGCAAACCAAACGTATGTAAAGAGCAACTTGGATGACAAAACAAAAGGCGAGATGAGCGTACGCTGCAGACACGCAGTTTCAGGTCATGGATTTTCTTCAAGTTGAAACCCCCCTCTCGCTTAGAGACTCGGAACAAGCTTCAGCGACATGTTATCAAAACAGAAAAAAAAATATTTCTACCAGGCGAAAATAAAAAAAAAGTGCGAAAAGGCCATGCAGTATGTTTAAATAAATAAATAAAATAAACCAACATACCTTGACAACTTTGCCTACGGAAATCCAGGGATGAAATAGGAGGCTGCAACAGCTGAAACCATGAATTAAACGCAGCCTTCTCTCCTGCGCCTTCTCACAGCACAGCGAACGCTCAAACATACACGTTACACCAGACCGCGCATGCGGCACAGTCCGGCGTGGGAGCCGAGATCAATTAAGGCACGATTAATCCGCTGCGGGAGAGTCAATATAGCCACGCGAACACTGCACAAACTACACCGCTGCGACAGGATGGCTGGGCGGTGGCGAACTAGGTAGAGCAGGCTAATCCATGGGCACTCGCAGAAAGAGAGTGGTGGATCTCCGAAGGTCCTTCCCGCCTATGACCGTAGTAGAGGGCCACGCTGCCACCACCAATGTGCTGCAGTCGTCGGAGGCGCTGAGGAATGCAGGGTGCGTGCAAGGAGTCACCTATTGCCACGAACTCCGCCGCCGCCAACGCCGCCTCGAACAGCGGCATCAGTAGGGCCGTGAAGCTGCGCAAAGGACTTGCGATGTGCCGCCGCTGCATCAGTTCATAAAGGAATGGTATGGGCACGCCGAGATGCGCGGGAAAACTGCCGTGAATCCGTAGCTACGAAGTCCACGACAGCCCAATTGGCGTAGAGATAAGAGCAAGAACTGCCGCACGCTGGGGCTTGTGCTCGAACGGCTGAGGCAGCGTGAAAAACAACGCAAAATGGCTTCCGTCCAGCGAGGAAGCCGGGCGAGCGACGGGAGGCCATTACTGCACTTCTGCTAGACAGCGGCGCAGCTAGGAGCGCCGATAGCCGGAGATGCCTGGAGGGGCCACCACAGAATTAGACGGCAGCAGGGAAAACGCTAGAAGACGGGAAAGTTGGTGACCGCCGCTTACGGCGGCGCGATGAAAATGGAGACCGCCGTCACCTGCCTGCAGCATGGAGCCGACGGCCCACGCGCGAGAAACGCATGCGCCGAGAGAGATGCGGGGCTAACCGCTTCCTTCGGCTGTTCGAATGAAACTGCCGTTTCATCTCTCAAAACGACGCGTGGAAGAGCAAAACCTCCTCTCGCCGCAGCTTGTGGTGCGAGGGAGAGAAAAGAACGCGAGCAGTCCATTTTTGTTTCTTGTTGAAAATCATTGGTCCCGAAAACGTTATGCCCAGTTACCTTTCTGGGACCAAAATCCATTAACTTGCTTTTGTTGCTGCTTAAAACTCCAGAAAAAACGTTTCTAGGCCTTTAGTGGGAGCACTGCCTTTTTGCTTGTGTTTCTATGTCTTGTCTCTATGGTCTGGAAACGTTTGAGAAACGTTGTACCGGGACTGGGACATTCAATCCTTTCTAGGCGCACATGGGGAGGTCTTGTGCTTGTTGGGAAATTAATCCAAGAACCTCTGCAGCAGTGTGCTACATAGCTCGGGCATGGGTGTATCATAAGCGAGAGAAGTTCATTAATTTTAAAGGGACCCTAAAGTGAAACACATCGCTACCCCGTGTAGGGTAGCAAACCGATTATTCTTTCGGTTAACCTCCCTTCCTTTCCTCTTCTGCCTCTTCCTCCTCCTCCTAAAGTGAAAGAAAACAAGCCGGATAGATTATGCTTCGGGAACACTACTTTTCCTGGGCGGAAAGTTGGCTGGATTGCTGAGAAACTGGGAAATCAAAATCCCGAAAACGTTACAGATTCGATCTGAAAGAACACTGTTACGTCATTTGTAGGAGGAATTTAGTAATCCAGCCCTGCCACCGATCAGAGGTGGCACTTTTAAAGATCGGAAATGCGGCTGGAAACCGAAAGTCGGCAGATCACTGCTCACGGCGGCTAGGTGCAAATGCAAGCCGGTTCAGATGTTGCCTCCCCCCCCCCCCCCCCCCTTTTTTTCTCACTGAAAGGCAGGTGATATCCGTTGCATCGCGTGCGGCTGCGTCACGTTGTTGCTGGACCCGCGTACGTTAGACATAGTCCGTGTGCGTGCCAAACAATTCAGTGAAGCTGTCAAAGGCAGCCGCAGACTGCTGAACAAACTGGTTATCGTGCTCACGCACGTATAGATCGGTGACGACTAGGTTTGCGTGCGGCCTTCGGTACCTTGTGTGCAGGCGTGAAGAGTACACGAACGTTTCAGGATCCTCAAAAGCATGCAAGCAGCAGTCGCACTTACACGTATTTACTTTGTTCAACACCCCATCTGAGTGCAAATTTCACGCGCATCGCTCGTCAGCCGGCGCGCTGCAGTGTGCTGTCGATCGTCGCTTGTTTTTTCACAAAATACGCAGAAAGTATAATCGCAGACGAGCCTTGTTACTTACTGCTGTGGTCGTTGAGATTTTTGCGTTCTTTACATTCATGAATTGCTTACCGTGAGCTGTAATCGGAAAAGAATCACAGTATTTTCCGTCCAACTGTAGTCTGCCTCCTGGCGGCAACAGCTGTCGGCAGAGGATGCGCTCACAATCCTGACGAACATCTGTGAGCTGGTTGAATGTTTTTCTCGCAGAAACGCGTGTACCGTTAATTCCAGTTACATATCACATTTTTATGCTGCAGCTTCTCCACAAGCTCACCGCTGCCTAACAATTCGAACAAGGCGTGAATGCTGTTGGGAGCTTGCGGTTCTGAACTCCCTACGCACAATGGTCGCATGCAGCAGGAGTGCACAGAATGCGAGGCGAAAGATTCAGTGCACGTTTTTGGGTTTAACCTTCCTCTCCATCGTGTGTATTGCATAGTTTCTATTAAGAGACCCTTCGCATTCTTCGCTACGCTCACCGCGCTGCTCTCCTCGCATTTCGACCACAATTACCCACTGACGGTGGAATAGTTTTTCTCGAGAAAGCAGTTCGATACGTCATGAACCGCTTCTGCACGAGCCAGCAAATGGTGGCACCACATGTACTTCGCTTTTCCGCAACATTCTTGCTTATCAAAGCTTTGTTGGCGGCATAAATGACATATTTGCTATCTCTCGACGCTAACCTATCAGTCTAGCCAGACTAAAGACGACATTTTAGACGCTACTTACTTCAGTCAGGATGCCTTTAAAGATGCTCGCCTTTCTTCGGTCAGTTTTCAGATAGGCGTTACTGTAGATAGCTTATTGAGGCCTCCCTTGAAATGTCCCTCACTTGAGGTCGGCACAGCGTTACCTCGTTGCACCCTTACCTCGCTCATTGACTAGTTCACAAGCTTCACTGCACAACTGCTCGCTGCGGTTGTGCAGGAGGGCGATCGCCGGCGGCAGCGGGGACGGCGCGTTCACAGTAATAGAGAACGCATTAGCTGCTGCCGCTTCACTGTAAGCAATAAAACTTTGTGACACCAACTACATATCATTGCCAAGCCATCGAGAGCATCGAAACAATAGGCATAAATTGCAAAACGAGCAAACATAAGCGCGAGTATAGGTGCGTTGTCAATAAGGTATTTACAAAGGTACTCGTTATTACAGTGAGGTTAACCTTAGACTTCAATCAACCAAACAATAAGAGTACGCTTTTTTAAAGAGTACTCGACAATCGATCATATTCACACTATCAGTCAGATGATAGAGAAATGCGCAGAGCATAACCAACCTGTACGTATGGCCTCGTAGATTAAGAGAAAGCATCTGACTCAGTCGAAACTTCAGCAGTCATGCAGACATTGCGGTATTAGGTCGTAGAAGAGTTTTATGTAAAAAATACTTGAAGATATATATAGCGGGTGTACAGCTACCATAGTCCTCCATAGAGTCAGCAACAAAATTTCAGTAACAAACGGTGCCAGGCAGGCAGGCATGATATCGCCAATGCTATTCACTACCTGTTTACAAAAGGTATTCTGAGGCCTCTATTGGGGACAGTTGAGGATAAGAGTTAGTGAAGAACACCTTAGTAACCTCAGATTCGCTGATGACATAGCATTGCTGAGTCACTCAGGAGATGAAATGCAGAACATGATCAATGAGCTAGGCAGGAAGAGCAGAAAAGTGGGTCTAAAAATTAACATAGAGAAAACTAAAATAATGTTCAACAATCTGGGAAGGGAACATCGGTTTATAATTGGCAGCTAGATGATGGAAGTGGCAAGGGAACACATCTACTTACTGCAGGTAGTGACCGCTGATCCGAATCATGAGAGCGAAATAACTAGAATAATGGGGTGGAACGCATATGGCAGGTTCTCTCAGATCATGATTGGCAGTTTACCACTATCCCTCAAGAGAAAAGTATATAACAATTGTGCCTTACCTGTACTCACCTGCGGGGCAGAAACGTGGAGGCTTACGAAAAGGGTTCAGCCTAAGGTAACTACAACGCCTGAAGCTATGAAAAGAAAAATGGTAGGCGTAACGTTAAGAGAACGGAAACGGGCAGAGTGGGTGAGGGAAAAACGCGGGTTAGTGACATCCTAGTCGAAATCAAGAGGAAGAAGTGGGCTTGGACAGGGCATGTAATGCGAAGGCAAGATAACCGCTGGTCCTTAATGGTAACGGAGTGCATTTCAAGGCAAGGTAAGCATAGAAGGGGGCGACAGAAAGTTAGATGGGCGGATGAGATTAGGAAGTTTGTCGGGATGAGGTGGCCGCAACTGGCACAGGACAGGGTTAATTGGAAAGAGATGCGAGGCGCCTTTGTCCTGTAGGGGGGGGGGGTAGTCGGGCTGATTGTGATAGCAATAGATATTTACTTGCATTTTTACGCGATAGCGTGAAATTCTCCTTTACCCAGAAAATCTGGCGTTGGTACTGTCGGCGTTGTGAGCGAGAAATCACGAGCATGACTCGGGAAGCTGGTGCCCAGAGAGCAACCTAGAAGGCAGGTGAGCCACCTAGGTGACGTGACCTTGCGGTGTCATCACAACCTGCCTACCGGACTGTGAGCAAACTGCCCACCATGGCAGGTTGGAGTTAAATTAATCATTGGTCGCTCGGGAGGAGCAACCTGGGTCGCACAAGGCGTACAGCTAGAAGCACCTTTCATTGGAGGGCTGTGGCGCATCGCTTAACCAGTGGAACACTGCGCCAGGAAGCGTACGAGGGCTCCCAGAGATCTATGAATGTAATGAAGAAAACGACCTTCTGCATATATGGCAATAACCTATTACGCTATAGCGCCATAACCTTAAGGCAGAGGTGAAGTGTCTGTTTCAATTTTTGTCAGTTTAGACAAATACATTTCTATTATTAGGCGCATAAACTCGACATTGTACGTATAAAAGCGGCTCCACGCAGCTCTGGGTGCCTCTTCACCCAAGGAGCAGCTAAGACGACTCCAAAATTAGTTTGCACCCTTTAACGCTTCCCTGAATTAGATAAGCTTGAAGGCCTCCTCATTCGAGGTAAAGAGGGAGTGTAAGCTAAGGAGCGTTCTCAAATTGGGCCCTTACCATTCTCCTTTAGTGTCCTTTTAAAATGCGGTCTGGCGCACACCACAGGAATTTGCCGCATAACAAATCCTATGGTTCCATTAAGCTCTTAGGATGAAGAACTGTGGCTTAGATAGAGTTTCCAAAAGAAAGACTGCCACCCTCCACTTTTGCCATGATTGCACAATCCACGATACAATTATTCCTTTGGAGGCTGCAGACGCCTGACTAGGCGTCTTAACACCCATAGTTCATCCATAGCGTCTTTTAAAATGCCTTAAACCTCAAGCAAGCACTGGAGGGAGTTCGACGCCCTGCTTGGCTCGCCTAGGTTTTCCGTACCGTCTAGATCGGCCTCGACGAATTCGTGATGCCTTGTTTGAGTGCCTGACTTCTGTAAATTTAAAAACGGAACAGGTGTGGTGGCCGCCACTACCACTCAGGGCCAACCTATTGAGCAGGGGTTCGGTCCTGGAAAAGCGCATGCATTTAATGTCACAAATGCTTCTTCTCACAAGCTCAGTGAAACATCCTGGAATACAGCGGGATTGGGGGTGGCTGAATCCTCTTTAGGCGGAGAAAGTATGCTTTCAGAAAGAACTACTTGATTCAATGTATAGCTTTTTGCAGCCAAGATTTTCTGCTTTGTGCTAGGCTCTGTTTTTCATGGATATATTGTAGAAATAGTTGAATAAAAGGAAGCATTACAACGCAAAGTACGCGTACGTTATAGCAACTGCAGGTGTGTGTAAGATAAAGATGTAAACAGTGCAGGAAGCCATTCGTTTTTCAGTGAACCTTATATGGTGGTGGTTATGTGAATGCATGGTCAAATGAGCTACTCCTTCCGAATTGTTTTTTTTTGTTTTGTTTATCATGTCACTGATTCAACGAAAATAATATAACCTGATCGCGGCTCGGTTGTCAGTGGAGATGTACAAATTATTTCACTACTTTTTCGTTATGCTTAATGCCAATTTGACAGAGTTATGAATAAAAAGCTATTAGTTAGATAATTTTAATTTGTAAGCCTTGGTCAAGCGGCTGCTGCCGCAAATGATACAAAGCGTTCACCTAATTGTCGTATTTGCTTCTTCCCGTTCCTTCTTCTGGCGCAGTGTTCGTCCCAAGCAACGCAAAACTCTGATGAGGCTGCTGACGTCACATTTTGCCCTTCAGGACAGCCCCGTCTGACAGCATCCCGAATTCACTGCGAACGTTATTGATCGAGACCACACAACAGGTTGGCAAAACGTTCTCTTCCCCTAAGTCATTCAGGAAAATGTGGAACATGCTTTCATGGTGACCGACGCAATAAAAACAAGCACAGAGGTAGACAATACAAAACAGCGCTTGTGGTGTGGTCTTTTGTCCTTGTGTGTTTCGCTCTCCTCACCACCCAAGCTTGCCAACCAACCAACTATCCCAGCTTGCAATTATTACTTAAATGTGGAACTGGTTACTCCGACTGTCTGTAAAAAATTAGGCGACGCTGAGGTAGCGATCTAATATCTAGCGTTAAAACACCGAACATAGGTCACCGGTTCGAATCCCAACCGGGAGCTAGACTTTAACTTAACCAAAAAAAATTACCTGGTCGGCCGCTTCCACCACAAGGTGCTTAAGTATCCCAGAGGGCCCTTCCCATTGCCCCTTGCAGGAAACCTGCTGCGTAAGTCGTTTGTGCGTCAGATACTCATGTAAAATGTCTCTTTGCGCGTCGTGATGTGGGTTTCGTTATGCTTCTGTCGCCGCCTGCAGCTTAA
The DNA here is from genome assembly GCF_055824585.1 of Amblyomma mixtum. Lineage (NCBI taxonomy): Eukaryota > Metazoa > Arthropoda > Arachnida > Ixodida > Ixodidae > Amblyomma > Amblyomma mixtum. The sequence continues at coordinate 170,566,155 of NC_143016.1, forward strand.
ATTCCTTTGTAGCACAGTATGCTCTATGACAGAGAAAAGAGAGTAAACTTTATTTATCCAACAAAATATACACGCGTGTAAACCTCGGGGCAGGGCCCCAAGGTTCGAGTGGCCAGCTTAGGTACAGGGCGGAAGCTTTTGACTCCTGGAGGCATCCTCAGCCAGCCGGACTGCTTTGAGTTGGTTCTTCTTTTTTGTACATTGCAGAAGGGTCTCCCATGCAGTCATCGTTGTTATCCGCACTATTCTTCCTGGGCCCTTCTCACATTTCCAGATAATATGGCCTAGTGACCCTCCCTCTATTTTCGCATTGTTTGCATCTGTCCGATCGTACTTTTGGCCATTGTGCGTCAGAAATTTCCCACGGGCGCTATACGCACTCAGTACACATATTTTGAAGAAGAAACAGCCATTGCTCTAGCCATTGCGGGATCCTCGGCTGAAACCATTGTCAGCGACTCAAAATTGGCGATACGTAACTACACGTTTGGAAGAATCTCCCCACAAGCAGCACGGATTCTGCTAAATTATCAGCCCACGCGGCGCATGTGCCTAATCTGGACGCCTGCTCATGCCTCCCTTGCTGGTAATGAGGTGGCCAATAACCTAGCTCGAGAACTGCCCCGCCGAGCTGGGTCGTGCAGCCCACCCGCCCTATACCCCGGAAAGGACAGGTTGTTTTCTTACAGAGAAATCCTGCAGCACTACAGGCTTGCAAGACTCAGATTCCCCCCAGTAGATAAAACGCTCTCTAAGCAACAGGCCAAAGCCTGGCGTAAACTTCAAACTAACACATATCCAAATCCCCAATAGTGTAGCTTCTTTTCGGAAGGAGTCTGCTCAGACAACTGCCCGCAGTCCCTACCCGCGAGTCACTTCATTACCGACCCTGATCACTGGGAGGCTCTATTGCTCAGCCCCGACCCGGGGACACAGATCAAGCTCCTTCAGCTGGCTGAAGACGCCGCCGCTGCCCAAGGGATAGCGGCCACCGTTTAAGGGAGGGGCGACTTCGGGTCTCTCCTCTATATCCGCTGGTAATAAAGTTTCACCACCACCACCAGCACAGAACGAAGAAATTGGGAGGACAATCATGAAACCTGATGCCAGAATGCTGCGATAGCTTTTGGATTTACCCTCGATGCTTACTTTGAAGCTTTTACACGAATGGATGCTTTTGAGGCTTCACACATGAGTCGAAAGTTTTCTGGAGTACGAAGTTGGATGCAGTGTGGTGGGGAGGTGGCTCGAGAGTGGCCATAGGTGAGTGAACAGCTCCTTAACTAGAGGGACTGGGCGGTGAGGTGGCAGGTGGGTGGTGCTTCTGGAGGGCAGTTGGCTTTCCCACTGCATCTATGCGTTCGACGTAATTGTCGCTTTTTCATTCCGCTACTTTGTGGGCTTGTAGTAGGTGGCTTTTGGGGAGTGTATGTAGGTGGTTTCGTGGCGAGGGATATTTCTGGAGGGCGGAGTTGGGTGGGTGGTGTACGGCGCTCCTAGAAGGTGAATGGGAGGGGAGTAGGGTGCGGAAGTTGGTCAAGAGTGGCGTTGGGTTGGGGGGCAGCCTCTCTCTAGGGGGGCTGGGGTGGGAAGGGAGATGGTGGTCGGTGCTTTTTAGCTAAAGTGACCCTGAATGATAGTTTAGTTCAATTCTCCTCGCTTTGTATACGCTTAGAAAGTGAAAAAGGAGAGTGTGAAAAAGATGCGAGGCATAACGGTGACGCGGGCGTCCCTGTCCATTCCGTGTGCTTGACCGGTCTCAGCTGTAACTCGTGACAGAACCAGGAAGAAAAGTGAAACCTGGCAGGCTCGGCACTTATTTTTTTCATGAGTATCAGCTGTCACGTTCATGCACAGGGAATGGACAAGGACTCCTTTGTTATCTCAGTCACACATTTAATGAAGCGACGAGGAAAACGAAACCCGCACACAAAAAAACAAACACACAAGCAAAGGACAAACGTGAACACTTCAAAGCACTCGCGAATATGGTCATGTGCTTGTTGATCGAAGCTAGCAAGTGCTAGAACACCGTAACCAAGAAAAGGCTAAAAAGAGCATTCAACCCATCCCTAATTCAGTACACAGCACATCACGCATTGAATGGAAATCCGGCCGCGAGCCACTGCTTTTTAAGCTGTTTAAAACAATGTAGAGGCCAATGGAGCGTCTTTCTCACACACTGTAATCACCGAGAATTTCGCGTGGTACCTCGGATCGGTGCTCGGCTACTGAGTCGGAGGACGCGGGTGTACAACACCGGCCGCGGCTACTAGGAAACGAGAAAGACGCCTGTGTACTATGTGACGTCAGTGCACGTTAAAGGTCTCCAGGTGGTCGAAATTATTCCGGAGCTCTCCACACCGGCGCCTGCTTCTTTCCTCAATGATTCCCGTCTTATTCCCTTGCCTTAAGGCGTGGTTGATGTTTCCACTTAGATAGTTTAGTTTAGTTTATGGGGTTTAACGTCCCAAAGCGATTAAGGCTATGAGAGACGCCGTAGTGGAGGGCTCCGGAAATTTCGACCACCTGGGGTTCTTTAACGTGCACTGACATCGCACAGTACACGGGCCTCTAGAATTTCTCCTCCAAAGAAATTCTAGCCGCCGCGGCCGGGATCGAACCCGCGTCTTTTGGGCCAGCAGCCGAGCACCATAACCGCTGAGCCACCGCGGCGGCGTTTCCACTTAGAAGTTATACAGTTACTGAGCCTTTCATTTTCTCAGTACGATTGTGTTCAGAAAAGAAAAAACAGCGCTAAATTCTACACAAACCACACAGAAAGACGGACAGGACGGGCGCTGACTCCAACTAAGTTTATTGAAAGCCACATGTAGCATATATATAGCCCGAAGAAGGTGAACGCATGCGCATTTCCCACATGACAACAACACCCACACACACAAGGACGATAACTTCTCATAATCGCGTATTTTTTAACAATCTGTGCTCACTTCCTCGTAGGGAAATAGAAGTGGTGCTGACGCACATGCCTCCCCTCTCTTTGATAAAAAAGGCTTCTGCCAGTTCGCGAGCTAATCTATCTTTACTTCTGGTTAGAATTTTAATCTCTTCAAGTCGTGGTGCACAGTGCTTTTTATTTCCATCAATGCAAGAGCGGCAATGGGCGGGAAGGTTTTCGAACGAATCCGATGCGTTCCCTAAGGACCTTCTGTGTTCCCCGGCACGCTCGTTGACGCAGCGCCCGGTCTGACCGACGTACACTTTGCCACATGTAAGGGGGATCTCGTAGACCACTCCCGTGGCACACCTTACGTACGGCTTTGAGTGCTTCTTCCCACACCCAGATGTGGCTTTCGCACCTCAGTACGAATTAGCGCTTTCTTCCGTGGTGTGGTTGAGGATTCTATCGTCTAGCGACTCCGTTACAGCACACTACTATTTTCAAACCTTTTTTTTTACTGAGAAGTAAGACAGTCAGCGCTATTACCTGTAGGAAGTACGGAGGTGTCGAAGTCCTCGGCGTCGGCATGGCAGACCCTGGCCTGGCAAGATCCATTTTTAGAACATGTGTGGCCGATGGTGCAGTGCCATAGAAACCGAAGGGAAGGGAAGGGAAGGGAAAACTTTATTTACAGTAATGGTTCTTCTGCGGTTTGGGGGCATCTTCAGAGACGTCTTGGTTCTACTCCCAGGAGCCTTCTCTGTCGAAGTCGTCCGCCTCTAATCAGTGGTCGGTTGCCCTCAGTCCAGGGCTCCGCTGGCCACTGCCGCCCGTTGAGCTCGCTGTACCAGACCTTGTTGGTCTTCGCAGCGGTCGCTGGACAGCAGAGTCTCCCACTGCTCCGCACTCGGGTTTTGTATTTTGGGGACCACGTCTATGTTTTGGCAGGCCCATGTGATGTGGTATAGTGTAGGTTTTTCGTCGCACCAGGGACATTTGTTCGTGTATATCGTAGGGTGCATTTTGTTTAGTATATGTAGGTTTGGGAAAGAGCCTGTTTGTAATTGTCTCCAAGTGACAGATTCCTCTCTGCTGAGAGATTTGTGCGGTGGGGGATATCGCATTCTTCTGCCTCTATAGTTTTGTAGTATGGCCGAGTATTCCCTGGGTGCTGGCGCGAGTCGAGAGGCCGACAGGATAGCTCGAGGATACATAGAAACCGAAGAGAGCCGCAGGACGGTAGTTGCCTGTGGGGCCCCCTCACAGAAGGATGGCGTTCCCGCAGCGCGGGCTCGCAGCCATTTCCGGAGCATACTGGAGCGTTGTCTTCCATGTCGCTGGAATTCTGTGCCACGTTTAATAAGGCCAACCCAGGCTATTTTATATGTGCCGTATCTTATATCGCCCACATTCCACAATCCTTTCTGGTTTTCCGCTTCCATTTTTTTCTCTGTTTTCTTGGTCATACTGTTTCTTTCCCTCTACTGACTCTTTTAAAACCTCATTCGTCTGTGCATCGGCCAAAACAAGAGACGTTGCGATCGCCGAGGAAGTACGCATTGCCCGCGCCACCCAGGTGCGTCCTCAGGTAGTCGTGACCTAAGATTCTATAACCGCATAGAGAAATTACATCAGGGACCGGGTCGGTGAGCAGGTCGTATAGGTTCTCAAGGATACATACTTTAAAAGAGCTCTCATAATCTAGTTAGGGTCCCCTGGATGCCAGGGGGTACGGGCGAAGAACTTTCGCATGATGTCATCTGCGATTCACTACCCTGCGCAGAATCGCTGAATAATCATCACAGGGATGCCCCACTCTACAACTTTGTTGAAATCATGCATAAATACAGACTACATGGATCAGAATAGGCTCAGTGGTTAAGGCGCTCGTCTAACGAACCGGAGTACCCGGGTTCGAACCCGACCGCGGCGGCCGCGTCTCGATGAATGCGAAGCGCAAAAGGCGCCCGTGTGCTGTGCGATGTCACTGCACGTTATGGATCCCCAGGTGGTCTAAATTATTCGGGACATCTCCACTACAGCATCTCTTTCTCTCTATCTTTTTTCATTCTCGCCTTCCTTCCTTCCCTTACGGCGGGGTTTAGGTGTCCACCGAGATATGTGAGACAAATGCTGCGTTATTTCCTTTCCTGAAAAACCAGTTTACCGATTTCTGAAATCCTCGAAATAAATAAGCAAGCACAAATAAATAACAATAAGCAGGATACAAAACAATGCCTTTCACACCCTCAAATCAGTGCACACGTGGTAATCAGAACTTCACTCACGAGAATGTTGGCACCGAGCAGAAATTGTAGATCTCTATGGGTTGCTGTAGCAGCTTGGACCATTGAAATGCTGAAATAGGGACTCCAACTTCCAGGTTCCTACTGAATTTGGTCCATAAACATTTTAAACAGCAACAAATTATGACAAGTGTATGAGCAGCTGCAGTACCACAGTCACCAGCATAGATGGGCTCGACCCTCCCACTCGCGACTTGGACTTTCTTCTCGTTATCCGCTCTTTTACTTCCTTCATTTCTCCTCTCAAGGAGTGGTTGATGTCGTCCGAGACTTTAGTGGTTGCTGGGTGTCATAGCACTTCTCATACCGCCAGTTAAGATAATAGATTGATACGAGAGCGAGTTTTTGCATAATACATAATTTTTGTGTTTCTAAAATAAAGTTTGATTGATAGTCAGCACCAGTGTGTGTCTTTCACTCTTTTTGTCCTTTTGCATTTCTGCCTTGGGCTGTATATTAATCATAAATGAGGCTAGCGGCATGTTTCTGTATGAATCCATAGTTACTAGTGTTTCAAGCTACGAAGGGAAGAACGGAGTAGGCTTGGTTTAGTTTTTTGGGGTTTAACGTCCCAAAGCAACTCAGGGTATGAGAGACGCCGTAGTGAAGAGCTCCGGAAATTTCGACCACCTGGGGTTCTTTAGCGTGCACTGACATCGCACAGTACACGGGCCTCCAGAATTTCGCCTTCATCGAAATTCGGCCACCGCGGCCGGGATCGAACCCGCGTCTTTCAGGTCAGCAGCCGAGCACCGTAGCCACTGAGCCACCGCGGCGGGTGAACGGAGTATGCATTCTAGCCCTCGGGGTGGCTGAGTGGTTATGATGCTCGGTTATTGACCCCAAAAGACGCGGGTTCGATCTCGGCCGAGGCGGTCGCATTTAAATGGATGCGAATTGATCGAGGCCAATGCACTGCGCGATGTCAGTGCACGTTAAAGAATTCAGAGCTCTCCACTACGGCGTCCCTCATAGCCTGAGTAGCTTTCGAATGCTAAACACCATAAAACCATAGTATGCATTCTGCGCATCTGAGTCCTTGCTTGTATCTAAAGCACTAAGACCTCTGCATCCAATGGGAGGTCAGCTTGCGAACGGTGATAAGGCGCACGCCCTTCTCTAAAAGCGTGCACTTTGTGCATGGACCTGGACAAAGGAAGATAAGATAGATCACTAATCCCGATGAACTTCGATATATACACAGAGGAAGAGGAACAAGCAGTCGGGAAAATTGAGAAGGTAGCCGCATGAGATACGGGGACATTCATCGGAAATCAGCAGCAATAACTTTTCAGCAATTTCATCAGCTTTTGATTTGAGTGTGAGAAATTCGTATTGCTCCAAATTATTCGCTGCAGACGCATCCTCATTGGCGAGGCTGTTTTCAATACGCAAGCCAACTCCTCGATGATCAGACCGAGCTGGCTTTCCCTTAGGAAAACTTTTGCCACATCATCTTCACACTGCAGCTCAGTGCAGTCTATGGCCCATTAGCAGCATTAGCACTGTTTAAAATCGCGCTGCGCGTACACCACAGCAGCCGAAGCGTAGAGAGACTCGCAATTCTGGCGGCGAGGCTTGTCTGACGCAAGCTTTGTTTGCAACTTACGAACAGTGAACCAATTATATAAGGAAGTTTCGTTACACTGTTGTAATATTATGCAAATTTGGAGTATCATATCTTTTCGAGAAAGAAATTTAAAACTCTTTCACTTAATTGTCTAAAAGACTTCAGTTGTATTTCAGTTTTAAGTTTGTTATTTTCTGTTTACGTTCTGCATTTCACGACTTTAACTGCAGCTATTGGTTTTCGTTTGCTGTTCGGGATGGGTTCCGGACTTGAGGCTTCATTTTCTCCCCAAATACTTGACCAAGAGGTATTCGCTCTACGAAGTTGCAGATATGGAAGCAATCTGACTCAAGTGATGGCGTCAAGTTGATCGTACGCGAAGGACCGTATGTAGACAGTCCCACGGATCCTATGGGTTTAGAGCCCCGCCGCGGTGGCTCAGTGATTACGGCGCTCGGCTGCTGACCCGAAAGACGCGGGTTCGATCCCGGCCGCGGCGGCTGAATTTCGATGGAGGCGAAATTCTAGAGGCCCGTGTGCTCTGCGATGTCAGTGCATGTTAAAGAACCCCAGGTGGTCAAAATTTATGTATCCCTTCACTACGGCATCCCTCATAGCCCGAGTTGCTTTGGGACGTTACACCCCAACAAAACCAAAAACTAAAAACTATGGATTCAGAGAAAGAAGTCGAAAGTTTAGGCAGATTACAAATATCTGCTTAGCACATACGCGGCTCCGTAATGATCTTGCTAGGACTGCATACAACGGAATTATAGTTACCCATTATCAAATGAATCGGATATTTCGTTCTGTCTGCTTCAATCGAGAGATTAAGAACAGACATGGATTCTGAGGACTTGTGTACCAATCGGTGAAGCCCAGAGACCCAGTCGCAATGCACAAACTGGGCCGGCCTTCAGTTGGAGTTGAAGTTGAAAGTTTATTAAGGAATTCAAACAAAGTTACAAGCGTATACAGCGAGACGTCCCATGGTACAAGACCGCGAGCGGAACCTCCCATAAAAATAAATTTCAATAAGCAACAAAATAGAAAATACACAACACATTAATTAGCGACGCAGAGAATAAATATAGATACATAGTGTAATATGAGTTACCGAAATATACAAATACAAACAATATAATGCTCACAGATGCAGCGATACGTAGGATGAATAACAAAAGAAATCACACATTAAGAAAGAAAAGCGTTATTTGACCTTGAACAAAGAAAGCGTATTAGTTTGTTTGACGTCTAAGTCCAACGGATTCCAAAATGACATGGATGAAAAACGAAGGCATTGTTTTCCGTAGTTAGTTCTGACATTAGGTAGTAAAAAGTTATTATGTAGCGCAAAACGTGTGACGACGTTGCTTATGATCGTGCCAGGAGAAAATATGCTTAGCGGGAGCTGATGATGAACAATCTTAAAGAATAGGATACCAATGTTGTAAACGTAACATAAAGGGCCGAGATAAGTAGAATGTTTAAATCTATGAACAAAATGTGTCAGGGGGACATTCGAGGGGTATAGGTTACGATGCTCATGGCTTGCTTTTGCACTTTTATTAAAGGCCAGAGATGTATATGATAGGCGTTACCCCAAGATGAGATACCGTAGTTTAAGTGTCTGTGGATGAATGCGTAGTAAAGAGATAGTGAAGTTTGGACTGGGAAATAGCTTCTGGCTTTAATTAGTGCGCGTAAGCCATAAGAAATTTTCTTGCACGTTTCAGCTACATGATGATGGAATTTTAAGTGAGGCTCAATGATAACACCCAGAAAAGAAACTCCATTTTGCGATGAAATAGCAGCAGAATTGAGCTATAGTGGTGGTGCAATGGGCAATGGCTTCTGAGGGGGATGGAAAATCTGAAAAGAAGTCTTAGTGTCGTTCACTGTCAGGCGGTTAATGTGGCACCAGCGCTGAAGAGAACTAAGCTCATTTCGTATGTTAAGTATGAGCTGATTAATGTCCTGGTGCGATGATATCATGGTAGAGTCATCTGCATATAAAATACTATTGCATTACTTTAAACAGGAGGGTAAATCATTAATGTGGGGTAAAAAAATGCAGGGCCTAGAATTGAGCCTTTTGGAACACACTTTTTAATTAAAGCTATGTTAGATGCGTGGCATTAATAGGGACTATGTGCTCTCGCTCACAGAGAAAGCTCTTAAAGAGCATTAGGGGAGGTCCAGTGATACCGTATGATTCTAGTTTGTGAAACAAGATGGAGTGATCGATGAAATGAAATGCTTTGCTAAAATCTATGAAACTGCTCCTGAGAACATTCCTTTATCAATTGCCAGCCTAACGTAATCTATGAGAGACGATACTGCAGTATCTGTAGGTAGGCCATGCCGAAATCCGTGTTGACTATCTGTCAATATGTTATATTTTTCAATATAACTTTAAAACCTTATTTCAATTAGTTCTTCTAAAATGTTGTCAAAAAAGGGAAGAGTTGCTATCGGTCGATAATTATTTGGCAGATCTGGATCACGTTTTTGGATGACCGGTATTATTTTCGCTATCTTGAGCTGCTCTCCTACTTTGTTCCATAAAAAAAAAATTGGGTGTGATCGACGGTTGGACACACAGCCACACTCCTTGAACACTATTCAGCGTGTGCGCGACAGATACGTCCAGATACGCAGGACGCACATGCGGCACAAACTCTTCCACGTCCAGCCTTCGCCGCTCCGCCAACCTCCCCTGCATCTTAAGCACGCGTTCTATTTTCTGCGCTCTCTCTTTCAACCTCTCCGCTGTCTACGTGGCCTCATTCGAAGGCCAAGTTTCGCGTTCATGAACCCTCTAATGCTTCCCCCATTGATAACATTCATGGTGCGTAACTTTATGTGATTGTATCTATACACCTGCTGGAGTGCATAGGGAAATCAACCTTTCTGGTCTTCGCGTAGCGCTGCACACAGCCAGGGACATGCACTCTAAAGCAGCAGAGTGGTCCAACAGGTACGGAGACGTCTTCACAGTACGGATATCCCACAGACCAATGGTGGCCCCCAGCAGCCACAGGGCCATTCGGGAGGCCTTCATTGATAGAAGGCATGCCTTCGTCAGACGTTTTCCGACCAATATTGCCGAGTGGAACGCGATAGATCGCGCAGACTCGCACGTGCCACGTACCTAGTTCGAGCATGTACGACACTATTCTGGTTGCCTTGCAGTACATACAAAGGTGGTAGGCTACAAGCATTAAATGGTAGGAAAACTCCCACATGCACTGCGCTCTTAGCGAAATACTGACGCGTTTTATAGAGGAAAAACAAAGATTTGTTTCAAAGCTCGTTCGCAGTTCCGTACTTGAGAAAGTGGGCAGTCCTACACACTAACGTTTTCTCAAATTTTATACAACCTTCACGGCTTCAAAAGCACGCCGTGCCCTCCTCCCCATTCTAAAATTTCGTTTGTTAGCTGGGATACTTTCCTGAGCACGTAAAATATAATAACCAGTGCTGGTACCGAACGGTCGCCAGTACTGCTGCCGTTGCGGAGTCAGTTGTCCAGTAACTGCCCTAATGCTTCATGCTTCGAATTACATGCTTATATTTTCTAGCAAATCTAGAAGCCGTACTGAAGCACCGCTAATGGCGCGCAGGTCACCGTCATTCAGCAGAGTTGTCGCCTGGGGGTCACCTAACGCATTGAGAAAGCATGTAGGGAGCCATTATTAGTTCACCGAAAAACTATTTGGAAGGCAACTGCCCTGTGTGATCTGCTGTAACTAGCTCCGCAAATCTGTGGACTGTATATGTATTTAGACGCTTATATACCTATTAATATGCTCATAGAATTCCAAATTTCGCCAGTACCTGTCAGTTCTTTGTCTAAACATTGTTGGGTTAAACCTGCAGACTCTCCTAGCGATGTATCAGTCTCGCTGGCAGATATTTAATATAAAATAAGCCATGTTCAAGTACCTACTCTAAACTACTCTGATCCTATTGTCAATGTATTTGTATACCGCATACGTTTCCATCTGAAGTGTTACTACGCTTGACTATACAAGAAGTTTACTTGTTTGTCTACAAACTGTGTTATCGGCTAGAAATGGCATGCGCGCTTTTATCATATTATGCTGACGTCTGGGTCCATTTTTCAGGTGCCTCAGTAAATCAAGAATGCCCTGACATTCGGTTCGAACATTACAACCAAAGGTGAAAGGCGCTGCGAAGGTCCTTCTGCTGGCTGTGAGGTGCATAATTCTTGGCTGAATATAAGAACTCAGTGTCTCCGAATGCACAAATGAGGCAAAAATTCTTCGTCATTCTCACACTCGTTAGAAATATTGCAAAAAGATTGCAGCTGCTTACCCAGTGGTACATTGGCATGATGACTAATGAGCGCTAACTGGTTTTCTAATCATTAACGAAATGATAACACGGAGCATATAAGGGTACGAGCTTTGTTTTTGTTCAGTGTCAAAGAGGGTTTCAGGAAGTGCTTTCTGTTCTGAAAAAATGAGAGCACGGACTTGCAGATCTTTGTACCGATGCACCGCATCTAGGGCGTGTTTCTTCACTGTTCCACTTACCGCATGTTTTCGAATTCGTTTTCTCTTTATACGGTCGTCGAGTAAATCGTTACTAAAGCAAGAGGAGGTGAGGAAGTAAACGACCAACTACTGGCATGGCCGGTCTGATCATGGCGCCGCCAGCAGCCAATTTACTGCTTTTGCACCTGGTCCGGCCGAGTCACAGGAACCGTGTTCCGTCACTCATCAGCACAACAGGCCTACATTTTTTTCCCGAGACGGCATCAGCACTGATGAATTTCACTAGGCGCGAGAAATGCGTCACTGTGCTCCGTTATTCGTCTGCGTCGAGGATGGTTCACCGAGTCAGGACGAATGTGGGGCTTGCTTATGAAACTGCGTGGCATCTTGGCCGTGTTTCTGCCACGGCCTGCATCACATTATTCAGCACGGCCTTCGTGGCAGATGGCGATAGCGTAGATGGCGAAATGAATTGATAACTGCACGAAACGTTCCTCTCTCCACTTTGGCACCTGCCAACCGAGGCAGGAAGCACACGACATTAAACGAGGACCCGAGCTTCTAAAATTTAGTCTGTTCTGTTACACGAAAGTATAGCCTTGTACTTCAGAGCTTGTTTTCTGAGGGTGCTCCACCTGAGCATCCAGCTCAGGCGCTATCTCCGGGTTATTTAAATGGCGCCACCGACGCCACGTTTCTGAGCAACCAGCCAATAACAGCTAATGCTGTAAAAGTCACTTGATGATCAATTTTAGCTGCGATCGCCTCTTAAGCGGAAAGAGACGGCTGGGAGGTGACAGATCGTCATTGTTATTGGTAAAACTATGGCTACTAAGACTAAAAGACCTTTCTTGTATCCCTTAAATTAATCCTGTTTCGCACCGGATGCGGTACCTTTACAACCGCAAACTTCGTAAATCTCATCCGCCGACCTGACACCGCTTCCTGCTTGGCTTGCCTTCTCTTGCAATCCAGACTGTTGCTCTTAATGACCATCGTCTATCCTGTCTTCGAATTACATTCCCTGCCCAAGCATCTTCATGATTTAGAAAAGGGTGACATTAACTGGCCTTCATTCCGTGAACCATTATGCTGCCTTCCTCTTGGTACCTATCATTTTCCATTTCTCCGATAATTTTCGCTACGTTTCGCCTGCCATTTTACTTTCCATAGCTGGCTGCATTCTGGTCAGTTTAAGTTCAACCATTTTCATTAGCCTGCATGTTTATGCCCTCTAGCTAATGCGAGATAAGATACCGATGACAGATAATACGCAAATTGCCCAAAAATGGATTAGGCATTAGAGTGGATTGCGAGAAAGAAATGTGTATTCGAAGTCAGATGAGGCACAGGTGGATCGATGAGGTTTGGAAGCCTCTTAGGATACCGCGGCCGTGTCTGGTGCAGGTATATGTAACAAGTGGAGGCGGGCTAGTTGGTGGTTGACAATGGAGTGCATATTGCAACCACGCAATACGACGCAGGACGAAGAGAGGGAAGCACAGGACAAGACGCGGAACTTCAACTAAAGTTTACTACAGGAAAACCACATTCATACAGGAATCGTAATCACACCTGATAAACAGCCGACACCACCAAATAACACAGGCACGTGGGCGCGCGTGGGACAAGTTAGCATCTAGATAGTTAAATTCTTTCCTGGATAGAAATACTGAAGTGGAGCTGATGCAACGGTCATTTTCTTTTTTTATGCTTTCATGCTTTTTATGCTCTTTTTTATGGTTTCTTAATGAGCTCTGATAAAAAGGGTAGTTTTGCTGTTCTGCCTAATTCAGTATATCATCAAAAACCAGAGAAGCTGTTGCAAAAAACTTCTCCCTCTCGAAGTTTAGCGCCGCTAAGTTGAAGAAACTAGCGATAGGTTTGTGCGAAAGATGTAATCTCGAGTGGCGCTGTTCGACCGTGAAACGTGCGTCCAGCGGAGCACTTAGCATTTTCTTTTCCGCAGAGACCCACAAACAAGATTTTCTTTTTCGAGCAATTGTATCCGAACGTGATACGTGGCAGGGCGCAATCTCGAAGTTTCTTCAGAAACACCTACGCATGCTCAGCTTTGAGGACCCGTTCTTGATTAAGAATTTTGAAGATCTTATCCTATTTCTTAGTGACCATGTGAATCGTTGTTTACTTTTTCAATTGACGTTGTTGACCTTTTTTATTCCATCACACAAGACAAACTTCTTTGTGCTCTTAAGGTTACCATAGACGACTACGGCTCAGTGGCCTTTCAGAACGCACGTGGCATGAGTGTGGATGACTTTGTAGAAATGCTCCGTTTTTATCTTTCTGCGACTATAGTTAATTTTGAGGGAAAGAATTCCATTCAGAGGCATGGTGTGTGCATTGGTTCATGTATTGCCCCATTGTTAAGTGACGTCTTTTTATCATATTCTGACAAGCGAATCGCTGCAAGCCTCGACACAGCCCACTCGGCTAAGATTTTTAGATATGTTGACGATTATGCCATTTTCTTAAAAGGGGTTTCTCCAGAAGGGGCCATCATAGTAGTGAACGGAATCCTTAAAATCTTCAGTGAGTGTGCCTTTGGGCTGAACTTCACCTATGAGTTGCCATCGCAGGGATGCTTGCAGTTTTTGGACATCTGTATTGTCACTAGTGCTAGTGGAACCCAGGTGTGTTGCAGGTACCAGCCTCACTCACAAGGTATTTTAAACCACTAGTCAGCTCATTCAAAGATTATTAAAAGGGGAATAGCAAAAAACTGCCTGCGCGCTGCTCTTGAGAAGTCTTGCCCACATGAAAAGCGGATAGAGTGCGATTTCAGTTACATCGTCTGAGTAGTGCTGGTTTTCCTCGAGAGATGGTCACCTCGGTGATAGAAGCCCTTGCCAAGGAAGCTCGTTGCCCACCGAAGCACAGCCCAAGTGAAGAACCGCAACGCCGGAGACCCGTGGCAATGCCATACTTCCACCAGATCTCCCATCGCCTCAAAAAAGTGGCCATGAAATGTGATATCCCAGTGGTCTTCAGGGCGCCCAAAAAGCTTTCGGGCATTGCAATATGGTGCAGGGAAGTGGCAAAAAGAACGAGTGCCGCACTAAGCACGTAGACAGGTTCGTTCCCTGCAAAACTGGGGTGGTGTACAAAATACCCCTCACATGTAGGAATTGCTACATAGGGCAAACTGGACGTTGCCTGAATGTCAGACTTCAGGAGCATCGCGCCGCTGTTGAATCATTGGCGGGGGCGGGGAACTGGCAAAACATTGTCGCCATTGTAGTAATTGCACGCCCAGGTTCCGCGACACAATTATCTTGAAAAAATTGACGACCCAGCTTAGCAGGGAAATTTTCTAAGCCTACTGCATAAAAAAAAGAAAATGACCGTTGCATCATCTCCACTTCAGTGTCTCTATCCAGGAAAGAATTTAACTATCTAGATGCTAACTTGTGCCACGCGCGCCCACGTGCCTGTGTTATTTGATGGTGTCGGCTGTTTATCAGGTGTGATTACGATTCCTGTATAAATGTGGTTTTCCTGTAGTAAACTTTAGTTGAAGTTCCGCGCCTTGTCCTGTGCTTCCCTCTCTTCGTCCTGGGTCGTTTTGCGCGGTTGCAATATGCACTCCAGTGTCTGGTGCAGGTCAAGGGTAATTGGGTATCTCGGGAAGCTGTCCGTAGTTTCTGTTAACGTGATGACGTTAAGGAGGTCGTGCAACAAAGAGTCCGGCGTCGCCTTCGGCGTCGGCGTCGTTCACGGGGGATAAAAATTCCACGAAACATTCGTAGAGGAGCCACCTGGGAATCAGGTGGGCCACCTAGGTTAGGTGCCCTTGTGTCGTCATCACAACCTTCCTCCCTGGTTGTGAGCAAATTGTGCACCGCGGCAAGTGGCAGTGGAATTAATGACTGGTCGCGAGAGGAAGAGTAACATGGGTCGCAAAAGCACTACTGGTCGCAGCACCTGCTGTCGCAGCGCAGTGGCGCATCGCTGCACCACTGCGCCACGAATTGAATGATGACTCCTAGGGACTTGTGCATATTAAGTAAAGAATAACCAATTCTGCATATATAGGCATGAATTCATTATCCCTATCTGAACAACTTCCATGCGTGAACAATGAAATCGAACTCGGGAACTTAACCGAAAAACGAAGTGCTAGCGCACGTAATTCGCATTTGGCCAAACTAAGCAAATCCACCTTCAATATTTTACATGCCTACCTATGCAACGAAGCAACCTTTACTGCCATGCCTTCCGCATGAACTATGTCAGACGGCTATAGTATAAGAAAGAAATATAAAAATGCATTGATGAAAGAACCGATTAACTTGAAGTTTTATTGCTTGAATACGACACACATTCAGTATAACTGATATTTGGCTAAATGATGACATAAGCTATGATGTTATGTTTCGTCCCTCTGTAAATTGTTCAGAAATGACACGTCCTCACGCGGCGATGATGAGGCCGCTAAATAAAAAAGCAAATAAAAGCCACTTTAGTTGAAGATGCTCCTGATCTTGAGTGCTTGTGTCGAAGACTGTGATGCTGGGAACTTGGGTTTAGTCTGTACGCTCCGTATAGGCCTCCAGATGTCACCCGTGAGTACGTGGGTATCTTACAGGCGCTTATGTTAAAATACAAGAAAATTAAAATGCTACTTATTGATGATCTGAATCCGCGAGATGTCGACTGGGAGAGCCTTGAAGAATGTACAGAATGTAACTAATATGTGAACATTGCCTGCAGTATTGTATTCGTAAATGACTTGGGTAAGGTCGCTCATCAGCCAGCGTGCGTATCGGTCACTGCTAGTTCCATTTCAGATTTCGCATTTATACCTTGCGTTTTTTCTGATTGCATTGAATTGCATTGAATTGTTTGAACATGGGCTTTCTGACCACCACCTTGTCAGCATTTCAATGCCATTCCATACACTCAGCAAACCGAAAGGGCAACAAATACGGAAATTCAAAGATTACATACGCGCCGAGGACACCCACATAATACATCACTTGGAAACGTGTCTTGAAATAAGCTTATGGAAAGCTTTCACTATATTCTGGGTAATTTTACACCTATGAAAAGAAAAATAGATAAGTAAAGTGATACTCTAGATGAATCGACAAATTATTGATCTCAAATGAAAAATAAAACGCCTGAAGCAGAAACGTATGCAACCAAATCTGATCCTTGCGCTAAAATAATTTCTTCGCAAACGAAGTGCGCAGATAAAGAGATTCGTACTTCAAAACAACTCTCTCAAACTTCATAAAACTGACTCGAGCAAGTGCTGGGGATAAGTTAGCGATATAAAGCAACCCGCATCCGAAGTAGTAGTTGCGGGTAAAATAACCAGTGATAAAAGGGCCATTGCTCACCACTGCAACGATTACTTCCACATTATTTTTCTGCCTTGGAGCCATTCACGCTGAGTGCCACGTGCGCTCAACCGACTGAGGTGAATCTCATAACTTGTAAAGGCGCATTTTTCATGCTTCTGAACCTGAAAACCAAAACTTCCTGTGGACCTGATGATATTTATGCATGATCCTACAACGCCGTTAGATAATATAGTAAGGGGGATATAGTGCAAAGCAAGGTACAATAATAAATATAGCAAATATCACAATGTGTCTTGGCAATACACGAGTGCACGACTGCAGCCCACAATTTCTTAACACAAAACTCGGCAAACACAGAACTGCCATTAACCTTACACATTGCTTTAAAAGAAATAATAAAAAAGGGGACTCCAAGGGGTATAAGGCCATAAGGGCTGAAAGCTAAAAAAAAGCGTAATTGGATAATATGGAAGCCACGCAAACTGGCAAATTATTGTAATCATCCGCTGTGTTTGGAAAAAAGAATTTTTAAAACAGTTAGTTTTGCATTCAATTAAATTAACCTTATTTGGGTGGTCTCTTCTTCAGCATGCATAGCTCGGGATTTGAAGGTATTTTACTTTTGTGATGCCAGTGCATTCATGAAATATATTGTGAAGACGGAGACATTTTCTTCCATGGCTGAGCTTTCGCCATGCCAAGCTTTGCTTAGCCCGAGTAATGCTTAGATTTCTGTTATAATTACTTAAAACAAAACGGGCAGCTTGGTTTTGGACAACTTGAGGTTTCGTTCTGAATGTTGTGGTGTCAGTATCCCGCACAGTGGGCGCACACTCTAAAATGGCGAAAACGTTTCAGAAGTAAAGTCTTTCATATAACGGGGAATGGTTTCGAAAAAAAGAAATCCAAGCATTTTTGCACTCTGCGGTGGTGTGTAGTAAACGTGTTTGTTCCAAGATAAATTTGATACAAGGATTACACTCAGGACCCACCGCTGTGGCTCAGTAATTAAGGCGCTCGTCTACTTCACTCCCCCCTTTATCCCTTCCTCTAAAGGGCGGTTCGCGTCCCCATCGAGATATGCGAGACAGTTGCTGCATCATTTCCTTTCTTTCCCCAAAACCAATTTTCAATTTTCAATTACACCCAGGTATTCAGCTCATGCACAGTTTTCCTTAACACACCATCAATGGCGTAAAAAAGGTCAGGCGGTTGAACACGACTCGAAAAGGGCATATGTATGGTTTTATTCAAGTTAATATCCATCTTCCATATGCGGCACCAATTGACAGTAGAATCAGCATCTGTTTATAAAATCCCAGAATCGTAACTGTTTCGTACCGTTCTGTACAACACACAACCGTCCGCAAGAAGATGCATACTGCAGGTCACTCTGTCGATAATATCATTCAAGTAAAGTAAAAACAACAAGGGACCAAGCGCGGAGCCTTGAGGGACTCCTGAGGTGACATCAGCGCATGCGGATTTGTAGCCATTGAGGACAACGCACTGTTTGCGAAAGGACAGGTATTCAAGCATCCAGCATATGATTTTGCTATCCATTTTGTACAAATTTACCCATGGAGCGGAGCTTTTGATGCAGTTTCTTATATTATGCTAATAATCATATTACAATGATTTTGTTCCCCGGATATCTTAATTTCTTGGACAAGTGACTATCTAAGTAACCCATAGCAATACAGGGTCTGTTCTGAAAGTAGTGGGACTCATTTTGTTTATAAAATTTATTCATCAGAGTAGTAAAAACGATTATAATTTTTCCAAGTAGCACCCTTCGGCACTTACACGCTGCTGTCAATGAGTTTTCCAGTTCTCGTACGCCTCCAGCAACGCCTGGACCGGAAAGCTGTTTTGCTCCCTCGTCACGGCCTGTTGAAACGCCTCTACCGATCCGTGATGTTTCCCCTTGAGCGTCGTTTTTTTTCTCGGGAATAGAAAAAAGTCTGGCGGGGCCAAGTCGGGGCTGTAGGGGGCTGAGGCAGCGTTGCCGCCTTGTGCTGGGCAAAAAATCGGGGTCCGCATTCACATGATGAAGAAAATCTGGGTAGATCGCTTTCCGGTTGGCATTTTGCTCCTTTGACAACACTCACGGCAACAACTCGTGCACGCTTTCCTCATGGTTAAGTTTTCAGTCACGATCTCAAAAACTTGGGTTTGAGGAATGCTCAAGTCATCAGCAATAATTCTGATACTCATCCTACAATCACTGTTCAGTAAATGTTTCACTCGCTACACATTTTCGTGGGGTATTGCTGGTCGAAGGGCGTCCGGAGTGGTCGTCGTCTTCCACTCTTTTCTTACCTTCTCGGAGCAGCTTTTGCCACTCAAAAAGCACCTGATCTACCCCTGGCAGCGTCACCGTAGGCCTCCTTAATCATGTCGTGAGTCTCTTTGCCCGTAAAATTTGATCGCGTATCGCTGATCCAGTAAACGCTCTATGATTCTGCGTGACGAGACGTTTCGACAGGGGTTCACAGTACAAGCGACCTCCTCTCTTCAACGGCCGAGAGCCGACTGCCGATTTTCCCCAGCATTCGCAATATCCCGCTTCAACGATCCTGCACGCGCAGACCACCTCTTGTCCGCCGGTTCGCGAAAAAAAAAACCAGTCCTACTACTTTCAGAACAGACCCTGTATGTCGCTCTCGGCGGACAACAATCCGGCTCCCCACCCGTCACGTCCGGGACCATTAGTATTTGTGTAATACATTAATGGCATTGCAGATGAACTTTATCCTGGCGTTTGGATTCGATCGTACACCGATAATTGCATATTATTTCGGGAAATCGGTAATAATTAACATCAAATCGACCGCAATGCTAGCCCTGGCAACAATGGAAACTGTTGCAGCCATTGGGGCATGACTCTTAATCCCGAGATGACTCTTTCCGTCTACATTACACATAAAAAGAATGCCATAAAATTTAGTTATAACCTCCGTCTTCTGAGCTAAAGCAAGTCACTGCTGTCCAATACTTAGGCATGACAGTTACAAGTGATCTACCTTGGAAAACATTGACAATATCTGTACAGCAGCATTTAGAGAACTATGTTTCTTGAGCCGTCAGCACCGAAGTTCTCCATCTAACGTAAAACTTAGCTACGTTTCGCTAACCATGCCAAATCTTGATTACGCGTGCATCATGCGGGATGCATACACTGCATCGAATATAAGGAAGATTGAAAATGTGCAAATGAAAGCTGTCCGGTTCGTGCACTCAAAATTGTGAAGCGATAGCTTCTCTACGCCAGCCACTTCGCCTCGTTGAGCGTGGTCGCACGTCGGCCGTATGCCCGTGGCTGCAGCTGTGCGCCGGAGCCGCCGCAAGAGCCCTTGCCTAGCAACCGGCGCCGCGGACACCCGAACCTCCGCGTACATCTATCTCTAATTCTATCGTTCCCCTGTCCTCTTTATTTTTGTGAAGTCTAATAAATTCTGATTTTTCTGGGGAGCACTGCATCCGCTAAATAAAGCAAATTGACCGATCTCATCCATGATGAAATAACAGCGCAAGGAACGGGACGAAAACACGAAGGAAGAAGACACAGACACAGACAGCGCCCGTGTCTGTGTCTTCTTCCTTCGTGTTTTCGTCCCGTTCCTTGCGCTGTTATTTCATCATGGATTACCAACTAGCCCGGCATCTTGCACTTCCGATCTCATCCGCCGCTCTTTGCAGTATTTCTTGCTTGTTTCCCGTCGATCCTTTTGTCGTCCACACTGTGATGTCGTCCGCATAAATTGAATGTTCTACATCTTTGATGTTTTTCAGTCTCCTAGTTAATCGAATCATTGCTATGTTAAAGAGCAAAGGTGAGATGATGGATCCTTGTGGCGTCCCTCTGTTTGGCGTCGTCTTCTTTTCTGACCTAATGTTGTTGATGCCGATCGTTGCTGTTCTGTTAGACAGCTGTTAGACAGGAAGGCCTTTACGTATGCGAAGATCCTCTCCCCACAGTTTGTTGCCGAGAGTTCTGTGAGGACAAATAAGCTTCGCATCTTGGGAATGTGGCTGCAGGAGAAAGGCAAACGGGACCATACCATCCAGCTCTTGGAACACTCCACGAAACAGATATGCAGGATGTTAAGCCGGATTACGAACAAGAGAAAAGGGGTGAAGGAGCGAGATGCATTACGGATCACTTCTGCGCTCATCATACCGAGGATGACGTACGCGCTTCCGTACCTACAACCTAACAAAGGGGAAAAGAACAAAATAGAAACATGCATCAGAAGGGCGTATAAGCAAGCTTTAGGCGTCATGACCTGCGCCTCGACAGAGAAGCTGATGAACATGGGGGTGTACGGCACCTATGAGGAGCACAGCAAAACCATGCTCAGATTTCAAATGGAAAAGACTTAAAAGAACAGCCGCTGGCCGTGCACTACTGGTCAAGCTAGTATACCCAGCAGGAGACGAGGGCGAAGACAAGACTGACATTGACAGCCAAATTAGGAGCACTTTCTTGGTTAAACCAGTGCCCAGAAACATGGACCCGAAGAACCACGAAGGAAGACGGGCGGCGAGATCATTGGAGTTGGACAGGTTCCTAAAGAAGAAACAGATCGTTCTGTATGTTGACGCGTCCAAGTACAGAACGAAGGAAAACGCTAGGGCGGTAGCAGTAGTGAACGCCAATGGGAATATAGTTACTGGTGCATCAGTGCGCACAAGGACAACACAAGCAGCGGAAGAGATCGCCATAGCTCTAGCCCTGACTGAAGCCAATCGGCAGGGACTGAGCTATTGGATAGCGACGGATTCTCAGGCTGCAGCAAGGGCATGCAGAGATGGAAGGATCGGCCGAAAAGCCGCGAGTATCCTCTTCGAACAAAAACAACACAGACATGAATCAAACAACACAAAAATTCAACACACCATCATTTGGGTCCCTGACACTGGGGTTGAGGGAAATCTCATGGCAGACACCGTTGTCCGAGGGTTCACGAACCGGAGGGCGGGTTTGCCGGTCGAACCCTTCAGACCGCCAGAATCTTACGGGGAGGCAATGAAGGCGTTGTTGGGAGCGCGCAAGAGGTAGTCGGCTCCGGCGGATATCCTCGACAGAGAGCAGGCCACCACGCTCAGACGACTACAGACAGCTACCCAAGCAGAGCCATGTATCACAAAATGTGGCCGAACAGATACACGAAAGAGTGCGTGTGGTGTGGGGGCTACGCCATAACGTACCACGCCACCTGGGGCTGCGAAAAAAGCCCTTTACTACCAAAGGTAAATAGCCCTAGTCTAGAGCAGTGGGAGGCCCTCCTGGCTGACTCCGACCCGAGCACACAGCTTATGCTGGTGACGAGGGCCAAGGCAGCGGCGGAGGCCAACGGGATCCTGGACTAGGGAAGACCGACCACTGAAGCTCCACATCTATCTATACCCATCCCCTACTCCCTAACTCTTCTTTTTGAAAAAATAATAAATGTTTTCACTACTACACTACTCCCCGTACAGGAAGGGAGGAAGTGGAAGGGAAAGAAGACAGAGAGGGGTCGTAATGAAGAAAATGAAAATTGTATTTGAGGAAAGGAAATTACACAGTAACTGTCTCGCATACATCGGTGGACACCCGTCATCCATTTGTAGAGGAAGGCAGGAAGTGGGAGTGAAAGAAGGAAGAGAAAAAGGGGCCATAATGAAGAAAACTAAAATTATATTTGAGGAAAGGAAATCACGTACGAACTGTCTCGTATATCTCGGTGGACAGCCGTCATCCGTTTTTAGAGGAAGGCAGGAAGTAGGAGTGAAAGAAGAAATAGAGAGAAAGGCCGTAATGAAGAAAATGAATTTGAGGAGAGGAAATTATGCATTAACAGTGAATCTACGTTCAGAGACGAAAATGAAGGAGGAACTCCCAGCGAAACGCAGCGGCGATAGAATGACTTTGCAATTCGACTCAGCCAGTTCCACTCGGCCAGCTGTAGCTATCGCGTCACTCCAGGTTTAACCAGAGATAAACCACAGCCAATTTTTGTAGCGTGAGCTACACTGGCCGAGGTTGAGCAGTTTCGCGTGGCTCCTGGAGAGCCGTGCTGCGCATGCGCGAGGAGCAATGACGTCACTACGTACAGCTGGCGTGCCTCGCCGCGCGCGCTCGCCTTCCTTTCCTGAAAATGTTCGGAGCGTAAAACGTTGACGACGCCAACGCCAATGAACACAATGAACGCCGACGGTATATGGTTTCAGCGCCGCGTTTCTGGCACAACCTTGTCAATGCCTGCAACCCACATATTCAACACGAGCGGAGGAAGTCGCAATAGCTCTCGCTGCCGCCGATCCAAAATCGAAAACGGTTATCACAGACTCTCGCCGGGCCTGTGAACATTATCTTGCAGGCGAAATATCACCTCTTGCCTCGCAAATTCTAAGACGCGCTCTCGCCGATCCAACTCGCACAAAAGTGATCTGGGCTCCTGGCCACCAGGGTCTACGAGGCAATGAGGCCGCTGATGCGGCCGCCCGAGCGCTCACACACCGGGCTCCTCATCCTAGCTCTCATGGCTCAGAAGCTCATAAACCGCTTCTGCGGTTCCGCGAAATCCTAATTTATTATTGCGACAGCCACCGTCTCTACCCGGCACCTGCCAAGGGGCTGAGTAAGGCGGAGGAGCGAACTCTGCGGCGCCTGCAGACAGGAACCCTTCTCTGTCCTGCAATAGCAAAACACTTCGATCCGAACACAGATGGGCGCTGCCCGCACTGTGGAGAGATCTGCGATATCTTTCACATGGTGTGGGCATGTACTCAAAATCCTCACCTTCCCCCCTCCCCCACCCCCACCCGAGAGGCATGGGAGACTGCCCTCCTCAACTGCTCCACACTGGAGTCCCAAAGGGCTCTGGTCAAGCGGGCGCGAGACGGGGCCTCGTCATGCGGTGTCCCGGACTAAGGATACCGACCATGCAGCAGGGTTTTTTTTTTTTAACCCGCAAGCTCTCTTTGATTAAAGTTTTTCACCACCACCACCACCAACCCACATCTCTCTCTCTCATCACCGTACGTACCTATAAGCACGATTCAGGCGTCCACTGACGCAGGGAGTTATTATGAGCACTTCCTTTCCTTAAAATGATCGGAGTGTAAAACGTTGTCAACGCCAACGCCAATGAACACAACGAACGCCGACTGCCTATGGCTTCAGCGCCGCGTTTCTGGCACAACATTGTCAATGCCAACGCATGCAGCGCAGAGAGAGAGAGAAAACTTTATTACAACAGGAATTTGGGGCACGCCCCAGGGTCCCCGCACGACCCCACTCCACTCAAATGTTTATGTTCCTGAGGTCCATAACACTGGCAGCCCGGCCGGTGGCGATGGTCTGCACGGCCGGGTCCTCCGAGCGCAGCAGGGTCTCCCAATCCTCCCAGGTCTTCAGGTTCTCTAGGTCCCGCGGTGGAGGGTCCGCCGGGCAGAGGGAAAGGATGTGGAGGGAAGAAGCGAAGGGTTCTGGGCATAGGGCGCATGCCGGAGTAGGGAAGGAGGGATGATAGTGGGTTAGGTTAAGGGGCGCGGGGAGAGTGTGTGTCTGTAATCTGCGCCAGAGTGTTGCGTGTCTGTTATCTAGGAAGGGGTGGGGCGGAGGGTAGAGCTGGCGTGAGGCTCTGTATACCTGGGTCAGCTCACTGAATGAGTGCATGCGCTCCTTTGTGAATCCCGCATCCGAGGCCACCTGAGCCCGGTTTAAAGAACCTCGGGTTAAAAGGTTGGCGGCCTCGTTTCCGGGATTCCCAGAGTGCGCAGGCACCCATATCAGCTCCACTTGGCGGGGCGGGGGTGCATCGGGCGAGTCCAGTATGCCAAAAGCAGGGACATGGATTCGGCCTCGAGCAAAATTTAGAATCGCAGTTTTTGAATCACTGAAAATGTACCGGGCTTCCGTGCGGGTGATTGCGAGTGCAATGGCGGCTTCCTCTGCAGCCTCTGGGGAGGTGTTGGGAGGGAGAGGTAGTGTGATGAGGGCAGATAAAGAGGAGTCCACCGCAGCTGCTGTCGCTTCATCACCCGTGCAGGCAGCGTCCACCCATACGGCGTCCGGCTCGGAGCCGTACGCTCGATGGAGTGCCTTCGCACGGGCTCTGCGGCGCTGCTCATGGTGGGACGGGTGCATGTTCCTCGGGAGCGGCCTGATGAGGAGAGAGAGAGATAACTTTTATTTTTCAGCTCAAGTCCGAGCCTTCTGCCTGATGAGGAGCTCCTGGTGAAGGGATACACCTGTCACTACCGCCACTTACAGCCCGGTTGAGGTCTGCACTCTTCCAAGAGGGCAGCTATGCGCCTGCCGTCTGGTTCAGGTGTCCACTTAGATGTGGACACCTCGCTCTCACCTCACTCTACGTATATCTTTGCATTGCAGAGCTAAGCCACTGCCAATTTTTATTGCGAAAGCAATGCTACGCTAGGTTTCGAGCCTTCAGCGTGGTCCCGGCGCTAGTCACGTTTGACCTTTAGACGGCCTCCAGTTTGATGACGCGTGGAGGCGCTCGCGTCTGTGACGTCATACCGAGGTGAAATTGAGCTACCAAGTCGGTTCGCCGGCGCGGTCCCAGTGGTAGCCACGGAGCGCCGCAGATCCCAGGCTGTAAGAGAGGGGACTGCGTTCATTTCGAGGAAAGGAAAGGCGTCTTACCAACTCTGTGGTTTATTGGACACCTCAATAGCACTTTAAGCCAATTCCGGCGTTCATTGATGCGCTCTGACATAGACAGCGTTGTAGATTGCGTTGATTTGGAGCAAAGGAAAGGCGCCGTACGAACTCTGAGGTTTAATGGACACCTCAATAACACTTTAAGCTAATTCCGGCGTACCGTGCCGCACTCAGGCTTTCGCCTTTCCCTACTTTAGTGCTCGTAATTTGCTTTTGCAACCTTCCGGGCTTAACGAAGCTAAGCCTCTGCCAATTTTTTTTTTGAAACACGATTGTCCTTCGGAATTAATGCAAACTGACGATATACCAGGGCCTAAAATATCGACGGACACACTTTCGTTCAGCCTAAACACAGATGATGATGATGAAAACTTTATTTATAACAAGGGAGTTTTGGACACGTCGGTCCTTGGGCCCCCGCACGGCCCCACTGCACTCAAACGTTCATGTCCCGGAGGCTCATGACTCTGGCAGCCCGGCCGGTGGCGATGGCTTGCTTGGCCGGGTCCTCGGAGCGCAGTAGGGTCTCCCAAGCCTCCCATGAGGTAAGGTGCTCCAGGCCCCGCGGGGGAGGATCCGCCGGGCAGAGGAAAAGAATATGGTCGAGGGTGGCTTTGGGGTGGTGGCAGAGGGTACAGGAAGGGTTCGTGTGGACTGGGCGATATCGCGAGCGTATATAAGGGGAGGGCAAAGTGCGTGTTTGGAGCCGCCTCCAAAGTGTCTGATGGTAATTGTCGAGGGAAGGATGAGGTGGGGGGTAGAGCCGACGCTCGGCTTTGTAGGCCTGCGTCATTTCACTGAATGAGTGCATGCGCTCCCGCGAGAACCCCAGGTCGGAGGCCGCCGGTGCCCGGTTGAGAGAAGCTCGGGCGAAAGCGTTGGCGGCCTCGTTTCCGGGATTCCCGGAGTGGGCAGGCACCCATATCAGCTCCACATGGCGGGGCGGGTGCGCGGCGAGGGAGTCCAGTATGCGAAATGCAGGGACGTGAACTCTCCCGCGAGCAAAATTTAGTATGGCAGTTTTGGAATCTGACAGTATATATCGCGCCTCCGTGCGGGTGATGGCCAGGGCAATGGCGGCCTCTTCGGCCTCCTCCGAAGTGGCAGTAGGGGTTATGTGAAGTGTGGCAATGGGTTGGAGGGAGGGGTTCGTGATGGCGACAACCGCGTCCTCGCCCGTGCATGCGGCATCCACCCAAACGGCATACGGTTCCGTGCCATAGTATTTGTGGAGTGCCCGTGCGCGAGCTCTGCGGCGGGGTTCGTGGTAGGTGGGATGCATGTTTTTGGGGGGAGGTTTAATAAATAAATCGCGGTGAATGAGGCGGGGTACCTGGAGCTGTGTGGGATCGGTAACTGGTAGGCGTATACCGAGGGTGTGTAGGATGTGTCTCCCGGTGGTGGTTCTCGCGAGACGTATGTATTGTGTCTGTCGGTGGGCCTCAATAAGCTCCCCTATCGTATTGTGCAGGCCTAGTTGAAAGAGTTTTTCGGTTGAGGTATTTTGGGGTAGGTGTAATGCTGTCTTAAATGCTGTTCGAATCATGGCATCCAGGGTGGAGATTTCCCTAGCCTGGAGTTTCAGGTAGGGGAGCGTGAAGATAAAGCGGCTGAGGACGAAGGCATGAATGAGACGACATAGGTCATAGTCCTTCATGCCCAGTGGTGTGCAGAAACGCGGCGGATTAGGTGTGATATCGACACAGTTGTCTGCTTGAGTTTCTGTATGGTGAGTGTTTTTCCCGTTGTTCTGGATGTGGAGGCCAAGTACCCGGAGAGTGTTTACCTCCGGGATGGGCCGGTTTTCCAGTGTCACGGTGATGGGGGCTGTGGGACAGTTTCGTGTTGTTTGGCGGATTATGAGGAGCTCCGACTTCTCCGGTGAGCAGGAGAGTCCGATACTCCGCGCATGCGTTTGGGTGAGGATAGCCGCGGACTGTAGGGTGTTCTCTATGTCTCCATCACTGCCATGGCTTTGCAATAAAGCCAGCAGTCTTCTGTAAATAAATAAAATAAATGGGTGGTCCATAGCGTGATATCATCGGCATAGAGTGTATGCCGAAGGTGAGGGATGGTTTGTAGCTTGTGGGCAAGGGGAATGAGAGTGACATTGAAGAGGAAAGGGGAGAGGACGGACCCCTGGGGGGTTCCGACCCCACTAAGGGTGTATGGGGGGGAGATGTGGGGACCGAAGTGAATTTCGGCCGTGCGGTTAGTAAGGAATGTTTGAATATAGGTGTACATACGTTCACCTATGTTCAAGGGGGAGAGAGCCGCCATGATCGCTTGATGGTCCAGGCGATCAAAGGCCTTGGAGAGATCCAAGGCTAAGACAGCTTTTGTGTGACCCGGAATGAGAGGGTCGAAAATGTCCTGCGTGAGTTGGAGCATGGCGTCCTGTGCTGACAGATGGGGACGGAAGCCCACCATGCTGTGCGGGTAGAGGTCTTGCTCCGCCATGTGTTGGGTGAGTCGAGCGAGTGCGACGTGTTCGAAAAGCTTGCCTAGGCATGAGGTTAGTGAAATGGGACGGAGATTTGAGGGTGTAAGTGGTTTGTGGGGCTTTGGTATGAATATGATTTTGGCATGACGCCATGATTGGGGAAGAGTGCCCTCCTGCCAGCATTTGTTGAAGTACTCCGTGAGCTGGGCGATCGATTGATCGTCCAAATTGCGGAGCATGGCATTAGAGATCCGGTCAACTCCTGAGAGAATTTATTGTGTACAAACAGAACGATACAGAACACAATAAATACATATGAACACTAGGGAGCCGGCTCCGTACAATGGGACAAAAAAATTTGGCAGAGGCTTAGCTTGGTTAAGCCCGGTAAGTTGCGAAAGCAATAGCCCTGGCTGCGCCTGGTTTGGCTAGTGAAGTGTCTTGGTAGTGCTCTTAGTAAAGCTTATGTTTATGAAAGTTTTGCCCCCCCCCCCCTCCCCCTATGCTGGGAGATTTATGCGTGCCTCGGCCGCCAAAACGAGCGGCTGGCCCCAACGGATGATTGTCTAGAAGCTTCCCTCTTCTTTCATTCCCACTTCCTCCCTTCCTGTACGGTGCGGTTCGTTGGTCTGCCGAGATGACAGAGAATTTCCTTTCCTCAAAAAGCGTTGCGTTCAAAGGGCAAGGCATCGCGCCGAACGGGTGGTGGCGTTCCTCCCTTCCTGTGGTTCGGGTGTCCGCCGAGATGACAGAGAATTACTGCGGCATGCCTTGATCTTTGAACGCACCGCTTTTTGAGGAAAGAAAATGGCGCAGTAATTCTCTGTCATCTCGGTGGACACCCGAACCGACAGCTAAGCGCGCCGCGCGCGGCAGGAGCAAGGTTAGGTCGCGCTTGGTAGCTGCAGCCTCGCTACGCGACGGCGCAAGTTGGAGCCCCGCTCTTGCAGCTGTGACGTCAGACCGCTAAGCGCGCCGCGCGTGGCAGGAGCAGGAGTTAGGCCGCGCTTGGTAGCTGCGGCCTCGCTACGCGACGGCGCGAGTTGAGCCCCTGGTTTTTGCGGCAGATGGCATGACGTCACTGCAGGGGGTCATGCTAAAGGTCATTGGTAGCTACCGGCCTCGCTACGCGACGGGCTGAAAGTGCAACTAGTATTGCTTTCGCAATAAAAAGGTACTTTTTAAGCCCGTACCTCACAGATGAAAGCAAATCGCCCTTGTTCGGCGGGAACATTGCCCACTACAAAAAGAAAGCCATTAAAAGGCACAGCCTAAACAACAAGGTAGCACACAAAGAGAAGTTTATTGTGTACCGTCAGAGCACCCCGCCCCCCACTTGAAAGGGGTTGATACAAAAGCACTGATAAAAACTGCAAGACACAGATAGGTACTGCAGATACACAAATCTGGCCTGTACACTGTACACAATACACTATATCTGCCCTGTACACAATATGCAGGGTAGCACGCAAAGGCTAACAACAACGCACAGCTGCTAAAAACAAAACAAAAAACGGAATGCAGCACTTAAAGGCGCAGTTCATGCGGCCTTACACAAACTTCAACAAACTAACACATCAAAAGGCACTGAAATGAGGCTAATATTGCAAGGCTGTCACTCCCAGCCTGCCTCCCCGCACAACAAAGAAGCGCGTGTGCCAGCGCTGCAGAAAGAGCGTTTCTCCATCCGGGTCCAATCGGTCAGACAGAAATGTCCGCAGGAGGAGGCGCAGATTCTGCAGCGCCGGGTACATTGCCCTGGCAGGCCGCCTGCGGGCAACACTCTACCGGACTGGTTTAATATCGCCACATTTTGGAAGAACAAACTGGTATAAGGTTTCTTTTTTCCGTCGCTCCGTCGCTGACCGGGAACTGTTTACACTAGGGTGAAATTGACGCCACCATTGCGTAGCGCTTGAGCTCCTGAATTGTGCTACGCCTCGTAGCTCTGTATAAATCGCAAGTTTTTATTGAGCAGCAGGCCACTTGTAAGTATCAAGGTATTATTCGCTGTGAGTTAGTTACAAGTTGTATGTGCCGTTTATGTTGGGAATTCCACGATATTTTAAATAATTTTCTTTGTTTTTTTTTAATTTCTGAGTAAGTGCCCATCCTGCTTGGCCATTTTCGCGGTATGTCCAGAAAAATAAAAATAAATAAATGTACAATGATTGAGCATCTGCTGGGTCCAAACCATCCTAAAAGACTGCTGCTTGTCTGTAGCAGCTGAACAGCGATTGTTTCACCTAGAACTGGATGGCGTGGATAGGACGCTCGCGCGAACGCTCCTCGCTTCACCCATGCCCACCGCTGAATTCAGCGACGGTCAACACCGCTCTTGTCTGGATTTCGTCTTTGAAGCTCGGATAACGCCGTCGGACGCATCGGCAAGTCCTGGTTTGAACCAGGACGGCGTCGGTACGCAAAAGGTAGGCTGGGCAGATAAAGCCTCCCAGAAATCTAACTCCAACACCTCTGAGCTTGCAGACCTGAAAGTGCTGGTAGGGAAATTACTTCGTGAGGTCGAGGACCTAAAGAAAGAAAATGCCGCTCTAAAACAGCAACAAATGCAGACTGGGTCACTGCCTACGACCGGTGGCGCCAATAACCCTACCCCCTCT
The DNA here is from genome assembly GCF_055824585.1 of Amblyomma mixtum. Lineage (NCBI taxonomy): Eukaryota > Metazoa > Arthropoda > Arachnida > Ixodida > Ixodidae > Amblyomma > Amblyomma mixtum. Next base: position 170,596,530 of record NC_143016.1, read on the forward strand.
ACCTCTGCCGGAGTGGACGTGCATGTTGAATCAGCGCGGGCACCCCCGCCTAAGCGAAAAGCAGGCGGTTTCTTCTCCGAAGAACAAAGACTAGCCGACAGCATTAAAAAAATTGAAGAAGCGCAAACGATGACTTCCATCATGGAAGAATTATGCAGTGACCGGCAGGAATTACTTAATTTAGGCAGCTGGCAGCCGGGAGCAGAGAGCAGGCTCCTTCACCTCAAAGTTCGCAAATCCGCTTCTTCTGAAGCGGTATCGGACTAGCATCAATATGGCGCCACAGCCAAACTACACCATCTGGCAGTGGAACTGCTGCCGAGGATTTAGCCGCAAACGAGCTGTACTCCAACAATTCCTCCACAATAGGGACGGACCGGATTTAATCGCACTACAAGAAACACAAACCAATAGCAAGCTAGCTGGATATCAATCTTTTTCATCGGGGGGTCAAACGCTTGGAGTCACGACTCTTGTCAAACGAAATATTACGGTTGTCCAGCACGATACCCCAGTCACAAATGTCACACACGTGCTAGTTGAATTAATTCCGCCTAGGCAACCCGACCACAGTCTGTTTGTGCTGAATGTCTATAGCAGCCCAAAGTTACGGAAAGCAAGCTTTGGCCCGCTCTTTCAGGCGACCCTGAAACTTGCAGGCAATCACCCCGTCATTTTCACGGGAGACTTTAATGCCCAACACCCGGCTTGGGGGTATGCACAGGAGGACATTAAAGGTCGAAAATTGTGGCTCACCGCACAACAGTGTGGGTTGACTCTTCTTACAGACCCAGTAGTCCCCACCCGCTACGGTAACAGTCTTTCCAGGGATACGTCTTCCGATCTGACTTTTAAATTCGGGCACTCCGACATGGATAAACACTCAACAAAATTTTGGCAGCGATCACTACGTATTGGAAATAGTGGCCTCAACTGGCCCCAAACGTCGTAGGGCTCGAGCCCCCACCCTTGTGGATTGGGACACGTTCCGCGCTAAAAGAGCCGCCCGAGAAGCTGATACCCCCGAAATACTAGACATAGACGTCTGGGCAGAGGATCTTTGTAAAGATGCCAAGGCAGCCACCCGTACGTTAGAGCACGCTGACCACCTGGAGATTGCTGATAGCCGGCTTCTTCACCTATGGGAGGCAAAGAGAGGACTCGAGAACCGACTCAAACGATGGCGGTGGAACCGCAATCTGCGCAGAAGAATAGCTAGGCTAAACAAGGAGATCGAGGATCATGCAGCTAAACTTACTCAGCAAAACTGGGAGGCCATATGCAACCACATGGATCGCAATATGGGAGCCTCTATGACTTGGAACTTGCTCCGTCATCTGCTTGACCCTACAGAGGCAGAACCTGCAAAAGCTTGTGCATACATACGCAGGCACACCAGAAGACCTTTTCCTTGAACTTAAAGACAGATATATTGGCAATGCTTCTATCCAAGCTTTCCCAGATTATGCTGGTCCGGAAAACACGCAGCTCGACTCCCCCATTACTGTGGATGAGTTTAGGGCAGAGATTGTCAGGCTAAACTGCAAATTCGCCTCTGGCCCAGATGCAGTATCCAACAAGATCCTCCGCAACTTGGATGAAGAGTCGCTACAATAACTAGCTGAGTATATGCAAAAATGCTGGTCGGAGGGGTCAATCCCACAAATATGGAAAACGGCAGAAATCATTCTCATTCCAAAACCAGGGAAGACACTCGGCCTTAAGAACCTCAGGCCAATTTCGCTCACGTTTTGTGTAGGTAAGCTCATGGAGCACGTAGTTCATACCCGTCTCAGCCGGTTTATGGAGGAGAACGAGATGTACCCCCCACCATGATTGGATTTCGACCAAAACTTTCTACGCAGGATGTAATGCTTTAGCTCAAACATCACATTAATGAGGTAAAAACGCGGGACACCAGAATAATTCTTGGAATCGACCTGGAAAAGGCCTTTGACAATGTCAGACATGATGCGATCTTAGAGAACCTTCATGAACTCGGGGTGGGAGCCCGCACCTTCAACTATATCCGCGACTTTCTATCAGGTAGAAAGGCGCATTTTCAAGTAGGAGGTCTCCACTCGCATGACTTCCCCCTCGGCAACAAGGGCACCCCTCAGGAATCGGTCCTGTCACCCTTTCTCTTCGACTTTGCGATGCTGAAACTTCCATACCAATTAGCACAGGTCACGCAACTCCACAAAAGCCTCTATGCTGACGTATCACCTTGTGGACCGCCGAGGGCAGTGATGCCGAAATCTAGGAGAGACTCCAGCGTGCCATTGATATCGTGGGGAACTATGTAGACCCCAGGGGGCTGCTGTGCTCTCCAGCCAAATCTGAATTTCTCATATTCCGCAAAATCAGATCACCTGCGCAACCCCCACCGGCCATCGAACGCAGTATTCGTGGAGTCCCCATTCCTCGAGTACTTAAAATAAAATCTTGGGCCTAATTCTACAAGAACACGGCTTCAATGGTGACGTAATTCAGAAGCTTCAGGGAACCTCGCAGCAAATTATGCGACTCATTCGCCAAATTAGTAACCGCCACTCGGGCTTGAGGAAAAGCGACATTCTCCGTTTAGTACAAGCCTTTGTGATCAGCCGCATAGCTTACATATGCCCTTACCTACATCTCAAGTCAGGTGAAAAAGAGAAAGTGGAGGCCATAATCAGAAAATGCGTCAAACAGGCAGTTGGGCTACCCATGCACACAGCGACTGAGAAAGTGTTAGGTATCGGTCTTCATAACACCCTAAGTGAGATTATTGAAGCGGTAACCGTCTCGCAGTAAGAACGACTATCGGCCACACCAACTGGCAGACACATTCTGTTCACACTAGGCCTAACATACGAACGACAAGGTGGACCAACAACTGACCTTTCCAGACATATACGCCAGCTTCTGGTCATTCCTCCGCTACCTCGGAACATGCACCCAGATTTCCACTCTGAGCGTCGTGCAGAGAGAGCCAAATCATTAGGCAAACGCTTTCTTAATGATACCGCTGTGGTATATGTAGATGCAGCAGATTCTTACGCTGATAAGATGGTAGCTGTGGTCACCACGGAACGTGATACACTCATAACTTGGGGTACTATACGCACTCAGCACACACATGTTGGAGAAGAAACAGCCATTGCTCTAGCCATTGCGGGATCCTCGGCAGAAACCATTGTCAGCGACTCAAAATTGGCAATACGTAACTACACGTTTGGAAGAATCTCCCCACAAGCGGCACGGATTCTGCTAAATTATCAGCCCACTCGGCGCATTCGCCTAATCTGGGCGCCTGCTCATGCCTCCCTTGCTGGTAATGAGGCGGCTCATAACCTAGCTCGAGAACTGTCCCGCCGAGCTGGGTCGCGCAGCCCACCCGCCCTACACTGTAAACAAAAATATACCCAAAAGGGAGTAAAAATGCTGGCGGCCACCCTTTTTACTCCGTTTGTGAAAACATTTACTCCATGAGTGGGGAGTAAAAAGGTGGACTGTCCTCTATTTTATTCCCATTAGAGAATAATGGAGTTATAATGAGGAATTACCGGCATTTACTCCAGTATAGAAAGGGGGTTATTGTGCGAAATACTCCACCAGTGTCGAAATGGAGTAAAAAACACCATTTTGAGCAATCCGCCCCGCCACCTAGCCTCTCGTCTGCTTCTGGTCAGTCGTCTGATAATGGCGGTGAGTGAAGACCGCTTGGTTACCATCGTCGCTGGATCTCCGTTCACTTCTGCTCCTTCACGGGCGCCTACCGCGGTACAAGATATCGGCTTGGCGCCGTTTTCCGCTACAGTACGGTACATAATTGAATTGCTCCTGTGAAGCCTTCAGTGCTCTAACCGTACCTGACTTTCCTTTGTTTGTGTCGCCACCCCGTTACAGTCCCCGCTTAGGCCTAATTCTCACAGGCTTTTTTCAGTGTGGTCCTCGCAATGCATTGGAGAAGATTATGTGTTTCATGAACATGGAACTATGATAGAACATAGTGTCAACCCTGAGCTCTTGATTGAGCTCATGAGGCTACATTTTTCCTCAGTCATATTGAAAAGCCAAGCCTTAATGAAGTGAATATGGAAGCAAACACTGCCATTCTAAACTACCATCAGGGGTGTTTTCAACTTTTCTGGTCTGGTTTTTAGTCAAATATAGTGTGGTGCACGACCGTGAAAACTACCCAGCGACTCCTTCTCAGTTTTGAACTATTGATTATAATGTTACATCCCTTTATCTACAAACACGGCCAACCAAACGAGCTCGTACAGCAAAGGGAGACGACAAACAGACGACTCCTGTCCAAATCCCCAATTATGTAGCTTCTATTCGGAAGGACTCTACTCAGACAAATGCAAAAATTGTGATAGCAAAGCCGATCTAAATCATATGATCTGGAACTGCCCTCAGTCCCTACCCGCGAGTCACTTCATTACCGACTCTGCTCATTGGAAGGCTCTATTGCTCAGCCCCGACCCGGGGACACAGATCAAGCTACTCCAGCTGGCTGAAGACGCCGCCGCTGCCCAAGGTATAGCGGCCGCCGTTTAAGCGGGGGGCGACTTCGTGTCGGTCCTATACATCCGCTGAAAATAAAGTTTCAACACCACCACCACCACCTAGAACGGTTGCGGTCTGCTTGTTTTCGTTCCTTGGCATGCTACAATTTCGACATATCGAGAGTGGTTCACATGGTTTCAGGAGGTACACCGTCTTCGAAGTCACACGGAAACTGTGCGCGGAGGCTGTGGACACCTATGTGGACTCCTTAGAACATGGGCCACAGCTCGCCGATTCGAGGAAGGCGTTTTTTAACATTCTCTACACGCTGATGGGAGCGTCTGTCTACGGTACAAAGTAAGAACCATCGTTTTTTCAACGTTGTATCATAGAGCCATATATATACATTTCTTAACCAACACCCCTCCCGCCGGTGGCTCAGTGGCGATAATGCCCGGCTGATGATCCGAAAGACGCTGGTTCGATCCCGGCGGCGGAAGGCGGATTTCATTAGAAGTGGTGGTGGTGGTGAAAAACTTTAATACTCAAAGAGAGTTTGAGGGTATTATACCCTGTTGCATGGTCTGCATCCTTAGTCCGGGACACCGCACGACGAGGCCCCGTCTCGCGCCCGCTTTACTAGAGCCCTTTGGTACTCCAGAGTGGAACAGTTGAGGAGGGCAGTCTCCCATGCCTCTCGGGTGGGGGTGGGGGAAGGGGGAAGGTGAGGATTCTGAGTACATGCCCACACCATGTGAAAGATATCGCAGATCTCTCCGCAGTGCGGACAGCGCCCATCTGTGTTCGGACCGAAGTGTTTTGCTATGGCAGGACAGAGAAGAGTTGCTGTGTGCAGGCGCCGCAGAGTTCGCTCCTCCGCCTTACTCAGCTCCTTGGCAGATGCCGGGTAGAGGCTGTGGCTGTCGCAATAATGAGTTAGGATTTCGCGGAACCGTAGAAGCGGTTTATGAGCTTCTGAGCCAGGAAAGCTAGGATGAGGAGCCCGGAGTGTGAGCGCTCGGGCGGCCGCATAAGCGGCCTCATTGCCTCGTTCCTACGTACTGCGCGATGTTAGTGCACATGAAAGAGCTTCAGCTGCACGACATTGCCCTCAGCCATCCAGTGCGGCGTCACTCATAGCCTTAGTTGCTTTGGGACGTCAAAGCCCAATGAACAAAAAAAACTTTGTTAACAAACTTGCTATCATACGCTTAAGAGAGATGTTTGCGAAAAATTGATTTTCATAAAGTGATGGCTACAGCTGATCAACGTAATAGATGATTACTCATGTAAACGAGCGTTAAATACCTTATGGTATCTAGATCGTTAGTTTGGCGACAAGTATTCCAAGTCTCCGTAACCTCCAATTTGTTAACAAAATTATGCTACTAACTGAGCGCACGAATTGTTTTGCATTTTTGAGTGACCAAGGTTGTTTAAAAAAAAACAGTGGCGCCCAGAGATCCACAAGGAGGATAGAAGGTTACGTTTGGCATACATGGTACTGAAACAGATAAGGGCGAACATTGTTATGGACACGTCGTGACTACAGACGCCGATCACAACAAAATTCCCAGCCCAGTAGGTCGGGACTGACGTGTGGATGGCAGGTGTATTAAAGTTATTTACAACAGCTTAAATTTTGCCCTCATAATAAACGTTTGCGACATTTGTGCCCTTCTCATACACATATATGTGGCTGACCGCAGCCGGCTACCAGAGAGCTTGACATTACATAAAAAAAGTGCAATGATATACTGAAAGATTACAGAGGTAATGCTAAGAGGTAGAAAGGAGACACAGAGTACTACCCAAGCGGTGTCTTCTAAAGTGGGAGGTGTTAACGAGACTTTATATGAAATCAGGAGGAAATTGACATGGAGAAATGTACTGAACTGGCACCTGACATTGATGTCCTGCTGGGGTAACAGAGTACGCAGTGAGGGGAGGGAAGCAAAATTGTGGCCGCCAGATATTCCCATAGGTTGACGAAACTAGAAAATTTACGAGAATAGAGCAATTGCACTTAGTGGAGTACTTGTACAGTTCGCGATTAGTGGAAGGGGCTTTCTTCCGACAGCAGATATGGCCTTTGTTATTGTTGACAAACCTGTGGCTGTTTCAGTTCCGGAAAAGATGAAAAATGTACGTTTTGTAGTTCCGAATCGTGGCGTGCGTTGGCTCACTTCTCTCCTTCGCACCTCGCTCTCTTACGGGGGTACATAGAATTATGCTTAGCAGGAACAGCTGCTGATTGCGGTTACACAGAATCCTGCGTCGTCCGCGGTCGGAAGGAGGCTTCGTGCTGCTTCAAGTCCATCAGAGGAGCATGAGCGTGGCTTACCACAAGAGCGCATGTAAGGAAAGAGGCAGTTGATGCGAAGTGCTTAGAGAAGGAAGCATACAGCAGCAGCGTCATTAGGTGACCTGACGTACGATGACAATAAACGCGCCTACATTGTTTCGTCCTAATGTAAGCGGCACCCACACAATTCGGCGATATTTACAGGGCTCGTCAAAAGTTCCCAGGCCACATGGTCTGATTTAGAGGATACGATCGCGCACACACGGAACCTAGGTGACTGCCACAGCCCCCAGGTGTGAGGATGAAAGCCTTCTCACCATCCGGGTTGTCAGCTTCGGGGTGGAACAAATGCACGCACTGTATTCCCAAAAAGCAGATTTTGTGGCGTGAGAAGTTTTGCAAGGGTGGAAGAGCGGGCTAGTTGGTAGTTCATCTTGAGGAAAAACACAGCTCACTCCTAAGACACGGACAAAGAAAGGCAAGACGATGCAGCGCTGACTTCAACTGGTTATTTTATTGTGGAGCAGCATATATATATATATATATATATATATATATATATATATATATAAGTTCGAAAAGTGGGCGGGAAGACATGAGTAAAATCTGCTGTGTTTGCACGCGACCGAAAGATAACAAACTACAATTCAAAACAACATGAGGGCAAGGGTGACCCTTGGAGGCAACAAAAAATGAAAACTAGACAAGATAAAAAGACAAGTGGAGGGGCGATTAAACGGATCACGCTTAAAAGGATGACGCTTAAAAGGATGACGCAAGCAGGCAGTACAAGAGACAAAAAACACTAGGAGATGACAACAAGTGAACAAAATGCACTAAAAGGCCAAAAAGACAATAAAAAAATTTTTAAAACCGATAAAAGAACCAAAAGGGACGTTAAAAGCAGAAGACAGAAAACAACCTTGTCCAAAAGGTAAAAAAGGCTAAAAGAGAAGTTTTGACCGGCCCTGTAAGCATTAATCAAATCCACCGTGCTCGGCGCCTCCATTCCTAATTTCGCACTTCGCCATAGGGTTTCTGGCCCAGCAAGATCCGGTATCTGTACGACGTCTGGGGCATTGAAGGTTTCTCAGTGAGGTTTTGGTCAAATGTTTAGGGGCATCCCCCAAGGTGAAGTAGATTTGTAATAAGGGAGTAATTACTCATTGGCATCCACCCGAGCGCAGCCATACGGCTACAAAAGAAAGCTATAGAGCTTTCTCAGAAACTTCGTAGTTAAAGAAAAATTCGTCCTGGTCCGGGGTTCAAATCCGGGACCACCGCTTCACCGGAGCAGTCGCTCTACCAATCGGGACGGCAAGCTTATGGTAGGGCGAGAGCGAATTGATCAATAACTCGAAGTGGGAACAGTGTTGGTCAACAGTGAGGTTTTGCACTACTCAAAATTTTTACTTTTTCTAGGCCGGCACGTCATCACAGCGACCGATGAGCTTGATATCAATTCGATGTAAGGAGGCAGAGCGAGACAGGCTCGCGCTCACAGGCGCCAATCAGCGAGCACCCTCCTCCCAGCGGGTGCACGCCTTCCCTTTTCCTTCCACCACTCTACTGGCGCCAAATGGACCACGATGAGATCTCTGAAAATTAGGTGCTAAAAGCTGCCGCTGAAAAATGGCTGATCGCTAGAAAAGAATGTGCTTGTACATGCACTTCGCTAGGAACAGTCAACTTCGCCGTTTCATTTACTTCGGCGGCGCTGTAGGTACGCAGACCTTATAGAATATCTACATTACCCTTTATGGTCACCCGCAACGTCAAATATCGCTAATATTACCATCGGCTGTCTGACGGTCGCGCAGTGACGCCACAGCTACCGGTAAGGGGCGCCTTATTCGATAGCTTGGAAGTAGTCTCATTTTTTGCGCTAGTTGAATTGAATTTCACGTGTGAGGTACTTATATGCTGTATATTTTGTTTTGAGAAGAAAGCAGGCCTATTGTAGAAAAGGTTTATGCCTCGTTTGCATCGGTTTGCCGCAGAATCAATGTATCAAATGCAGTTAGCGGAAACAAAGAATAGACACAAAAGAAAACATTCGACAGAAGTCTGTCTGGTTGGGAAATTTAATGTTAGGAGAAGGTAAGTGACGCCAACCAAGTAAAATACAGGAAAAACACGACGTTTCGGGACCGGCTCGGCCCCTTCTTCACGGTGTGACTACGGGCGAGCGCAGCTTGGCTTTTTAAGCCCCTGTGTGGAGGACCTGCGGGTCAATGGCCGCAGCCCATGGACGTAGGATGAGGGGAGAGTCCCCAGGGAACGATTAACATTCTCTCGTGTTTGCTGTATGTGCCACGACTCGAGTAGAAGCCTCCTGCGTGGGTTAGCTTCCGTTTCCAATACAATGGTGCTGTCGAAGTCAATTGGGTGGTCACACCCTTCACAGTGTTCGGCCACGGCGCTGCGTTGACGATTCATGTGACGGACGTCCGCTTTGTGTTGGTTCATCCTTTCCGCGAAGTTCTTCGTTTCCCCTATGTACGACGCCGGGCAGACGGAACACGGAATTTTGTACACGACGCCCTGGGCCTTTTCTCTGGGCTGCCGGTTTTTTGGGCGGGGGAGAAGGCGACCGATAGTGCTGGTCGGTTTGTGCGTTGTCAGCACCCCTTCTTTTCCGAGAATGCGACCGAGCGTCTCGCTCACGCCTCTCACGTAGGGGATGCAAACACGTTTCCGCTTCTGGCATGCGTCTGAGGAAATAATAGACCGGATTTTGTTTTGCAAGAAAGGCAAAACAAAATCCGGTCTATTATTTCCTCAGACGCATGCCAGAAGCGGAAACGTGTTTGCATCCCCTACGTGAGAGGCGTGAGCGAGACGCTCGGTCGCATTCTCGGAAAAGAAGGGGTGCTGACAACGCACAAACCGACCAGCACTATCGGTCGCCTTCTCCCCCGCCCAAAAAACCGGCAGCCCAGAGAAAAGGCCCAGGGCGTCGTGTACAAAATTCCGTGTTCCGTCTGCCCGGCGTCGTACATAGGGGAAACGAAGAACTTCGCGGAAAGGATGAACCAACACAAAGCGGACGTCCGTCACATGAATCGTCAACGCAGCGCCGTGGCCGAACACTGTGAAGGGTGTGACCACCCAATTGACTTCGACAGCACCATTGTATTGGAAACGGAAGCTAACCCACGCAGGAGGCTTCTACTCGAGTCGTGGCACATACAGCAAACACGAGAGAATGTTAATCGTTCCCTGGGGACTCTCCCCTCATCCTACGTCCATGGGCTGCGGCCATTGACCCGCAGGTCCTCCACACAGGGGCTTAAAAAGCCAAGCTGCGCTCGCCCGTAGTCACACCGTGAAGAAGGGGCCGAGCCGGTCCCGAAACGTCGTGTTTTTCCTGTATTTTACTTGGTTGGCGTCACTTACCTTCTCCTAACATTAAAGAATAGACAGCCTCCGAGACAGCCGAACGGTGGCTTCCAGCTCTTTTGTGGATAATATAAGCTTTTGCAAGTAGTCAGCCTTCTGGTGCTCAGACAGTGAAGTGCGTAGCCGTTTTGAATTATTGACAAAAAATGGCAGTGGCTTAACTACGCTAGGCCATGATATACTTAGCGAAAGCAGTTTCATGTAATGACATTTCGGTAGCGACGTCGCATTTCAACTGGCGAAGCGAGGGGAGGAGAGCGCAGCGACGAGGCAAGCGGTGTGACGTCATGCCAAACGGCGGCAGCGGCTCCGCGGCAGTTCTGTGCCGACGGACAGAGAAGAGGATCGAGTCCCTCTACCGCGAGTATACAGGTATCTTGCTCAGGCATCCTTTATTAGCTTGGCAATCAAAGTTAAACCATTAGCTTGGCCCCAGTTTACCTTCTTTTGGCTCTCCTCACTGAACCCTGGCCTACCCCCCGTCGTGGGTATGTGCCATGCCACCAAGGCAACAACAACAACATCAAGAACAGGTATCTTCCGTAGGCTGTTGATCAAGGCTGAAGCCACTTACGTTCCAGGTATGGTATGGTATGGAATGGTTTATTAGCGAAACACGCACTTTTTTGGCTGCCGACAGGGCTTGAGAGCCACAGCTCTCTAGGCAAAGTTCAGAAAATCTTGACCAACCATCCGGTCGGTGTATGGACTACTGAATTCTCCCCGTTCAAAGATTTCTCTGTCTTTCTAATCGGCTGAAGTACTATCGACCCCATTGAGCTTTGCCATGCAGGTTAAAGTTGTCAGAGCGGGATAACAATGGGGTAGTAGCTGGCAACCGACACCACGACGACGCCTCGCAGTTCGGGCGTTATTGAGAAGCATAATCCTACATTTAGTTTTGATTACTTCCGCTGGGAACGGTTAGAACTGGATATGGTATGCATATAGAAGGGCTGATGTACTGATGCCTAGTGGTGAACCCTGCGTGCGAAAATGGTTCTAGGTGGAGTTCGAATGGAACGACTAGCATACGCTACACGGTCGCACCGTATATTGCCGTAAGCTGTCACCACCCGGTAGCACCCTGTGGAGCAATATTCGGGAAGAAACTTATAGGCGCATGAAACGTGATGGCACTAAACCGACTTCTTTTTTGTATTATAGCATGAAAAGTAGGGACGAACAGACCTTGCACGAACACGGCACTTGCAAGACTGTATACGGTGGTTTTCCCGCGAGTCTGTTGCGGCTCAGAGATACAGAGAGAAATAACTTTATTGGAACCCGTCAGAGAATCTGACGTAGAGTCACGTGAAGATTTCGGCGACCCACCGTAGTCGTCGTCAAATTTGAAGCCAACAAAATGTTCTCTTGCTTTCGAAGTTCCTCAGTATCTGTACGTGTGACTATGCCGTCGTTCAAACAGATCATTTTTTATTGACACTTCAATCGGCGGCAGCAGCAAGACACACTTTCAGCTTGTTAGCCGAGACGGTTAAAATCTGCCCATAGAGCATATAAATTCTCTGCAGGCAAGACGGAGAACTTCACACACGCCATGCTTGCCAACGGGAAGACGCCATTTTGAAGGGCAAAAGAGATGCCAAGCACCTGAGCGTAGGAAACATGGCTCAGCTTGCCTGGTGATATTTCTCTCGGTACGTGAAGCCTGTCTGCCATTATTCAGTCTATTTGATGATGATGATGATGTCCTCGGGCTGAATGGCACATTCTTGAGCCACATATTCTTCCTCTTCTTCTTTGCTCTTGCACTTTTTGTTGTAAGTGTGGGTGAGTGAACAACTCCAGCTTCTCTACTATGCTACGGAAGAGGCTGACTGGACAACTCGTGAAAGGATGGGTGAAGGTGGAGGCTATTGACCTTTTTTTGCAGAATGCGTTTCGTGAACTTTTTCGTCAGAGAAATAGAGTCAAAATCAGTCCTTCTTCCTTTCCCTTTGATGTAAAAAGAAGCTCACCGCATCTCCCATCATTTAAGTGACCGACATCCACCATAACTCGGTATCAAAGGGAAGCTTGATACACATTTAAAGTTTGCTAAGGATGGAAGCAGAAAAAAAAATATTCTCTGCTGAAAATTAGGCGCGCTTGCCAGTATGTAGAGTCGATACTCTTCCATATTCGTCTTCTTTTTTAAGATGGTTGCGCGCCCCTGCTATCCCTGTCAAAATGAGTAATAATGCCAGGGGCGTCGAAAATACTATAGAAACACGCCTACCAGCCACATTTTGGCACTGCGTGGTATAGACCCAAATGTGTCTCAGTGTACCACGCCAGACTTTGGTGTAATGGAGGTGCGTGTATGCGTCTGCATACATGTGTATGTGAATGCGATGTCCGCGTGTGGTTGGCATTTTATATTTCATCGCTGCCATACAGAGTAGTGCGGCACGGGAATGACCATACGAATCTTGACGCATTTCGAGAAGGAATTAATGAATATCTATCTGTTCTGTGAAAGCGTGCATATTTGCACGCTTGTTCGAAAACGGCTTTTTATACCAAAAATCCCTGCGTTACAGGTGGTGCAGATACCTCAGCTAAGGGAACTGCGCGGGCTGTTTCTAAGGATGGCCAGAGAGCCGAGAATCCAAGAAAAGATCCAAAAGGAAATCGAGCTTTTATACTGCTTTTATACTGTCCGGGGAACTATAGCACTCCCTAATATAAAAAGGCTGCCCATTATTCAGAAAAGGAGAGCAAGAAGCACTGCTACATTCTCTGCGGCGTCACGACTAAACGTTTTTATTTATTTCGATGCAACTCCGACACGTGAGCTATCTAAAGTCACCTGAGAAGTAATACCATTCGAAATTTTCCTAAAACATGGTCTCGCGTAAAACAAGCTGAACACACTCATACCACGCTAAATCGTGAAGAATGGTTCTTTCCACGGGTACGGACCAATTACGGGCGTCAATGATGAGCCTATACTGGCCATCGTTATTGAATTCCTTGCATTAGTCTCGTAAACTTATTATTTGGCATTGTATTCTTGTGGTGCGTCTTTTTTTTTTTCGTGTCAGCTGAGTCGCTTAATTTCCTCGAATTCGATTGCTTTGTTACGTTGTTGCCAATATGTGATATCTAGCAATATTTAAAGCCTTGTGCTGCTAATCAAGTCCCACGTGAGATTTGTGTCTAAGCCTGTAACATCTAGATGATGTAAATAAAGCTTTGATTGATTGGTTGTAGCATGTATGCATGAATGCAGGAGAAGGGGTCATAACTAAATGACTTAGAGGTGAATGATAGAATTTGTAGAACAGGCAAAGTTTGATTTTATTTCCGGTGCGATTTAAAGCTCGGAGGGTTAGCTTTTGGTTTAATGCTGCAACGCTTGCGTGTTTTGAATAGACTGAATGTATTGCCACGCGCCTGACGCGGCTGACTGGCTCCTGTCCAGCCAGTCACGTACGCGGACGTCGTGCGCTGCCCAACCCCATCTCCTGGGCCTTCGTCTTACACCCGTCCAGTGGTCGCGGTGCACTCTGCTGAACCGGCTCCTTACTGGGCGGATCGGCGCCAGGCACCACGGAAGACTGACCTCTGGCGCACTCCGGATCAAGGGCCGCTGTGCTACCACTGTGGTGAGGCCGGTCATCTCTACCGGCGGTGCCCCTATCGTGAAATGGTACTGCGCCGATTTTCTCCCGACAGCTCCCGTCCACGACCTGGAGAGCGCCTTCAGGACATCGGCGAGTATGTCACCCGTCAGCGTAGTTCCCCGTCTCCTCCACGCCGCGAGTCGCGATCGCCTTCTCCACGCCGGTCTTCGCCCTCTGGGTCTCGTTTCTCGAGCCCTCGTCGGGAAAATTAGCTCCGGCGGTCTTTGGAGGAGAGGCCGCCGAACGACGATCTGCCGCAAAGCTTCCACCGCCGCACAAAGCGAATAGCCCCGACGTTGCACGCCGCATCACCGAACAGTTTTCCCCGCCGCACCATTCGAATCGCCCCGATGCCACAACCCCAATCGCTGACCAGCTTCCGACGCCGCACCGAACCAATGGCCCCGGCATCGAACGCCGCTTCGGCGCAGAGTTTTCCCCAACGCGCCGCTTGAATCGCCCCAGCGACGCAACCCCAGTCGCCGACCAGCTTCCGCCGCCGCACCGACTGAGTCACCCCCAACAGCCATCGACGGGCCGCGCTGAAGGCAGGGTCTCCTTGGGTATCCCTGTTCTCGTCGACACGAAGAAACTTCGCCCAGCTCGCCACCCCGCTGACGCTCCTAACCCGTGATGACGCGTCATTTTCCTGGGGCAACGAAAAGCAGACTGCCTTCGACGAGTTACAGCGCCGACTCCAATCGCCGCCCATCCTGGCTCAATTCGACGAAGATGCCGACACGGAGGTACACACGGATGCGAGCAGCGTCGGTCTTGGTGCCGTTCTAGCTCAGCGGCAAAACGGGGTCGACAAAGTGATTACCTACGCCAGCCGCGCACAGACGCGCGCTGAGTTGAACTACTCTACCACCGAAACAGAATGTTTGGCGGTAGTCTGGGCCGCCGCTAAGTTCCCCCATACCTGTATGACAGATCATTTTGTATCGTCACCGACCACCACTCGCTGTGCTGGCTGAAAAATTTAAAGGACCCTTGCTGCCGCCTAGCACGTTGGGCATTACGCCTGCAGGAATTCGATTTCACCGCCACCTATAAGTCAGGCCGGAAGCACACCGACGCTGATAGCTTGTCACACGCTCCCGTCGAACCTCCTCCCCAAGACACCACCGACGACGATAGCTTCCTTGGAGCGGTCAGAGCTCCTGAGCTCGACAGCGTGCCGACGCCTAGCTGCGTCTGCGCATCGAACATCTCGATGATGGACGCCCTAAAATACTCCGATACCTAGCTCGTGGACTATCATCGTTCTGCTGGTGGAGAGGGCTGCTTTATGAAAAGAACTCTAGTTCCAGTCCGACAACTTACCTGCTCGTCATACCGACTGATCTACGGGATGAAGTCCTCCTTGCCTGCCATGATGAACCGACTTCCGGTCACCTTGGTGTTACACGCACCTTATCCCGAATCCGGCAGAACTACTACTGGCCCTACCTCACTTCAAGTGTCAAACATTATGTCCGGACATGCCGGCAATGCCAGCGGCGGACAAAACCCGTGCTCAAGCCTCCCGTACTGCTTCAGTGCATCGAGCCTCCACAAATACCTTTCGACAAAGTCGGCATGGACGTTCTGGTTCCGTTTCCTCTCTCGTCGACTGGTCACAAGTGGATCATAGTCGCCATAGACTATTTGACCCGCTACGCCGAAACAAAGGCCCTTGCGCGAGGTACTGCCGCCGGAGTTGCCCACCTCTTTATGCACGACATTATGATTCGACACGGCTCCCCATCGGCCATCATTAATAACCGAGACAAGGCGTCTGCAGCCCGGCTCCTACGGGACATCTTAACGCTTAGCCATACTGCTCATCGACCAACAACAGCGTATCATCCCCAAACCAATGGTCTAACGGAACGGCTCAACAAAACATTGGCGGACATATTCTCGATGTACGTCGACGTTGAACACAAAACATGGGATGAGGTTTTGCCGTACGTCACCTTCGCATATAACACCGCGACCCAGGAAACCACCCAGTTTACCCCGTTCCGTCTTGTGTATGGCAGGCAGGTCCGAATGATGTTAGACGCCATGCTCCCATACGGCGACGAAGAGCTCCCCGCTGAAGCAGGCCACTTCGTGGAACAAGCATAGCAGGTCCGTCAGCTCGCCCGCTTGCACATCAAGCACCAGCAATCCGCCAATGCCCGACATATAACCTTCGGCACAAGGACGTGCTCTACGAGCCGGGAGACCAGGTGAGGGTGTGGACACCCGTGCGCCGCAAGGGGTTGTGCGAAAAGCATATAAATAGGTATTTTGGCCCGTACAGAGCCCTGCGCCGCCTGAACAGCGTCAACTACGAAGTTGTGCACCATGAAACTGTGATAGTCGGATCTCAGCGTCAACGGCCTGAAATCGTGCATGTAGTGCGCTTAAAGCCGTACTTTTCGCGTGACTGAGCGCTGTGTTCACGCTGTCTTTCGTACTTTTCTCCCCTTATCTCCCCTTTTCTTGTATATGGTAGAGAGAGGGTGTGGTAGATGATATAATAGAGTATAGTTCACTATAGTATAGTTCACCTCACCCTTATTCTTCTTTTTTTCCTCCTCCGATGTTTGCTTTCGTGGGGGGGAATAATGCCACGCACCCAACGCGCCGCGCGGCTTCCGCGCTGAGTCGAAAACGACGACGAAGCGGCGGTAGGCTCTCTAGGCGCGCTGGCTCTGTTCTGTATTCTGGGACCTGGCTCTACAGTTAATAGAAGGCTCCCAGTCTTGGGTTCTTCCCGCCGCCTACCTTCACGGCTCCTCTGGTCGTGACAATATAAAGCGTACTTCACGGTAATATTTGGATTGAAGGGCTTCGTTAAGGCTGTTTTTATGGGGGTCTCAAAGCATGCACATTCGGATCAAGGTCGAACTGTAGCTAAATGGGCGGCTATTTTTAGAGAAGTTGGAGCAAACCGCAGGTGTAATTTCAGATAACCAAGCACACCTTTAGCGTCATTGGTTTTGTGCACAGGAAGGGAGGTCCAAACAGACCCTAGGTTTATTCGTAATTATTAAAAAATGTCTGTGATGCTGCTGTGCCACATAAGGTGTTATTTGTTGTCGGATATTATTTGTGGCGATTAAATCAAATTAGAGTCGTCTTATTAGTATTTTGAAGACATTAGCCAGTTAGCGTATTAATTTTCGATAACTTTGAAGGCCCTGCTAGACGGTTTGAGCCCCTGCGATAAGATATGGTTTAGTTTGGTTTATGGGGTTTAACGTCCCAAAGCGACTAAGGCTATGAGAGACGCCGTAGTGGAGGGCTCCGGAAATTTCGACCACGCTCCGGTAGATGATACAATGGTCAGCGAAAAGTGAATGGTAAAACATAGAGAATTCAGTTTTGTTAATGTAGACTAGGCATAAAAGAGGTCCAGATACAGTGCCTTGCGTAATGGCTGAGGCTACAGTGCATATGAAGTACGCATGGTGGTTAGCTCATACAAACTGCTCGCGGTTTGCCGAAAAGTTCGTCACCAGCGAAGTACCGTGAGGTTTTGGTTGATGCTCAAGAGTTGGTGTCAGCGTGTTTATAGGAAAGTTTATGAAAAGCTTTCTCGAAGTCTAAAAAAGAGCGTCTACGTAAACCTTAATACCATGACGGAGTAAAAGACGATGAAGCGGGTAGTGGCCCGGGCAGGGGCGCTTGCGCGAGGCCTGCAGCCATTAAATAATCGCCATCTGTCATCACGTCTAGAGCTTCGGCTTGCCGTCACATAACATTTGGTGGAGGTGCTGGGAGACGTTCATCTTCAGCTGGAGAGCCTGCTGGCCACCGAAGTCTTCTATGGAGTGCTCGTGGCTTCGCACCTCCCGGCGCTTCACCAGCCTGCCAGGTACGCGCCGACACCACCGCTGCCCTCAGCCTCGCCCCTAGCCCCGGCCAGAAGACACGACGGTATCACGATTGCCGCCATTGACCTGAGGCCTCAATTGACCGTCCACACATGAGAACTTAGAAGACACGACGCCTTACGACCCTACTGAGCCGAGACCGAGCCACTGACCAGAAACCACCAACCCAGACATGAGAACACAATACCCCACCTCGGCGTTGACTTCCGGAGATAGGTGGCTCCTCAATCTTCGCGGACCTGGCTTCATCCGCTCATAATCTGCCCCTCTCTTTCATCGTGATGGCAAGCCCCTCATCTTCTCTTCCTTGTTCATTCCTTCTGCCACGCCCATCGTCGCGTCCTGCGTTTCATCGTCCCTGACATTCTTCTAGTTCGTGCGATCGTGACACTCGCTCGGTGGCCCCGAGTCATGTGACGGACTAGAAGACGATTAAGTGGGCAGTGGCGCGGGCAAGAGTGCGCGCGCTAGGCCCGCAGCCATTAAATCATATCACCACCATCTGTCACCACATTAGTTCTTCGGCTTGCCATCATGTAACAATATATATACTGCTACTGATATTACTGATATCAAAGGAGGAGTACTAATATCAAGAGAAGCTTATGTGACTGAAAATAAGGAAACGTGTGCATGGATAAGATGTGATTATGGACAAGAGAGGACCATGAAACTACATCAAAAACGAGGCATCAGAGTCCGGTCTCAAGAGGCCTGTAGCAACAACGAATATTAGTTGGGCAAAAGTTCTAAATGAGGGTGTATTATTTCCAAACTAGATGTCATGGTTATGGAGCAGCAGAGTAAGCTTTGGGGAGTGAGGATCTGGACGCCGCCATCTCGCCTGTTCCTACGATCGTTACGAAAGATACCATAGCTTGGGAAAGCAGCAGATATTTAGGAGTTATTAGCAAATTTAGCTGGGTTTCAGTCAGCGCCACTATTTTACTTTTTCTTGCGCTGATTATACTGCGTAATGCATCCAATGTTTGGCAAAATTCTTCGAAAGTTTGTTTAGATAGAGGGAACGTATTTCGGAAGAGTTTTGTGCGGGAGTTGGTCCCCAGCTACCATTGCCGTGGGACGTCAGAATGGGCATAATGATCAAAAGGTATGTCATGTTATTTATAAAGAGTTTGTTACAACGTAGTTTGAAAGATTAGTCTTCCGATTCCGCGAATTAGATCCGACGTTTGTGGGCCAGCCGGGTTATTAATCAATAAAATTAGGATGTGGAGTGCAAGATACCTTTAAGGATTCTTTGTTGTCAAGAAGCGATACGATGGCTTCTTTTGTTCTGAAAAACGACACGACACGCATTCTGAACACGACATGCATTAAAATAATTGTCAGCTGCATTTGTAGATATTTAATATACCACCATTTGGTACCCGTAACAAAACACATGCAAGTGTTCTTTATGAGCCTTTGCAGGGTCTCCGGTGAGAAATGCATTTCCAGTAATATTAAAGCAATCACATGCTTCTCTTTCTGTATTGTTAGAGAATTGGCGTAGCACAGCGTGATGAGATCATGTCTACTTTTAAGTTATCTTTTGGAAATGTCTTAAATTTTGTGATAATTCTTGATGTTGGACTGTTTTGTTCTGGTAAGTATTGTACACTTTTTGCTTCTATGTAGGAATGTCACACTAAAAATGCTATTCTTACGATAAATTTTTACTAAATAGCGTTGCGTATCTATGTGTATGCGTAATAATGTTGTTATGTCTGTAATTCATGGTTACATAAGCTCTATTTCATGTACCCCACCTAGCTTTCAGTAGGGCTTGTAGATGTTGATTCAAACATCTTTTTAACAAAGGTTTCGAAAAAAAACCAAAGAATCTATCAACAATGTCAAAGTATAGTTCTTTCATCATTTTCAGCCGCAAAAAAATAACGATTCAAGTTTTCTTACATTTGCCGTTGATATATTTAGCACATAATGCTCAGTTGACCTTACGTTGGGGGACTTTCTCGGAGTGTTCTTTCTCTCCGATTGAGAGGGAGCAATGCAAAAGGCTGCCAAATCTTCAAGAAATCAGGGTGAAGGGGCAGAAGGCGCGATCCAGCGCAAGCTGTGCGGCTTCAGATGTAAAAAAGATCCTTAGATATATTCAGATGCGCCATCTGGGGTACATATTTGCCCTTTCGTCATTGCGTTTTTGTGAGCATAGTTTAGTGTTACACTGTGGCCTCACTCATTTCCGTGCCCTATGCAATACTCTGCTGGCTTGTGAAAATAAAAATGCTTTTGTGAATCATAAACTGTCGTCTTTATTTATTTACATTTAAACCTCTATGTTCACATCAAGATTCGTATGAGAAAAACCTGACGTTCTCAGAGCCCCTAACAAACGCAGCCTTCGACTACATCGCGTCCTCTAGCTGTTATCCCCTTTTGATTCATTTTTTTTCACTGGATAAAAAGTAAGCAGCTGTGGCTCTTGTCTCACGCACATTACTCTAAAGCAGAACGGGAAATGCGCGTGCATATAACACTCTGTGGCTGTCAAGCGCTCCCCTATTTTCTTAGACAGATAGCTTGCAGAGGCACGGCGAAGTTAGCACATCGCCCACCAGCTGTACCGCCAAACCGGGCATCCTCTTTCGAAGCGCTATGCTGGTGAAGAACGATGCAATGTTTCCAGACGGCCAACGTTGCCTCTGCAGCTGCGTCTACCCCTCGAAGGTGCGCTACGCCGCTCCGATGCTCGCCGGCGACCTGACTAATGATTGAATAGTATGATTTCTTTTCTCTCGACGCAAAGCATTTTCATTTTTCGTTGGCATGCACATGGAAGGACAACCATTGGGCCCCAAAGAGCGTCTCTAAAGCTCACTGTGATACGAAGTTTCTTTATTCCGGCTGTTTGGAGAGATGAGATTCGAAATAGTTCTGGTAGCCTTCACTGCTGCCTTTTCCGCACCACAGGAACGTCCCTTCGAAGTAAGGCCGATGGATTTTTGCTACGAGCGCCTCAGTGAGTGGACCAGCATGATATCCGGATTGCAACATATTACGCCTCTCCGAAACCTAACGCTGAAAAGATGTTTCTTAGTGTGCCTCACTTCATTTGGAAGGAACACGTCTGGTTTATAGGCTTCTTGTACCGAAAATGATAGAAAAGTTGGTAGAACTTTTTATTGACTCACTTACGTCGTTCAGATTCTACATTCTTGTAGAGAAACTATTCTTCTCTACAAACGTACTACTCTATATAATCTCTGTGAGAAGCAATACATTTCACTCAGCATCAATTCCTTTATTCGCGTACGAGTCATGTCAGTTGTCGCAGTTGATGCTCTCCCAGTGCATGGTTTGTATTGAACGCTGATATTCATTGTTTAAACTTCTTTATCCATATAAGCACATTGGTCCTTTTATTGTAATACTATCAAGAAATGAAATAACATAAAAAAAATTCTAGACGAAGCCCGCACCCAACTAAAGGTTATCGCAGGCGAACCAATTAAAAAATAAAAGAAAAGGGGCCAACGCCCAAGAGAAATTTTAAGAAAAACCAATTAAAAGAGAGAAAAAAAGCAGGGGCACAAATGATGGGCGGGCAAAAGTGATTTTTAGACGCAAGACGCCCCTGAGGGATTAAGAATTGGGAAGGACGAAGTGAAAATGAAACAGGAATGGGTCCAGCGTGCCTAGATTCTTCAGACAGGCTCGTAGGCGGCCAGGAGGAGGGAAGGTGCGGGGATCTGTAGGAAGGAAGAAGAGACAAGAAAAGGATGTCGGACAGCCTGCATCGTTCAATAATCAAAAACTACATGGCAGCCCGTTGCTACTGCTTGGAATCTGTTAGCTACATGTAGTGAGAAACATAGATAACTTACCACCAAAATACCGAAAGCCATGCTCAAGAAACGAATGGCAGTTTACCAATGTACTTGAACAGAAAAGTATATAACATCTGTATTTCACCGGTACGCACATATGTGGCCGAAACGTAGAGGTTAACGAAAAGGGCTCAACTTAAATTCAGGACAACGCAGCGAGATATGGAAAGAAATACAATAGGTTTAAATTTAAGAGGCAGTAAGTGGACAGCATGGGTCAGGGAACGCACGCAGGTTAATGGAGTGCTAGTGGAAATAAATAGGAAGAAATGGGCTTGGATAGAGCATGTAATGTTAAAGCAAGATAATCGATGGCCGTTAAGGATAACGGACTGAATTCCAAGAGAAGGCACGGATAGAAGGGCGGCAGAAATATGGACGAGCGGAGGAGATTAAGAAGTTTGCAGGGTTAGAGCAGCCGCAGTTAGCACAGGGCAGCAGGACTAATTGGAATGGATGGGAGATGCTTTTATCCTGCAAAATGTGCAAGGAATCCATTTGGCTAAAGGGCGTGTGTTTTATCGAAAAATAGGCAAATACCGGAGGAAGCAGATATCTGAAACAAACCGAGTACAAGCGAGTGCCTCTCTGCTCCGACCAATGCACACCCTCTTATCTCTTCATCCAACGCCGCAGCACTGCTGCCCTCAACCCATTCATTGCTATTTGTTCCTCGGATGGAGGGGCTTGTATAAATGTAGCCAAGGATGACCTTGTAGCGGCCCTCGCGCCGCGCTCTGGTCGCAGGCTACGGCGCGGCGCAGGACAATGAAGAAAAGTTTGGCGCTAGGCCGCTGCAGCCCGAGCAGTGCAATAAAAGAAAGAAATTCGACCCTCAACGTTGGCGAAGCTGGTTCTTCCTCGCCTTAGCTCCGACAGATTTGGCGACCCGGCATCGAAGACGCATTCACCCTCCTACGTGCATTGCGCGGGCTCTGCCGCCATTACTACAAGTGGCGACCTACCCCAGGACGCTCCGCCTCGCGGCGCTTCGTTGGCCGCGTTCGAAGCACTCAACCTGCCGCCATTTTGGCCCAGTAGCCACCGCGCCTGGATCCCGCAAGTTGACGCGCATTTCCAGCGGCGGCGCATGACCAGCCATGAGACTGAGTTCCCCCGTCTCGTGTCCCCCTTGCCTAATGACGTCGCTGAGGAATGAGCAGACGTCATCACCTCACCGGACACGGCCTCGCCCCTACGACACGTTGAGAACGGCTTTTGTCGGCTGCAAATCAGCGTCCGAGAGCAGCAGACTCCAGCAGCTGCTCACAATTATAAAGCTCGGTGACAGCAGTCCATCGTAGCTCCTCCATCGAATGTGCCAGCTGCTTGGAGACCCCGCAGCTCAGCAGGACATTCCTCTGCGTCAATTGTTTCTCATTGTCTTATTGGACAAGCTCACCGAACTCGCTGACTGTGTTATGGACTACTCACTGCACCCCAACCTCAGCGGCGTGACCTCTGTGCCTCCAGCTATTACCGCCGCCTCCCAGCTTGCGAGCATAGAATTGTCAGGTGGCTCAACGTTCTCGCACCATTGCCAAGCCGCTTTCCGCCGAGTTCAGCTCACGCCGCAGCTCCCTGGCACTTTCGTACTTCCCGGAGCCCCCCCCCCCCCCCTTCCACATCCGACATGCGGCCCGACACTTCGCCCTCGGATGTCTGCTGCTACCCTCGTACCTTCGGCAGCTCGGCCCCCACCCGTGCTCCTGGACGGGAAACGCTGCGACCGACCACTGACGGCAGCTGTGTGGTGCTGGTGGATGGACATGCCGCCTCTTTACGTTTCGGCCAAGATCACTGGCGCTCATTTCCTGGTCGGCACGGTAACACAAGTCAGTGTCCCAGCGCTGTCTTGGGTAAGTCACCGTCGCAACGAACAGACCTCTTCGCTATAAGCGATAAACAACTCCCCCATTCGCACTTACGGCCAACGGTCCCTTACGCTTAACTTTGGATTGCGGCTCACGTTTAGTTGGGTTTTCTTTGTCGCTGACGTCTCGCAAGCTGTACTCTGCGCTGACTTCCTCAGTTTCTTCAACGTCGCGGTCGGCATGCAGCTCATTGCCTCATAGATCTTCGCATGCGCCTCTCCGTCAGCGGCGTAGCGTACTCTCCACCGCGACGGCGACGGACCTCCGAGCTCTCGTCCCAATTTCGCCGTACGCGAAAGTCCTTGCTGATTTCCCCAACCTTACGAATCCCCACATTAAAGGGTCACCAGTGCACTCCCTTACCACCTCTCTGGAAAACGCATCGACGTCGCTAACCATGAGTTTCAACAGATGCTTGAATTCTGCATTGTGCGTCCTTCCTCGAGCAGCTGGGCATCGCCACTCCAAAAGGTGCCAAAGAATGATCCGGCGACTAGAGACCATGTGGAGATTACCTCGCCCTCAATGCTCACACTTTACCAGACCGCTACCCACTTCCTCAGAATAAGGACTTCACATCAAACCTGACTAGGTGCATGAGCTTCTGTGAGATTCACTTATTGAAGTCTTACCATCAAATTCCCATACAACCCGCTGATATGACGAAGACGGTCATTACCATGCCATTCGGTCTCTTTGAGTATGTGAGGATGCCTTTGGATTGCGCAACGTCGCACAGACTTTTCAGCGAACCATCAACGAGGTTACGCGCAGACTTGACTTCGTCTTTGGTTTCATCGATGATTTTCTCGTCACCAGCTCATGCGGTTCTGAGCATGAAACTCACCTGCGCTGCATCTTCCACCACCTTGATGAATATGGGCTCGTCATTAACCCGAACAAGTGATCCTTCGGTGTCAGTACCATGGAGTTCCTAGGCCATCTTTTCAGTCGACAAGGTATTCGACCTCTCGACAGTCAAGTCAAGGCCATTCAAGGTAGGCCGTGACCACGTCCATTCACCCCTAACGCCGGCCTACTATGGACCATTCCGCGTCGTCCACCGTACCACGAAGACCTTCAAGGTCGACATTAACGGCCATGAAGACGTCGTGTCTGCTGACAAAATACAACCGGCGTACATTGCCGCTCCTATGTCCGTGGTACCTGTATTCACTCTCGCTTGACAATGCCACCATTTTGTGCGGCCTCCTCCAAAGATGTCCACTGGGCACATTCTGTGGCGTCCGCTCTACGGGGGGCGGGGGAGGGGGGGGGGAGCAGTCCTATGCGACCCTCACGCCGCGATCTGGTCACAGGCCACGGCATGGCACCGGACCAGGAAGAAGAGGTCGGTGCAAGGCCGCTGCAGCACGAGCAGCGCAATAAAAAAAGTTCGAACCTCTAACGCGGTCAGAGATGGTTCTTCCTCGCCTTAGCTCCGACAACCGTAGTGATCTAGAGGAAGACAAGTCCCTTTGCAAAAAATCTTGGAAAGCTTACGAAGGCTTCTTTTTTTTTTGTTCTCCTTGTTAAAATTTGACATGCAAGGACTGTCCTCATTGCTCCTTTTCAGCGCTAGTTGCTGCATGTGCAAGCGTTGCGATAATGACCACAGCTTGAAACTTGGAAAAAAGCCACCTAGGCGCAAATGATTTCACGACACAAAAAGAGACGAGGAGACAACGGACAGGCGCCAACTTCCAACTATTTATTGCTCGCAAAAAACACATACATTTATAGTCTCAGGCAACGCCCACATTTATACACCACGTGCCTTATCGCAGCCCTGACTTATCGCCTAGCACGAACATTATTGCTCAGAAATTCGTACTCCGCAGAGTACGTTTTTCTGATAACATCGATACGATAACATCAATATAGCGCGCTATAAACTGTAGTTTTCTGTCCACTGTTTTTTCTTAGGGGAGTAGCTTTCCAGCGTAGTGGTATTTATGCTGCAAAGTACAGCCAAATGATCATTAAAGCACTAGTAGGACACAAGTGATGAAACACATCGAGTCATAGTTGGCTGTAACAAAATCTCATAATTATTTGCGCTGAGAGTGTTAGTCGCGTGGGAGAGCCTATGCGATTTTGTTTTCCGTACCACAGGCATTCGCTACTGTCAGCCCGTTAATGATGGATGCGAACGCCAATTTCAAACACCTCTGCACCGTCCTTAAACAAAGCTTATCTTTCTGCCTTGAAGCCAGAAAGCAGCCCTTTTTTTCTCTGTGTTATGTATTTTTTTTTCTTGTCGTCCTGATTTTCGAACCGTTTGTTTAAACAGCGCAGGTGTGGAAGATGAGAATGGCCGCTTGGGACAGTTCGGGACGCACCCTCAAAAGCGGCAAATTTCTTGACTCACTTGAGTCCATTGATGATTTTGTCGGCGAATTAAGCAGTAATGGCTTTGGGGATGCTGCCTCATGGTGCCCAGAACATCGCTCGCAGAGCCCCCGTTAGTTTCAGACAACGGGCTCGTTTTTTGCAACTCATCGCCGTTTGGAAAATGATATTGACTTCGATGCATTCATCTCATTGTTAAGGTTTGCACATTATGTGGGCAGGATAAGATAGAGCCTGTCATGCGAAGGGTTTAACTGATTGTTTCGCCCAATGGCGTGCCATAAGTGATTGCCTATCCACACAACTGTGCGAGCTAGAACTTTGTTGTTTTCGGAAGTATTTGTTATAAGATGAGCGGATACTTTGTATATGCGACAGTTATAAATGTTTTTTGAACACAAGCAGCGTTTGCGAGTTTTATTGAAATTTTGTCTTAAAACCTTGAATTCGCATATAAAATTTTATAATGAGACATGAAACACTTCAACAAAGCTCGAAATATATAAAAGTATGTTTAGGTTTGGTATTGGTTTATTGGGGTTTAACGTCCCAAAGCGACTCAGGCTACGAGGGACGCCGTACTGAAGGGCTCCGGAAATTTCGACCACCTGTGGTTCTTTAACGTGCACTGACATCGCACAGTACACGGGCCTCTAGAATTTCGCCTTCATCGAAATTCAGACACCGCAGCCGGGATCAAACCCGCGTCTCTCGGGTCAGCAGCCGAGCGCCGTAACCACTGTGCCACCGCGGCGGGGCAAAGGTATGTTTAGGTGGCTTCAGTTTGAAGTCTTGCATTTAACTGAAGCATCATTGTTCTTGCACCAAAAACGTTTCACAAAAAGACCCCAAAATACGGATATCCTCCCACGGTAGGGAAAGAGTTCATGCACCGTGAGAAAATTTGAGGAGACACTTCAGCGCCGCCTTAAGTGTATGACACGACAGCATTTATACATCCCTGGCAGGTCCCATACCATTCCTGGCACAATGGTGCACCAGTAAAGTAATGCGCCACTGCCGTGCGATGGCAGGTGATGCCATTGGTGGGGCTTGTGCGACCATGGTTGCTCTTCGCGGCCAATCATTAGCTGCCACCTGCCACGGCGCGCAGTTTTCTCACTATCCAGTGGGCAGGCTGTGACGACGCCGCAGGGTTGCGGGACACAGGTGGCCCGCCTGCCTTCTAAGTTGCTCTCTTGGGTTTTTTTCGTGGATTTTAAGGCCTTTAAGGGCTCATACTGTCGTGACCAAGACGTGTTAGCAAATTTGTCCGCGTTTCGGATTGGTTGAAAAATACAAGTATTTGGCTGTCACATTCAATAATAAACTCTCTTGGTCAAGCCATATTTCTATTACATGTTCAGCAGCGTTGCGCAAGTTCTGGTTCTTGAAAAGGAAACTTAGAAACGCACCTGTAAATAAAAAAATGTTAGCATACAACACATTTGTCCGTTCGAAATTGGAGTATGCAGCAGTTGTATGGGATCCTCATACTAAAAAGAATATAATGAATTTAGAGCGTCTTCAAAGGAAGGCTATCAGATTCATATTTAGTAAATATAAAAGAGAGGATTCCCCGTCTTTAATAATGCTTGCAAATAAAATCAGTATTCTGGAAAACAGGCGTAAGGTAAGTCGTCTCCAATTTTTACATAACATTATAAATGGAAAAAGCGCACTTCAGCGGCCTCATAGCGTAAAACCTCTAAGTTCACGCCAGACAAGACACAGACATAACCTTTCACTTACGCCAATATTTTCTAAAACAAAATCCTATATGAATAGTTTCTTTCCGCCTACTATACACGAATGGAATTCTATACCTGTCGAGGTATTGCAGTCGCAAAACTTTGCAGAAGAGCTGGAAAAACATCTTTCTTCCATAAACTAACTGAAACAAAAGCAGTGTTCGCAATCTGCTATGTTTTCCTAACTTCTTCACTCTGTGCTGCCTTTTTTTTCTCCAAAAACAGTTCTGTTGTTTCGAGTACAAATTCCCCGCCTGTTTGTTATTTCTCGTGTGCCGCTCTTCACGTTTTTGTTAGTTATTGTGCTGGTACCAGAATGTATTGATTGAGTAACACTGCTACATCCAGCATTATTTTTCGTTAGTGTTTATTGTTGTTTTGCATTGTCACTTTTTACTGTATTGCCCCTCCTGCTAGGGCCAGTTTATTGGCCTGCAGTATCAATAAATGAATAAATAAATAAATTAATAAATAAATAGTCGCGACGTCACTGCGCGCGAATTTTGACGGGTGTCCACCGAAATATGGACACAGTTACTGCGCAATTTCCTTTCCTCAAATACAATTTTCAACTGGTGTCCACCGAAATATGTGAGACAGTTACTGCGTAATTTCCTTTCCTCAAATGCAATTTTGATTTTCTTCATTACGGCCCTTCTTCCTCTTCCTTCTTTCACTCCCACTTCCTCCCTCCTGTACGGTGCGGTTCAGGTGTCCACCGAGATGACAGAGAATTACAGCGCCATTTCCGTTCCTCGAAAAGCGTTGCGTTCAAAGGGCAACGCATCGCGCCGAACGGGTGGTGGCGTTCTGTGGACTCCCTGGCAGCGCTACAACACGCTGTCGCGTTCCACTCCTAAAGGCAAAGATTAAGCGTCATTAATTAGCAGTCAATTAATGCACCAACAGAGTGCGAAGTGAACAATCACGTAGCAGAATGCAGCACTCACGCTTTCGCCTTTAACCACTTTAGCCACTAAAGTTCCTCGTAATTTTTTTCTATCACGCTCAACGGCGGTGGTGGTGGTGTAAAACATTTATTTATACTATATACAAGAGAGGTATTGCTTGGACCGTGCCTGAAGGGCCCGGCTCTCACAATCACTAGGAGGGATCCGTAGTCCGGGACCCCTGTGGCCACCGCGGCGGCCCGGGCTCTTGTCACCAAGGCTCGTTGGTCCTGGAGAGTTGAGCAGCCGAGCAGGGCAGCCTCCCAGTCCTCTCGGGTGGGGTGGGGGTGGGGTGGGAAAGCAGGATTGGCAGGGCATGGCCACACCATGTGATACGAGTCCGCAAACACTTCCCCACAGTGTGGACACTCGCCCGAAAAGGCCGAATTGAAATGTTTGAGCACTGCCGGGCACAGTACCGTGTTGGTGTAGAGGCGAAGTAGCCAACGCTCCTCTGCTTTCTTGAGGCCTTTAGAGGGGGGTGGGTATCGGCCGTGAGCGTTTTGATACAGGAGAGAGATCTCCCGAAAAGTAATAGCCGGATTAAAATCAGTAGCCGGATCAGGCGGCGAGAGAGGCGATGCCCGGTGGTTAAGCGCGCGGGCGGTAGTGTCCGCTACCTTATTTCCCTCTATCCCCGCATGTGCTGGGGCCCAGATGATGGTGCGCCGGGTTGGGAAATCCCGGTACTCACATCTGTGTAAAATTTGGAAGGCATGATCTGGAATTTGGCCCTGTTCAAAATTGCGGCAAGCTTCCCTTGAGTCGGTGATAATGACTCGGGACGCTGGATCCGCAGCTGCAAGTGCGATAGCAACTTCCTCCGCGAATGTAATGTTGGGGGCACGGAAGGTGAGGCCCTGAACTGGGTTGTTTTGGTGGACAACGGTAGCCGTGTACCAACCCCCATGGCGTGGACCGGCCGCGTCCGTGTAAAATACCCCTGGTCGAGCGCCATACTGCTTGGAAATGGCCTCCGCTCGCGCGAGGCGGCTACCATCTGTAATAAAGATGAAGTGTGGCAAGTGCGCTGCACGCACTCGCGCGCACGGGAGTAGAGAAGACGACGAAGTAGGAGAATACAGATCGGCTCGCGCTTGTCGCTAACGGAGTCGGTTCGCCGCCTTCTTGCTCGACTCCATATCCAACACACCCCTCCAATGGAAGACAGGTTTCGCATCCCGGAACTGTGGAGACGTGCCCTCCACGTGCGGCCTCTTCCAGCAAACATGTCACATGAAGACCATAATGGTCGGCGCCTGGCACCAGCGCAAGCGCTAGCCCGATATTATGGCAACAAAACAGGTGTATACTACGTGGACGCCTCCGGCCCTCACCACGGGGGATGGTACACGGCCGCGGTAGTTCACAACAGCAACACAGTTAACGGCCTAACTTTCAGAGCCCGCAGTGCAACACGAGCAGAAGAGGCCGCGATTGCTATCGCGGCCTCACATTCCAATTCAAAATACATAATCACTGACTCGCGAGGGGCCTGTCGGAACGTCGAACAAGGCTGCACTCCCTTCCTAGCCTATCGAATATACCAAAATTGCATACGGGATACGGACCCCGCACACCGTTACCTCATATGGGCCCCTGCTCATCAGGGGTTGGCAGGAAACGAGGCAGCAGACGCAGCCGCCCGCGCGCTCTCTCACCGGGCTGTTTTCTCCTCCCCGTCCGATCAGGAGCCCGATTTTAATCCGGTCTATACATTCAAAGATATTACAACATATTATCAAAATTGTCATCGCCTTTACCCTAGCCCATGTAAAGGCCTGAAGAAGGCGGATGAGCGGCTCCTTCTCCGCCTTCTCACCAATACATTGCTGTGCCCGGCAGCGCTAAAACATTTTGACCCCTCCTTTAGCGGCAGCTGCCCCCACTGTAGTGCAGTGTCTTCTGACACATATCACATGGTGTGGGCCTGCCCCTCTAACCCCGCTATTCCCCCCCATCCCCAACCCAAC